>NC_061782.1:18940456-19244028 GCF_022458985.1 Mugil cephalus | reverse complement strand
CTCCCACACAGCCTCACACTAGCAAAGGTCCAACAGTCGGCTAGGTGTCCCAGGACAATGCTGCCTCCAAACCGTCACACACTGAGCATTTCCACATGCCAGTCACATGTGGAAATTAGTGGATATTCTGATGCCGAATATCAGTCAAATCAAATCTCTTCAACAGGAGTGTAGGAAGGCTTTGAACAGAAAACATCTGCAATCGGAACATAGTAGAAGATGTCTCAAAAAATAAGTTGTCTAAACAAAGTGTGAGAGATTTATTTTTTTTAAAGCGAAAGCGTGCACAGGGAACCATCAATGACCTCCCTCTAACGGACCACCGGCGCCCACACACCCACCTCCAAGAAATGAATATTTCTCATCACCATATGAATATTGCAGACGTGACAAGTGCATGTAAACACACACAGGCGGAGTGCTCAAATCCACTCACTGGGAGCTATTAAGTCGTCAGGCGGCACAGAGAGGCTGACAGAGGAGCGGAGCGGCGCACGAGTCTGTGTGTACGGTGACAGGGAAGAGAAGCGATGTGGCAGGCCACTGAACAGAGCATCCGCGGAGAGAGAGAGTGGACAGGCAGTTAGGGGGAAAAAAATCAAGGAAAAGAAAGAAAGAATTCCTGGCAGACTGCTAATTTTACTTGTCGCCGACAAAAAAAAAGAAGAAGAAAAAACACGCAACCTGTGCTGAAACTGTCAATGTCACCTCAAAATCTAGAGGAAGGTGCGTGTGTGTTCGTGTGTGTGTGTGTGTTTGTGTGTGTGTTGGGGGTGGGAGTGGGGCAGGAAATGTGTTTGTGAATGAGGCAAATGAGAAGAGACAATGTTTGCATGTTTTTGTGCAGCAGGTGTTGGAGCACTGAGAGGCCCTTTTGCGATGTTGTAGGATCAGACGTGAATTTGACGCGCACATATGTAAAGGAGAACACACACACAAAAGAGCTTGTATGGTACTCGACACCTTCCTGACGTCAGACTAAATGAGGGCATTCACTCAGTGTGGACAAGTAGAAAGTGTGTGTGCGTGTTGGGAGGATGACTATATCCCCCGGACAGAGGACTTCTTCCCTGTGAATGGCCCATCTATCCATCACTTTAGTCTACCATCCAGATTATCCATTATTTATCCAGTTTCAACTTCACAAGATACCCAGATTTGTTAAGCTCTGTGGAAAAGGAATTTATACATAAACCTTCCGTTCACATTCTCAGCTTAGTTACGTCTCCGTTGGATGTGACACAATAAAAGGCCTGACTCAGCACCACTGCTAAACCTGGCAGACCAAAAACAAAAGTTTATCGTAACAACAGAACGTGCGTCATAACAAAAGAAAGAAGTAATTTATTTTTAGCACGCTTCTCATTTATTTGGGTCTCCATTGGCTTTGACTAAGGCCATCCCTATTCTTCCTGGAGTCCACACCCACTACAATTATCATTACACTGCAGTACACAATTACCCAAAATGCACCACACAACAAAACAACACAAACGACAACTAAAAACACCTCGATGTTAGCAGCAATATTAAATGACATCCTGCTCACTTTAAAACTGAAACGGTCCACCGCTGTAACATAAGTACTAAGGATTATAGAGGCATCTTTAAAAAGAAAACATCTGGAACTTTCTGACCTCAAAACAAAGGTGCTGCAAACATTTGCACTATTAGAGTAATTTTTTGCTCAAAACTACCTGGAAGTCTTGTTGCCGTCTTATCTGTTGTGTCTCAGACTCAGTGAAGGGCCCATTCATACCTTGCATTAAGATCCGATCTGAGCCATCTGATCACAAGTGACCAGCTTCAAGTACGTGTTTTCAGACTTGGCATTAACATATCTCTCCAGATGTGTCTCCACATCTGATCTCGCGCTTTGCCATGACATTATCTGTGACGCAGTACAATATTTTAACAGCTACTCTCCCTAATTGATCTCTAACACTTCTCCAGAACTGAGAGCAGCAATGTTTCATGTGCATCACGACTTTGACACACACGTTAAATTACCACTTATTGTTCTCCACCCTAATATTAGTTAGATCTGCACAAAATTCTGATTATAACTCCAACCCTGAAAGTTTCCACACGCAATCCGTAATCTCCAGCGATAAAGGAAAATAAAGACAGGATTGACGAAATATGCAACTTAATCACGAACATGTGTCCTTTCATGGAATAATGAACAAAACTGTCCAAAATGAATGCCATTCCTTAACACACATAGTGTGTTTTAATTTTTCCACCACACAACCGCAGATCAGTTTCTGTAAACACATCACTATGGTTACAGGACACCCAATAATCATCCATTACTCAGGGCTTGGACTCAGATCTTCTGCGTATGGCGTCGTCTAATTCCTTGATTTTTTTCTTTCATTAATAAGAATGGGTCCAAATAAGCAGATTACAAAGAGTCCTCAAAGGGAGCAGATACAGCTGTGACATCAACCAGTAAGTGGGCCAGGGGTCTATCAGTCAGCAGATCTGCTAGGCCCGTAACCTGCGGCGACAGGTCCTTAACGCGCCGCGTGGACAGAGCCGTAACAGATGCCCAGCTAAGTGCCTGATTAAACCTTAATGCGCAGAAGGAGCCCTGTGCAAGTGTATGTTTTTTTGCAAGTGTGTGTGTGTGTGTGTGCGTGCGTGTGCGTGCTGCACAGTGTTAGGGAGAAAATGAGATGGGCGCCAGCCCTCCAGCGAGAGAGAGGCCATGCCAGCTGCTTCCCTCCCGAGAGACGGAGCCCCGGAGCTGGGCAGCGAGGCAGGGTAGTCAGGGGAGGCTCTACGGGGCCATGCCACAGTCACAACACAAGTGGCATATGTGATGTGACACTCCATTTATCAAATGAGACTTTGTTTTCTAATTATAATACACCACCATACCCACACATACAGCACGCAAACATACTCATATCCGAGAAAATTGTTGTATCTTTGAAGTCGAACCAAACCTAATTTTGAATAGTGATATACACCGATGGCCACCTTCCTATTATTGTGTAGGTCTCCCTTGTGCCTTTATCAGTTTGGAATCCAGTGAATTTGGAGGTCAGTTCAACACCTTGTGTTGTTTTTCATGTTTTTTCCTAAACCCGCATCCTGCTGGGGATGGCTGCTGCCATCAAAGGATGTCATTGCTATGGGGTGGGGGTGTCTGGTCTGGTCTAGGTGGGTGCTACATGACTAAATAACATCTGCACAGACGGCAGGTCCAACGGTTTCCCAGCAGAACATTGTATTGTCACAAGATGATCAACGTTACTCACTTGTATTGTAAGTGGTCATAATGTTATGCCTGATCATTGTACAAACATCTAAAAGTGATTACAGTACAGCTGTTGCTGGCAATTTAAAATTGTAAGTGTGGAGGACACCCATAAGACTTACGTTTGACTATTACTAGAATATTTGCTGCCGTATTTTTTAATCTCACGGCCTCTCTCTGTCTTTTGCTGTGATTTATTTACGTTACTTCTGTTTTTACAACATAAAACCACTTTAGGCAGCCAGTAACTGGGCAAAATTTTGCTACATTTACATTTCTCACATAAACGCATCCAAGAACTAATTCGGCTTTCATGAATGAGGCTGGTTGTGTGTGTGCATCCGTGTGTGTGTGTGTGTGTTTGTTTGTGTGTCCAGGAGGTATGAGTAGTTTTGTGGGTCAACAAGCCAGCAGCCAATAATTTACCCACTGCCAGAAAATTTCATCTGCCTATCATCCTCCACCTCCTTCCCTCCCTCTGTCTCTACCTCCATTCCTCTCTCTCACTGATTATGCCGTCAATACGGTGCGGATGAGAGGAGCTGACAATTGACCAGCCTGGATCAATATCAGCTAATAAGCATGTCAGGAGAGAGGAGAAAAGAGCAAGGAATCGAATGAGAGAGAGAGGCTGGGAGACATGGAGAGAGAGAAGATGAGTGAGAAAGTGACAGAGAGAAAAAGCCAGTTTGATCCAATTCGGCTGCTTGGCGTGTGGAGGTGTAAGTGGGATGATTGGCCTGTTATTGCTGGTTTAATGTTAGGCAATCAGAGCCATAGTGGTCTAGATATCAACAAACATCCATCAAATTGTCCCTTCTTCGTCTTGATACCACCTCCTCTGCCTGGCCCCGCCTGGACGCTGACAAACAATACGACAACAATGAGAACTGAGCAATGGTGCCATTTAAAAAAAAAAAAAAGCCCAGGGAGGTTGAATTGATAGCCTCGCACTCGCTGCACGAGCCAAAAGAAAACACGCTTGTTTGGGGGGTTTTGTTTGTGTTGGGGAGATCTTCACTTATTTTATTTTATTTTTTCATTTTCCTTTCTTCCCAGCCTCTCGCCATCTTTTCCCCTGGCAGAGGAGCATGCCGTTGTTGATGGTGATATAATAACACAGTCAGGTGTCTGTTGCCAATTCCCTGTCATTTGGACTTTTGCGTAAATCACCATGTATTTTTCTCTTCTTTTCTTTTTACTTTCTCCTTTTCACTGCTCGATCTTCCTTTTTTTCCTCAAGGTGTCATTTTCTTTTGCTCAAATTACCTTTCCCGTGGCCTCCCAGACGCCACAATTGCTGGTGTTGTATGGATACTGATGGAAGCTTTTCTGCGTAAATGCAACACTGCTAGTAGCACAGCCAGTCAACACTACTTAGTCTAATACTGCCTATTACAGAGGAGCAGGAAGATAAATGACTGGCTCTAGATTGACTGAAGCGTTGTTTGACTAACTATCTGGATGACTGAATGACTGCTAAGTGACAGAAAGACAGACTCATCCATTTTCAGTTCACTGATTTGAACTGAATTCCTAGGGAACAAAATCACTGAGAAGACAGATTCTGCTATGGATAAGGAACACCTGACAAAAAATACGCACAAATATCAACTGACAATGTAACTCTGTGTATTTCTCTTTATTGTGGCATCTAAGGGAAGACTTTTAAGTAGAGGAAATCAAAATAAAATTTGCTCACTAACCTTAACCGAAGCATTTATGTGGCTGAAAAGGACTCGCCTATCTTCAGCCTTACTTTACTGTCTATTTCTCCATATCGAGAACACTGACATCATTTCTTGCGAAAGTTGTGAACTCGTCGAGGAGCCTAAGAACGTCCCGGTCTGTTCAAACTCCAACAGATAGGTTGTCACCTCCCCGTCTTTCAGCACACGTACCGTCCCCTGCCAGACACGTTAATCGGCATGCGGTGCCCCCCACCGCCCACCCCGACCCACCCCCGCCTTCACATGCAGCCCGCGTCCCCGCCAGGATCAACAAGACAATGCGTTCTCCCAACACGCGCTGATTGCGGCGTGGACGAAGTGGCGAGTGATGGAATGGAGGGGACGGGAGAGGAGGGGAGCGACGTTCTCATTTACATGTTTATAGCTCCTCGGTAGGAAGGGACGGCGCTTGCTTGCGTGTGTTCGACGGACATGTCCAATTATCAACCCTGTTGTTTCCTCAACTGCATTTTTCTGACTGCTCGATATGCAAACGCGCACAACGGACGCGCACACACACACACACTTGGGTAAGCCAGCTGTGCTTGATGGGAGAACTGGCTGGTTAGTGTAGTGTGGGATGCTAGTGAGCATAAGGGTCATGTGTCATATGGCATGTACGGAGTCAGCTGTGTTTTAATGACAGCTGTACGTGTGTGTGACAGAGACACACGCTCATCTGGGTCATTGCCCACCTGCCCCCCTCACACACACACACACACACACACAAAATCATAACTCACAAACACCAGACACACACTGGATGAGACATAACATATGCCATATGGCAAACATACAAACTCAAGCATACCTAATGTGTTATTACCATGTTAATGCAATTCTCTTCGTCGCCACGGCAACAAGGGTGATTGACAGGCAAGAAAAGGTTAGCGAGGGCGCTAAAGAAAGAGAAAATAAGTGTTTATATATAAAAGAAAAAAATGTATACCAAATGCATCACTTTAACCCTTCTGCCCCACCAACTCGTGCACAATGATAAAAAAAAAAAAAGAAAGAAAAAGAGATGCGTCGATTTATTCCAGCGCGGACCCCCAAAAATAATCAAAAGGCCCAAAACGTGAGCTGAAAGGAAGCTAACCGCACAATCGCGTGCCATCTGATAGCCAGCCTCTCATCTCCCCGCTCCTTAGCCGCCCGCCCGCCTGCCCGCCCGCCCTCGCAACTCCGACAAACACACACAAATGCGCACACCCGGGATGGGGAGGAGAGAGAATATTAAAAACAAACAAACAGAGAATTGACTTGCTGAGAAGAATTACAGAGGTGCTGATTACATCTGACCCCTCACCTCTGCTGTCAAAAAGCGCTCCTCTCGCCCCGCTTCCCCCCCCTTGTTCTCTCCTCCATTTATGTGTCGGCTCTCATCAGCCACTTTGTTAACCTCTGCGCTCCTGCTCGGAGTTTCCTCACAGCGCTTTGCGTTCGTCACCTTCGCGGATTGTTATTTGAGAGAAGGGGAGCTCCTCGGTAGCGGGTGCCAAGCCTTTGCCTCTGTGGTACTCATATTTCAAACAGAAAAGACGAAATGAGGTCAAGACGAATATTAAAGTGGCGAGAAGAAGAATAGAAACAGGAAAACTGAGTTTCCTCTCACAGACCTGGATGATGGACAATAAAGGACAAATCTCCAATTGCCCCCCCCCTGCCCCCGACTTAGTGACTGACCGACTGAACAGCTGACTAACTGCCTCTCTTTCAGTTCACACCAACACCTGCATCCATTCCCTTTTGATGCAGGTATTTTGGAGAATAATATTACGGCCCAACTGTCATTTAATTGCCCCTAATTTGCCCCAATTTTCTGCTCATGGTTTCATTCCGACTGTCAGGAGCTGAGGAGAGGTCGCGGTGAATCGTGGATCGGTGCGCCGCATGTGTGCATTGTCTTTTTTGTTACACTACCCTGCCTGTTTATTATTAACCATTTGTCTGTATTTGTACATGATATTGCTGATTACAGTTCAGAGCAGGAAGCTACTGCATCACCAGGCCGACCTGTCTGAAAGGATGCATATTTATGAAACTTGTATTCTTGCCTGGGAAGAGCATGCTGGAGGAGGACTACTCTGCTGGAGGACTTTCTGTCACTCTGTAAGCCTGTATCCTGACTCATTCGATCTCAGCAAAATGTCAGGGCTACAGCGTGAACGGGGATCGAGAGTGTTTTACAAACCCATGGTAAGGTTGAACCGAACACGGCTAATCTTAATGGAGGTTAAGAAAGGAAGGTTTAGGAACTCCCCAAATGTTTGTACACAGAGAGGACCTGGTGAACCTAGACGTAAATCAATCAACTAATGCTCTGCACCTCGCAAAACACACAGGTGACCATGCAGTCACACAAACTGATGCGAAACATGTGGAGACAAAATTCCTCTTTAACATTAAGTACTGGACTTTCAACTTTTGAAACAACATCCAAAATAGATGGCAACATATAGAAGACGTGGCTTTAAATACGCTAATCTAAAAACCCAGGGTCTGAGACCTGTCTTATGTGGGACATATAACAGAGCTGACTGATCTGTTAAGGCACTTACTTGCGTAAAGCCACTTAGGGTCTCTGATACACAAATGCTAACATGCGAGCTACCTGGATTATGAGCCGGTTAGTCGAAGAGATCAAGAGTGGAAGTGCCCCTTTAACCCTGTTAAGTTGCTTGTTTCGGTTTAACCATAATTTGCTACCTCAGCAGTTAGATAAGACAGTCCAATTAGCCGTTCAGTCGGAAGCTTTGTGGAGGCCATTGCTTAAGCTCTGTGATCATAACACCAGGTAGCACTCCAGAAACCCACTGAAGAAAAAGGAAACTGAGAACACAACTTAAAGATCATTATGTACTGCCATAACGTAAACGCTGACTAATCCAGCCTCAACTTTCTTAACCGTAATTATCTACTAGGTAAATAATGGACATATACACTGACTTAAATATAGCAGAAAAACAAATCAAACACATATAACACATTGTCATGCTGTTTTTTTTCTATAGACTCAATGTAATCCAGCTCAGAGTCAGAGGCACCACCCTGAGCCTGTCTTTCTTGCTCTGGAACATATATAGGCAACAACCTTCTAGCATGCAACAGCCATCATGAATGGATAAGGATAAGGAGATGTAGGTCTGTGTGTTCGTTTTGACCTAAATCTTAATAAGGCACCTTCAAGAGGGTTGTGATGAGGTGAGGCCGTGCTTTTTTTTTAGCTTTAGATCAGAACAGTAATGATCAGATATAGTTTTATTTCTCTGAGTACTGCTCTCTTCTCACTCACCCCTTCCTCTTGTCACTGAACCTTTAGAAGACTCTCACATGTTAAGCAGGGGAGAGGGGACAGGTTTGCTATAAATTATACCTTCAATCAACCTAAAAATCTCCCGTACGCAGGATCCAAGGTTATTTGTTCAAACTAAAGGTGTAAAACGCTGAACAGGGATGTGAGAAATGTTGAGAATTTTTTTTTTTTACCAAAGAAGTACATTTGCCTACTGTTTCTTTTTACTTGTTGGAACCTTTACTGCGCTATAAACAGCATATGATATAGAAAGGATAGGCCCGAACTATTACACATCGCTCAGACGTAACGTTATGACCACCTTCCTAATATTGTACAGGTCTTTCTTGTGCCTTTAAAACAGTTGTGACTCATCAGAGAATGGACATGGGTTTTCTGAGGGTGTCCTGTGGTGTCTGGAAACACAATGTCGTTAGTGGAGGTCTTTGGTTCCTATGGGTTGTGGGGAGGGGCCTCTGTGGATGACCCTACAGATACTTGATTAGTTTTGGTTCCTAAACTGTTTGTGTGTCTTTTTAATTTCTTTTAACAACAGACGAACTAAACAGGTAACACTATTAGTATGAAAACTGATTTTTTTTTTTATATATATAGGATTTAATAGAAATAAGAAAACACAGGACACCACAAGAGTCTGTCCACTGTGAGTGTTTTCTTAGTTATAGTGTTGAGAGAGTCCACAGTAGTGGACTTGATCAGAAACATATCACTGGTGCTCAGTCGCCTGGATCCTGTCACCCAGATTGTTGAGCCTGCTATTCCTTTCTTTCTCATCTCTCTACATCTCGTACACTCTCTGAGTCCCTCTATCTCTCTAACACACACACACACACACACACACACACACACACACACACACACACTCTGTTTCTAATGACAGCAGTGTGATAGTTAACTGGTGCTGGAGTGGAGTTGCAGTGGTGTGGCAGGGGCTGATTTGGCAGCAGTCACAGCTGAAAGGCTTTTATCCTGCATGGTAGAAAGCACAGAGATGGACATGCACAAGGACCCCTGAGGGACACACACACACACACACACACACACACACACACACACACACACACACACACACACACACACACACACACACACAGGGAGTAGTGGCAGTGAAAAGAAGTCCACTCAAGTGTTTGTTGGGTCTGAGAAGGCAGAAAAAAAATAAAGCGAGTCGGAAAGAAAGAGAAAGAGTCTGACACAGAGGAAGAAAGACTTCAGGATGATGTTACTGTATGTTGCTAGGAGATAAACTGCTGCCGCTATTTTGTGTTACCCAGAGGGCTTTGCAGCAGTCTGTGGGTCTATCGGTCAGTGTACAGATCAATGGCTCTTCAGACCAGTGCTCTACTGTATAATACCACATTAGGTCAGACACATGTGCAGAGGAAGACAAGAATCCTGGCGGAGAAATCAGAGAGGTTCACAGATGCTGCCACTGCTGCTGAATGTTCAGTAATGTTTCTAGTTAGTCCACAGATGACAAGAGGATGCACCACAGTATGATGGAGCCATGTATCGAACCAAATTCCTTAACAAGCAGGAGTCCAATTATGTGGCTGTGTCGACACACAGATCATAGGTTAAAGAGAGGCGAAACAAGAGAGACCATAAAACAGCAAACCAGTTATCTGGCTATTATAGAGTTCATTCTCATTATAGGTTCTTAGCAGGCTGGGGTCGTCCTTTTAATCCTTGTGCAGACAGTAAACGCATGATTGTGGTAAAGGGAGATATGAACAGCCAGGCAAAGTGTGCAGGCTTTGACTGCACACGAGACTGGTGCTGCAAAAGGGTTTTATATTGGAGCATTGCAGAACTATTTGTGCGGAAATACTCAATATTGAATGATTTAGAGCAAAGTCACCGATATAGAAACAGAGGACAGAATGGCTGAGGAGTGGAAGGAGGGAAGCTTGTTCGGGTCACAACGTGTATATCATGTCCATGAGGAGTTCAGTCACCAGTTGGACAGATGATTTTTTTTTTCTCTGAATAACAAGATACAGGTCTGTAACAGTGTCATTGCTCCTGTGTCAGAACAATATTCCTGTATGTTGGGAAAAAAATATTTGTCCCACAAGACATGTTAACTAGAAGAAGGTAAATAATTTCTCTGTATCCCCAGAAAAGGAGCTGCTCATTAGGATGGAAAGGGTCAGAAGGAGTGTTGACCTTAATCTAATAGAAATGTTGGGGAAGGACCTGATACTGAATGCAGATGCTGAAAGGAGGCGTTCACTTACCATTTCACTTCACAGATTTGTTCAAATGCATGACATTTCTGTTTCATTTGTTTAATTGGGTTCTCTTTGTCTACCGTCAGGTGGTGCAAATACTTTGAAGCAGCACCGTGTTTTTTTTTTAGGAAGGCATACAGTTCAGTTAATTTAACAAGGTCTCATGTTTATGCGTCACCATTCAGTTCAAATGTACATAAAAACTGACTATTAAATGACTGATATTCTGGAAGACGGATTTCTAAACATTTAAAATAGATTTCTGCCTCATTCCCTACCAACACAAACATGCACTGAGCCACTGCAGGGCGTACAGAGTGCTGCTACAGGGCCTATCTAGTACAGTGTTTCTCCCTCGCTGGTTTGACTATGGCACTTATCTGCCTACTGCAGAGAGAGGAGAGCAGATAGCACACAGATGAGCTCCGCTGCCAGTGTGGCTCTGTGCGTGAGTGTGTGCGCACATGCATTTGTGTGTGTTCATACTGTATGTGAGTTCTTCCTCCTTTTTTTTTCATATACGAATATGTACTTTGCGCGTGTGTGTGCATTTGGCATTCAGTGTACTGCATCGGAGTGTGTTTGTCTTCCTTTACCTTTTCCACTTATCTTGACATGCAAACCCCTCTGTGTGAAGGTGTGAGATGTGAGTAGTGGCGTCTGACTGTGAGGAGATTTGAGCTGCGGTAATATTCAGGTTTGGGATCCCTCTCTCTCTGTGGGATTAACCTCAGATGGAAGAGATCTGCCCTGCAGTTTGTTGACAAAGCCACAGTTATGTATGATACAAAAGCTCAGCAAACGTATAGCACATTGAGGCCAGACCCTTCATAGTTAGATCAGAGATGCGGAATTTATCTTTCACTTTCTGAATCTGTGTTCAGTGTAAATGTACAAGTACGTAACATTAATAACCTGTGTATGCACACGTGATGTTGTCCAGCTGTTGTTTTATATCTCTTTAACAGTTAACTGGTAAGTTTTTTAATCAGTTAGTCAATCTATAAAAAAATAAGGTTTGTACAGGTAAAAAATGCTAACGATTCTCTGATCCAGATATCAAATAGTAAGCATCAATTGTTTTTTGACATTGTGTTTTTTTTTTTCATAGGTCAATTCAATAAAATAAAATAAAAATAAAAACATGCAACTATATAAAGCTGTGCTTAAGAAAAAAGCAAGTTTTCATTGTTTTACAAGCTGAGGAAATAACTATAGATAGATGTATCTCATCTCATCTCATCTCATCTTCATCTTTTCTACTACTGCTTATCCCCACTAGGGTCGTGGGAGTTGCTGGAGTCAATCCCAGCTGTCATTGGGCGAAAGGCGGAGTACACTCTGGAACATTCACACTCACACCTATGGGCAATTTGGAATCACCAATCAACCTAATGAGCATGTCTTTGAGGTGGGAGGAAACTGGAGCGTAGATGTATACTTACCACTTTATTAGGTACACCTGTTCCATTGCTTGTTAATACATATAGCTAATCAGCCAATAACATGATCATCACAACTTGCTGAAGTTCAAACCGAGCATTAGAATGGGGAGGAAAGGGGATTTAAGTAACTTTAATATGTGTTCTGGGGCTGGTCTGAGTATTTCAGAAACTGCTGATCTACTGGGATTTACACACACAACCATCTCTAGGGTTTACAGAGAATGGTCTGAAAAAGACGAAATATCCAGTGAGAGGCAGGTGTGTGGACGGAAATGACTTGTTGATGTGAGAGGTCAGAGGAGAATAGGCAGACTTGTTGGAGATGATAGAAAGGCAACAAACTCAAATAACCACTGGTTACAACCAAGGAATGCAGAATACCATCTCTGAACACACAACACGTCAACCTTGAAGAAGACGGGCTACAGCAGCAGAAGACCACACCAGGTGCCACTCCTGTCAGCTAAGAACAGTAAACTGAGACTACAGTTCACACAGGATCACCAACACTGGACAATAGAAGATTGGAAAAATGTTGAGAATTGAGTTGAGAGTCTCGATATCAGCTGTGACATTCAGATGGCTAAGAACAGGAATTTGGGGTCAGAATTTGGCGTAAACAACATGAAAGCATGGATCCATCCTGCCTTGTATCAACAGCTCAGGCTGGTGGTGGTTGGTGCAATAGTGTAGGGGATATTTTCTTGGCAAACTTTGGGCCCCACTTTTGTCCATCCCTTTATGACCACAGTGTACCATCTTCTGACGGCTACTTCCAGCAGGATAATGCACCATGTTACAAAGCTCATATCATCTCTAACTGGTTTCTGGAACATGACAATGAGTTCACTGTACTCCAATGGTCAAGAGATCTCAATCCAATAGACCATCACCTCTAGGTTGTGGTGGAACAGGAGACTCTCATCACAGATGTGAAGCCAACAAATCTGCAGCAAATGTGTGATGCTATCATGTCTACATGGACCAAAATCTCTCAGGAATGTTTCTAACATCTTGTTGAAAGTGTGTCAGGAAGAATTAAGGCAGTTCTGAAGACAAAAAGGGGGTCCAACCTTTTACTAGCAAGGTGTACCTAATAAAGTGGCTTGTGAGTGTATATACATGTTAATTATTTTCTGACTTGGTTTGGCCATATGTCTATATGTGTGACTTCCTGTAAATGGAATGTTTTTGGAGACTTAGACTTAATTTTATATAAATATACTGAAACCTAATGAGAACCAGTCAAATTCATTGTAAGTCACTGGCACATAAAGTCGATTAAGACCCTGAATCAGAAATATATTTTGATTGGGGTTTTTTATTGAAGACCAGGAAACACAAATGAAGATTGTTCTTACCTCAACACAACATTGGTATAATTCCAACGGAAATGAAAATGCTTATCTTTCATAGTTAAAAAGGAGCTGGAATAATTGAGCCTGTACATGTTTTTACTGAAATGTACAAAGTTGGTTCAATTTTAGCGGCTTATCGTGCTTTATTCACAAAACAGTGTTCGCGTCTGTGTGTGTGTGAGGGAGAGAGGGAGAAGAGGAAATTGAGGTAGAGTTATAAAAAGTAGGAGAAAAGACTGTATTCTGAACACATATTTGTGTTCTCGGAGCCCTGTGGGCATATCTCTATTGTGTGTGTCTGTGAGTGCATGTGTGCATGTGAGGGAGAGGAAAACGACGAGAGAGAGACCACCATGGGTCATCCGTCCATCTGTCCAGCCAACGGTCAATTTGGAGGCAGAGAATAGAGGCATTGAGTCAGGTAAATGGGTGGCGAACACAAAGTGTGTGTGTATGTGTGTACGCGAGTCAGTGTGTGCGTGTCTGTTCGCCCGCATTGAAAGGCAACGGTGAGTCGGACCAACTCTATCACTCTGGATGAATAGGGACACCCAGGGACGAACGGATGGAAAGAGAGACGGAAGAATTGGACGGGGGAGGCGGACGATGAGGAGTGACAGGTGGAGGTTATCTGGCCACAGAGAGGGAGGACGGGAGGCACCCATGGGAGAGGGGGGGCTATTGTACATTATTAGCTGGCGTACAGTAAAAAGTCCTCGTACGAGCACAAACACACACTGGGCTTCAGTGAACAAATTGCTCCATCAGGTACTTTCAATAGACACGTGCAACATGTGAAAGTATTCTCAGGCAATTTCATGGAACAATATTCTTTCATTTCTGTTTCATATTTTTAAATAAATACGTTAGTTTCATCACTGATTAATGATATTCTTAACAATCCTCCAACATCACTCAGTCACTCTTTGCTTATGGAAGTTTTGCTTTACTTTTTTCCCCAGCAATAATCCTCAATACCCTTGGACTCAAAATGGTATTTTATACAGCATTTACACTACTATGTTTGGGTGTATTCAACAGACAAGAAATGTGATAGTTAGCTCATGCCCACTGTGACTGAAGAACTATACATATATATATATATAAAATATATATATATATATATATATATAAAGTATATATATATATATAAAAGCAGCTACGTTGAAGGGATAGACTTTCTGACTAAAAATCAGAACTGAACTGTGCATTTTCAATCCACAGATAATGGCAGATTCAGAGATAACTACAACCTAAGGTGCTGGACACATAATCGCCCATTAAGTTAATGGTCTTTATCTATTTAAGTATTTTCTAGTACACCAAAATTTTCAGTCTGTTTTCTGTGGCAATATTCCTGAACTGATGAACTGCTTGCAATGCGTTATATCACAACCAGCTGTGACTGTTTGCCACAGATGAAGAGGGCGGGCAACCCTTATAACTGTTGCAGTAAGAACTTCGTAGACTCCTTAACTTGGTGTATGGTCGAGCCCATGTCGTAGAAACAAGAATTGCAAACTTAATTTGGGTATTATGAAGTAATAAGTTCATCGTCCTTAATAAAATAAAACGGATACAAAAGAAGAAGAATTACAATTGTGATTGAAGGTAGGGACAAACACAGGTTAGCACTGGTGTCACTGTTTTCCTCAGTGGAGAACACCCAAAGAAGATAAGGGACTGAGGGTCTGGAGACTCTAGGTATATGTTGCTTGAAGAAATTACATCCTCTGCTTCTACCCTATCGACGAATTTCTTATTAGAGATTGGGCTGATATTTGTATTTGGTTACTGGTATTGGTAATGGCCAAAACACGGTTGAATTCGCCGACACATATTTTTTTCCCCTGGCAAGATTTACAGACAGGCACATCCACAGGCAGCCCTGTGCTGCTGGAGGCACTACGACCCGTGCAGCCCATACATTGCCCCTCTCCCACTAGCAGAGTGTCCATATGCATAAGAGCGTTAAATATTCTTTGAGTCCAATAAATGTTTATGTTTTTGGTTAAACTGAGACTTGTAACATTTGTTATCATCATGTCATTTTTATCATGTAAATGGAGGGAGGAAAAAATCGGGATCGGTGTTGTCCCTAAAATATCCGGATCGGTCGATCTCTACTTCTTATGACTTCTGTTGGTTTTCCAATTGAGAAAATGGCTATCAATGAACTTAACTCCACTTCCACTTATACATACAACTGGTGTAGTTGTAAAGGGGGAAAATCTGGGCAACTGTTAAACTTTAAAACCTTTTCTTTCCACTGTTTACCGCACACACTCAAGTCAAGAAACCTCAACCCAACACCCAGGCCTGCACAAACAGACTTAGACATATATATTCACACAAACACCCCAAGGTCAGCAAAACACTCCTCATTTCAATTAACAATTAATATGCTTCAGAGACGTCTGCTAAATATAAACTTGTTTGCCATCTCTCTTTTCCTCTCTTTCAGTCATGTCTGGCCTTTGTTTCTCTGCATTCATGGCCCTCGCTCGGATCTTCCCTCATTTCCTTCTCCTCCTGCGGGGTAGTAACTGTTCATCTCTGTCATCTCTCTCTTTTCACTTCTCTTTTCCTTCTCTCTCTCTCTCTCTCCCACCTCAGGGCCACTCCAGTCTAAATGGAGTGATTAGTCTAAAGTGGGTGCTGTCAGTGAGATCATCCTAAGATAGAGTCCTATCTGGAATGACCTGAGCCGACAGCAGACCAGCTCCAGTGAGACAGAGAGAAAGGGAGACACTATTAAATGTTCTATTTGTGACAGCTGGCTCCAGGCTGTGCCACCGCCATGCCTCCTCTCTTCAGAGCTCCATCTAGACCCAACAGCAACAAAGGAGAGGAGAGGAGAGGAGAGGAGAGGAGAGGAGAGGAGAGGAGAGGAGAGGAGACGGTTTAAGTGAGGTGAGGATTAAAAAGGAGGAGTTAGGTAATGAGGAAAGAAGGTAGGAAGAATTTGAGGAAGTAATGATGTGGTTAAGGAGAAAATGGGGAGAATACTGCAGTGAACAATCCAAATACTGTACCTACTGAGCAGTTCAGATGGGCAACGATCTTGAAATCTTGAAAAAACAGCACATCTCTGTGTGCATGCGCAATAAAATTCAAAGTAGCATGGGACGTTGTGACATGTGACATCGAGGGGGGGGAAAGAAGAAGGGACAGTTGGAAAAAAGGGAAACGATAAGGACACACTAAACTGACATTAAAGATTTACTGGCTGACGGTGACGTCGTCCGTGTCTGGACCACAAACCATTGAGCAGATCTGGCCTTTCCCGATTTTTGGGGACAATCCCCGTTTTGGATAAAGCCTGAAAATGTCTTTTGTGAATGAGGAAAAAATATATATTGCGCACAGACTACAGTTATTACGGTAGATGATCGCACTGCTATTGAGATTAGAGACATAGCAGTTTAAATATATATATATATCTATATCTATCTATCTATCTATCTATATATATATATATATATATATGACGATATATATAGATGATATATATAGACGAAACGAAACCGTAATTGTCCCTGTTTTTTCCATTTCATCTTGATAATATAAATAAATGTAATGTGTCTCACACCATGCAAACCTGTTTTACTACTAGTGTGAGAATATTCTATCATCACAGTAAAATAGTCCGTCCTTGGTTTTTCTACTGCATTAATTTCACCCTCAACCAGTAGAAAATGTTGGAAACAAGTGATTATGAATGAAAAAAAAAAAAAATACTGTGATTTACCGTGATACCGTCAGAATTTTGATAAATACGTTGGTATACATTTTTGGTCATAGCAACCAGCCCTAGGTCCAACTATTTCTGTGAAACACCACAGAAAATGTTCATGAGGTGGGAGATGAAGAGGAAATAAATGAGGCAGAGGACAAAAGGTGTGATTGGTGATTAAAAAAAGATTTAAGAAAAAACAAGAGGACATGGAGCAGGGAGTATAGCAAACACTGCAAATACTGCAAGTTAAGTTTAGACTCTTTTGGGATGAATCAGTCATACATCTCAGTTTTGCATTTTAACGTCGATGGGGAGAGGAGAGGGTTTAAGAGACCTGAGGATTAAATCAGACTAACACCAAACATATTAACAAAAAAAAAATCAAGACATATGATCGTAACGGCGGCTTAAAGATTAGAAGGCTCTGGCCTCCACCTGTCTCTCTCCCTCTCGTCCACACATGCACAAAAAAAAAAAAGGACAAGGACAGAGTGTAACAATAGGCTGCAGAGGGCACAGGCTGACAAAAGCCATTTCATCACGGGTTAACCTCATTCACACATTAATCTGCCACAATAGCTTCCTAATCACATAATCCACAGAAATTATACAGACAACACCTTTAAATTATGATTGCACAGCTGGAGGGAGGGAGGATTAACACTCAGGAAAGTGAGGTGACTGTGCATGTGCGTCCTCATAAAGCTGATGTACACCGGTCAGGCATAACATTATGACCACCTTCCTAATATTGTGCAGGTCTGCCTTGTGCCTCCAAAACAGTTGTGTCTCATTACAGAACGAACATGGGCTTTCTGAGGGTTTCCTGTGGTGTCGGACAACAGGATGTTGTTAGTGGGGGGTCTTTGGGTCCTATGGGTTGAGGGGAGGGGCCTCTGTGACACTTGATCAGTTTGGGATCTGGTGAATTTGAAGGCCAGGTCAACACCTTGTGCTGTCAATTTTTTTTTGACAGCACAGTTGTTCCTAAACCGTTTTTGTGTGTGTGTCTGTGTCAGGCTGCATCCTGGCTGGTCTGGTGTAGTTGGCTGATATTCCCTTCTTTTGTCGGTGGTTTTAATGTTGTGGCTGATCAGTGTAAACCTGAGATGTGAGCTAGTCACACACTCACGCATAATCTCATGCTGGTGTTAAGGTTTGTGTGTATTATTTGTCAAGTGAACATAACACTCTACCTCTCATAAAAACTCTCTGTGGGATGCCTTGTTGTGCTGATCTGCGTGTATGTGTGTGCGCGTGTGTAAACATCATTATGTTTGTGGCCGTTCAGAAATGGAAGCCATTCGTCCCACTTGACAACACAGAACTACACTAATCATGACAGTGTTAAAACACTCAACATAATGCATGATCCGGCGTTCGCACACCTACACACCGACGCTAACAGACACACACAGGCGCACGCTCCTGTCGAGCAGACGTATGGGCGAACTGGGTGATCAACAACTCAAGTGTTTTGTTATACCCAGAAAACCACTTCTCATTAAGGTAATGTTACAAACAGCAATTGACCTGTGTATGTATGTGAGCGGCCACGTGTGCCTGCGTGTGCGCACTGTGTCTGTAATGCCACAGTATAAATGAGTAGGTGCTCACAAACTGTTTGAGTGTGTGTGGAGTATAGTGCCGCGGAGAGATAAGTTTCCCTATGCAGTCATCCAAATCATGTGTTGCCTGTGTGCGCGCGTGCGTGTTTGCGTCTAAAACCAGGCTCTTGAGTTAGACAAGGTGGGATTAAGGAGAGGGGATAGACTTTCAGAGGCAGCGAGAGACAGATGCTGCACAGAGCCCATCTTGTATGCATTGAAAATTTCTTCTTCACTGCAATTATTCAAGAGCTGCTGTTTGCCGGAGAGGGATGAGCAACAGGAAGAGAGGCAGTGAGAAGAGTCAGATGGTGGATTAACATGAGGTTAGATGGCGTGGGTAGGTATAACAGTTTACCAGAGTGGTGAATTCAGAATGCCAGGGCGAGGATGTGCGCGTGGGCGGATGGAGCGAGTAAAAGATAAAGAAATTTAATCTATGTACAGGACGTAAGTGGGACTCCGCTGCTCCGGCTGATAAAAAAGTGTCAGGAGGTAATAAAACACTGGTGAACTGTATTATGGTCTGGAGAGGAGGAGAGGACAAGGGAAACAAGCGGCAGGAGGTCAGGCTTTAGATGGGTGAAGGTAGAGAGGAAACAAGGACGAGACAAAGAAGGATTTCCAACTTAAGTGGTGAAAGAGAACAAAGAGCTTAAAATATAGTGCCAAGTGTCCACTGCAGGTGCACACCTGCAAGACACCTGGCATTAATATATGAAACTGGCTCAACCTCTAAGTACTTCAATTCACACCATATATTTGAATGTGTCTTTACATGTCTTGAGTGATCGGATCTCACTTTCCGGCTCGATATATGCAAGTGAACATGTCCGCCAGTTCCGTCTGGAAAGACCAGTTGTGTTACTGTTTGGCAGGAGATTAAAGGGACGAAGAAGTCAATAAGTTCAGATAAACAGGCCAACTGGAAACGAGGAAAAAAAGGAGGTACAAAAGGAGAGCTGAGGCTTTTGTCTCTGTGCCTGTGTGTTCGTACTAGGGCTGGGCGGTATACGAGTTAATACCGAATATTATTGTTCGGTATTTTTTGTCCATTATGAGTATGTGATTACACAGATTTTGGAGCGCTGCGCTGCGAGACACTGTTTCAGACCGGACCATTTTCAATGTAGCACTTCTGAACACGCCTGGTGCGACCTAGGATGTACAGTCAGTGGGTGCGACTGCGTCACTGTGAGGCGTGGTGAAGATGGAAAGGTCAGAACGAGAGAACTTCTGCCAAGAAAAAGATGCCGTGTGCCTTGTGTCTCCGATGCCTTGGGTTTTTTTACCCAACGTGACCAGAAGTCCCTGATTTCTGGGGACAGTCCCCGTTTTGGATGACCTCTCCTCCGGCTGTAGATTTCCCCGAAAGTGTCCCCAATTTTAGGTTTATGAAGGATTGCATGATTGCATCTCGGTGCATCCCTTATTGTGTCGGGGGTGCACCGAGTACTTTTATATTACGGACTTCTTCTATTTACGTGTACAGTTGGCGCACTTTTTAATGTGTCGATTGTAATATCGATTGTAATACTACACTGTCCTTTACAGTGCAATATTTCTGAGAGCTTTTTCTGTTATGCCGTGGCTTATTGTTGAAGGAGGAAGCGCAGCGCATTGTGTTATGGCAGGAGCGAAGATTGTGTCTATGCTTGCGTGTCTGTATGCGGGTGTCAGAGGTGGTCGCCACAAAGCCTGCGGAAAAACCTCAGCTCCCGCTTCCGCAAACACTATAACATCTTAGCTTCTTTTTAAACCTAAATAACAGTTCACAGATGAATACGAAAAAGCAGAACTGAAATAAGAAAATGAAGATGTGTCTGCGACTCTGAAGAGACAAACAAAGCTGCTATTCTCAGCATTTCATTCAGCGCTCATTACTCACTTTTCAACTCTTTCGGGATAGTTGAAGAGGAAGAAGATTCTTTCACGACGGCAAATGCAACACTTTAAGAAAAACACCCAGCGCTGTGAAAGCTCTCATTCGCCAGCTAATCAGATTGTTCTTGCTGCAGGCTTGCCTCTAAACATATAGAGTCTACACCCAGCTGACGCTAAAAGCCTGACTTAGTCCTTGTAAATATTGCATGGCGCTAATGTTTCACAGCCTGGCACAGACTGGCAACACATAGTCTCATGGGTGAAGTGTGGGTGTAGGGGCAAGAGGGGGGATGACAGCGAAAAGAAAAGTGGAAAGACACAGTATAGTCTCATACCCTGGTCCTTTGACAGTTTATTCTGTTTGTTTGACTTCATTTCCTGCTATCCTCGTGCCTACAATACATGTCCGCTTCCGTGTGTCACATCAAAAACTACAAAAACAGCTTTAACATCTTTACGACAAAGGAACTATCAAAATAAATGATTCATTCAAGCCTCACCTACCTACTTAAAAATATCTTAGTGTGAATAATGCTTTTTATGCCAAAAATATGCACAATTACTCAAGTAGTGTTTGCCAAGTTAGTTAATATAAGACCTACATGTGGCATTGGTGACGTGTAGTGTGCAGTAAGAGAGATATGGTTCACCCAGCTGTATGCGTGCCTTTACCTTTAAAACTACTGAAATGAGTGAGTTACAGAAGGACTTAATCCCCAAACAACTGTTATGTTTGGCGAAATTTGCTTCAGAGACCAAACCCAGTTTTCATATCAGATTGTATATATGCACATTTCTGAATGTGATCATTCAGGACTATGGGAATTGAGTCACTTTTAGAGTCAGCCTCAAGTGGTCATTTGAGGAACTGCAGCTTTTGTCCAACTGGCTTCAGTTTTAGTTTCCAAATTTTGCAGCTTGATTTCATCAAAA
This sequence comes from Mugil cephalus, assembly GCF_022458985.1. Taxonomy (NCBI): domain Eukaryota; kingdom Metazoa; phylum Chordata; class Actinopteri; order Mugiliformes; family Mugilidae; genus Mugil; species Mugil cephalus. The sequence continues at coordinate 19,222,514 of NC_061782.1, read as the reverse complement.
AACTAAAATACACTTTGCAGTTTGTACAACAGAATTTCTCTATGTCAATATTCTCATATAAATTGACAATTGATAAAATGTATAATTCATGGCACAGTTCATATGGGACTTTGCCACCGACTACTTTCTTGCTGAAATTAGGCCCCATGGGTTTCAAATATACATGTGCGATGGATTTTTAGACACCGCTCAGGTTAAGTTTCTTTAAAGATGCAGCATTAAATGCCCACTCTAGCTCAGTAACATGTCACGCCAAAACCTTTCACACATACATTTTCCATGCTGTGTCCGACACTTTCAGTCCCTGCATAAATCCCGCTTTCTATTCCTCTCCGTCTCTCTTTCTTCTTGTGTGACATGTCCTGTTAGCATTAGTGAGGCGGCTAACTGGAAAACCATCTGGTTGGTGTGCCTCTTTAGCCCATTACGTGGTTGTCTGAGTAGAGCACTCGTGAGATGTGTACGAGATAGAGAGAAATTCACCAACGTAAAGCGGCGGAACAGACGGGAAGGTACACAAACGCGCGTTGGCCGCTCAAAAGACGAGACAACTCCACAGCGCCGTGCGTTGTGAGAGCACGTGTGCGTCCGTTTCTGTGCGAGTGTGTCTGTGTATCTGACAAAAAGGTTTGTCTCTGTATAATGGGACAGCGGGATCTTGACAATGTTGATTTGGAAACCCCGAAGGGTGCCTGCATCAAACACCCACACCTACTCACACACACACACACACACACTGGGGGAGGGGGGCCCTCATCAGAGGAAGGTGCGTTGTTTTACCAACACAAATCACATCAAGTGATTAGACACAGCACAGTCACCGTGGAGACAGGTGGGAATGGCAACAGATGATGAAACGGGGCTTTCTATCAAGAAATCACACAACACACACACACACACACACACACAAATCCCATATGCAAGAATGCAACCACACAGCCACTCAATCAAACACACGCGACCCACCCTCGCCCCGCACACACAGGGGGACGCCATCAGGAAATCAGCAGCCAATCAGAATAATTTGACTGGGATGATGACAGGTCTGTCCAATCTGCAGCCGCTGTCACCACAAGAGAGCATCGTTATCGCCACGCGCACGTTCCTAGAGCCTGTAGGTGCGACTTTAAAACCACGTGCAGTCAAAGGCACGGGCCCGCCGCTCGGTTCAAAACGCGCGTGCACGCGACTGTCCACCCGGCCCGCTCACGTACACACATGTCCAGCAGGGTAAGGAGCATGTGACTGACCGCCGCATTCACTCATTCATCTGCGTGCGCGTGGTTTCACGTGCGTACTGTAGGTGCTCAGCTGTTCTTTGCACTGAATACAAATCCGGCGTTGTGTCAGTCAAACTAGCAGCGTTTGTCTCCGTGGCAATTTCCATGAGATTCGATTTAGAGGGCTAATGTATAATAGGCCCTCGAAGGGAGGTGGGAGAGTATTAATTGAGATGGACTGAGCGAAAGGAGAGCGGGAGGAAGAGAGAGGGAGGAATAGTGACAGGCTCAGGAAGAGAGAGGCAGAAAGTGATGTTACTCTGAGCCGAGAGTGGACTCTAGTGGATACGGTCACTCTCACATTTGCACACGCAGCCTCTTCAGAGTGCAACGGAAAGGTGGAAAACAATCTCCGTGCTGCCACGTTCACGTACCTGTCCTACATTTTACTAAACACGAGGAAAAAACACAAGAAACTTTTCGCTGCGACAAGAAAAAACTGAACTCTTTTTCTCATGATATCTAACCAGAAAGGTTTGATGCTGCAGCGTATGTAATTCTGTCCAGACTGCTTGCACATACTGTACGTTCAGTAACGTAGAGAAGGGTTTAAAAACCAGTTAATGAAGAATCAGCTTTTGCAAATGTGTGAAGTCTTCCCGGACTGAAAGGATTAGCTGATAATTCAAGTTATTCTGCGTTATTCTTTTGAAAATAAATTGATTGTATGTCATTTTTCTTAAGCAAGCCCTTCTCAGATCTGAGGTTTGGTGTTTGTTTCATTGCACAGTCAAAGAAATATCTGCGTCGACTTGAGCTTTATGGGAACTGTGACAGTGTTCTTTCACCATCCCCCGACATTTTATGAACCGCAAAGATCAACCGAGACGGTAATCTTCACATTAATCGATAGTTAAATAATCGTTACATGCTGCCTCCAGACATCCACCTCTAACATGGGGTCAGAGGTCAGGGTCACAGATCACCGCACCTGGCGGGGAATTAAGACGACGGTCAGCGACGAAGCAGCCGGTCCACGTGACAAATTTCTGCTGGCAAAGAAAATTACGACCTCTGGTAAATAATATCTGCAATGGATGTGCTCAGGTGTGTTTGCTGCTATAGTGTTTCCCAGGCTTCCATTTGTTACGATCTGAAGCACAACGTAACAATAAGGAAATGTGTTGTATTTAAATACAGTTGTTCTTTTGGCAATGTGCACGACACAATGAAGCGACTCCTTAGTGATGCAAATCGCTACACTAGCAACAAGTTCTACGCAAACCTAAAACTTCCGATGTTCTATTTATTATAGTTTATTAATCTGTCAGCGTGACTTCTTGGTTTATTCTCCTCTTTCTGTTGCACATTCGTTGCTATTTTCACAGGAATCCTATTCATGGTTTACATGGTGTGCGTGTGTGTGTGCGTGCGTGCGTGTGTGTGTGTGCGTGCGCCTCTGCTGGGCCGTCTCCCTACGACCACTTTAATGCACTAAGATGTTGTCAAGCAGGAATGTTATTGATGTTTCTACGGCAACCTAAGGGCTTGAGCGGAGGATTATGTTGGGAGAGGGGAACAAGAAGAGAGAGAGAGAGAGAGAGAGAGAGAGAGAGAGAGAGAGATGGAGGGAGACGCACGGGGAGAGAAAAACCCTAAATGTACTGCAGTCAGAAGAAGGCAATGAAAGGAAAAGAGTTTTTATACAGTACTTCAATATCTTCCGCTTAGAGTATCAGAAAGATGGAGACTTGAGAGTGCTAATGAGGACACTCTGCTTCTGCTTAGGATTCAGGAGAGAAATGATAAGAGACGTGAGTATTGTGGGCACATATCTGCATGACAAGATGCTACAAGAAGATACGACAGGAAGTAAAGAAGATTTTATTTTCAAATTGGAATTCAGGTGAAATAACCCTTTAAAAAAAAGGTTCCAGGCCGAGTGTCTGTTAACTGTCCATTAATCCTAATCCATAATATGAGTCAGTTCTCCAGTGAAATCAGTCATACAGTATAAATATGTTTCACTTCGACTCGCAGATTATAAAAAAGCATAAAGTGTGCTAACGCTGCTAAAATGAGTGAGTGCGAAGCTTTTGAAATGGTTCGAACCTTCAAAAATGCAAGGAAAGAATTGATATAAAATAAGGGAAAAAAAGGCGACTGATCAAATGAACAATGACAACATGAAGTCCCAGTTTGAGCATTGTTTAGAGTCCAGCTGGCACACACAAACACAAAAAAAATGTTCTTCTCCATACGTACCCTTTTAATTTTCCATCTCTGTCACTCTGCCTCCCTCTTTCTCTTGTTCTTCCTCCGCCTGTCCCACATCAATCAAATCTACTCCCAAAATGATCATCTGTTTAAGGCAGATTATCTTAGGGAAAGCCATCTATCGAATTACAATAGCACTACTTTATCCACCTAGCCAGACATCATCCCTGGAGTGTGCGTGTGCTTTAACGTGCGTGTCTGTGCATGTGTGGCCACGGAACAATGTCCAGTGCATTTGTTTTCGCGTGCCAGCGCCCGTGCGCACGCGGTGCACACCTCTCACCCTCCTAAAGCGCCAAGTCGTCCGCGTGCAGTTTGTTTTTAAGTGTGCATTTGCATAATTGTATGGTATCACTGGACTCTGGTTCAGGTTTATTCTCTTTTCGAATCAACAAATATGCCGATGCATCGCTTTAAGCGTGGTATACGAGGAGAGGGATTCCCTAGAACCAGGGTGACGTAGCTTCGGTTTAACTTATATCGTGGTTCTGCACACTTATATCCAAAGAAAGCGTGTAAAGCCAAAATTCAGTTAGTACTTTATTGACTTGATTGCTGAAGTCTGGACTCATTGTACCTTAGCATGGTGTCATAACTATAGTAACCATGCCAATATATTAATAAGACATATCCATTCACTAACCAAGGAGGGTACTTTTGAATAGGAAAACGCTTAGAGGAATAAACACACAAAAGAAACCATCTGAATGTTCTTATGGCTCATCCAGAAATTACGTCTGTGGTATAACAATAAATGATTTTTCTAAAACTACTTTATTACAAGATTCCACTGAGTGGCTCCATCCGTCTGCAGACGGATCATTTTGAGACACTACTTGACTGATTTTTCTATTAAACCATTCTTGACAACCACCGAACGAAACATTTCTTTAGTGGAGGACGGCCCTGTTTCAGCTCATCCTTAGCTAAGGATACAAGTGCCTAAAATCCATTTCTTTTCCAAGTGACCTTCCGCAAAAACAGCGACTCCTCACAGTGAGGCCTAAAGCTAGTCTAACCCCCCGAAAAGCAAGACGTGTAAACCCGGATTAGAGGTGGCGAGACACTAAGACACGCAGGAGGATTTTTTTTATTTATTTTTTTTTTTTTCTGAGATTGGCGTTAACAAATAGCCCCGCTTCATTCCAGAGACGGGAAGTTATTCCGACTAGTAATTACAAGAATTTTCATTGCTCTTGCCAACACCACTTAATAAAAAAGCAGAGGAGGACGAGCGGCTGGAACAGGGCTGTGTATGTACGTGTGTGTCTGTGTGTGCGCTCCTCCGCCGAGGGGCCTTGTGCTGCGGGCACTCTCGGTGAACAATCAAAACAGCTCAATTTAGGCTTTATCTGCAGCTCAAGCATGCAAACACACACACACACACACACACACACACACACACACACACACACACACACACACAACAGGGCTGAGACAAAAGGACAGTGAAGTGAGGAAGGCTCGAAGAAAAGCGGAGAGGAAGGGGACGTCGGCGGTGTACCACGGTGATGATGCCAGCAGTCTGGAAGGTCACGTAAACCTGGAATTCGATGCACACAGCACCTGATCAATATCTTCCTCCACTTTTCTCGCTCTCCCTTCCTTTTCCTCCTTCCCCTCTCACCCTGGAATGCCTGGCAGTATCGACTGCTGCCGACCACAAGGCGATTTATAACAACGGGTCAATCAATTAAGAGCGCACATCAAGGCAAAATCCGTAGAGAGTGACAATGTGTAATCAACTGTTTACTGTACCCTTTTCTCTACAGTCCACTCGTGAGAAAACAGAATAGAATAGATTATGGTAAAAGAGAATAAAAGAACATAAACTGCACTCCATTAAATCCATTAAATCTCACATCAACTACAGGTGAGCAAAGCGCCACTCATGCATTGATACTAAAAGCACACATTTATTAACACGACTGCTTGGACAGGAGTGTTACGCTGTGTGGTTTCTTCCCATTGTGTGTTTTATTTGTGCTCGAACTAGAAAAGTAGACAGTTGTGTAGGAGCTGCTACAGTATGTGTGTGCTGTAGGTGCTCCTCTACTACAGGAGAGCAATCAAACTGCAGCCACTGCTCCCACCTTCAGGCCAGAAGAGGTACTGTAGGGTCAAAAGAATCAAAAGGTGTTAATTACTTTGCATTAATGTATGTATCAGAAGGACAGATGGTCTTGTATCAGCTGTATTTTTATGGGTTCATATTCTTTCATATCATCCGTGACCACATACGCAAGTAATTCAAAGAGAGAGATTGTTTGAATGTAAAGGCAACTTAAATAAATTCACATTATTCACTGTCTGCAAACGAGCACCTACATAAATGTATACTGAGGTGGTTTAATAGAGGTTAAAGCCTATAAACGGCAGCATTTTTATTTGAGATCTGGGGAGGAAGAGCAACAGAGTACATGACTCCCAGACTAAACACACGTTACGTCCAGACTCGTGTTTCAAATGTATTCAAAACACGAGTCTTCACTTCGCTTCAGGTAGTTGGAAACTCAAGTGTCAGTGAGCAATCTGTTTAAAAACTGAAAACACATTCTGCTGCAGGGTGGCGCTGAAGAAATGGGGAGAGATTTGACCAAATTCTACGCGTTTCCAACCCAAAGAGAAATGCACAACAATGAAGCTGACTAAATAAGAGGCAGATCGAAAAGCATAAGGGAAGTGAGATCGGGGAAAAGACAGCCAAGCAGACAGAAACATACAATGCTTCCAAATTGTGTCAATAAACAGAGCTTATTCACAGTTTGCAGCTAACAATAGTGTCAATTTGTGTATATGTGTGGGTTTGTGTGGCTGCGGTCAGGGTTGTTATGGCAATGACAGCACTTCTGGAGGCTCCTGGCCTGTTCCTGTGTGATTGTCCTAAGAAGGAAGTGATGTCACGTGTTTGTCCTCGTCCCCTCCTGACACAGGAAACGGACCAGAGAGGGATACTGGACTGTCTGGATGGCTGCCTGAACGTCTGTCTGCCTGATCCATTTTTGTTTCTCTACATCTGCGTGGTGAAGCAAAGCAGGTGATTAACTCCTTCCAAGCATCATACCGTCATCATAGAGTGAAAATGAACCAAGTTGCCATCGATGGTCCAAGGACATCAGGGGTGTTTAAGATCTAGGCTCATCATATGCATAGAAACCCACTGTTAAAAACTGATCAACATCTCTTTCTGGATTTTGAGCCTACATCTATGGAGCTGTTTATTTTTCCACAAGATTTTGTGTTAGCTTTGTTTTTCGGAGACAGCATGACATGGATGATTGAGGATCTTCTCAGACCCATTGTTAGCTGAAAATATCTGGCTGAGATTTAAGCATATTTGGTTACCAGTTCCTCTGCAGTTATTAATAACACCCATCCCCGCATTTATCTTCACAGGAACATGTTTCAAGCTCTAAACAATCTAAGAGGCATTTTGAGAAGATGTATCTCCGCTCATTCGAGTAGCTACTTCAGTTCTAAAAGGCCGGTGGGAAGTTGAGGATTAAATAGGAAACTCTGTGGGTAAAACCCATCAGAAATTTGATAGACTTGTTTCTGTAGGAATCAGAGGGTTAGGTTCCTACAGAGGATTAGGTTCCTACAGAGTGTTAGGTTTGAGTGGCAAAACGTCTTCTCAAAACTTTACAGGTCCAGTTGTCTTTTGGATTACCATAACCTGGAAAACTGAGAACTTTCACAGACAAGCTCTAAACAACTGACTGAGAGGTAAAATAGCCCTACAATTCAATAAAAGTGTTTTTCATCAGAACGGTTTAGAACTTCTTCTTATTCTCATTAAAAAGAAACAAGGATTTCTTTTGAGGATTGATTGCAGACAATTCTGCTTTCAATCTGGTCAAGTCTGCATCCTGGACAGGTCCCGTCAATCATAACACAGGCTAACACAGAGAGAGAAACCACCATTCACACTCATGTGACTCACGCCTACAGCCATTTTTAGAATCACCAATTAACCTAACATGCACTCTCTCTAAAAATGTAGGAGGAGGTCAGAGCACCCACACAGGCGCAGGAAAGATCATGCAAACTTTAAACGCCGAAAAAACCGAAGGTGCCGAGCCCAGTCAGATGTAAAGAGATATCCTCCTTGCTATGATGCGACTGTGCCACCCACATACAGAAGTTATATGAGCACAATATTAAAAACTGATTTAGAACTTTAAAAGAGCGGAGAAGACCCAAGTAGTCTACTGATTGTGTTTTCTCTTCACTCGAGAAGAAAATTGCGGTCGATTTTCTCTCACCTGTAAAGAAAATGTATCTGCACAGATATTATTCTCCAAAAACAGTTTTCTCCTGTGCACTTTCAACACGGCACGACTCGTAATTTCATCAGCGCTGCTTGCGCCTTTTTTAACAGCAATACAAGAGAACGCTAATAAAACATCGAGCACCATATACTGTGTAAAAATCATTTTTCACTTCTGCAGAGCCCACTCTGCGCAGCTGCCCTTTTGTATCTATGCTTGCGTGTGTTTATGTGAGCGTGTGTGCGCGCCCGACGCTCACCTACTCCCCTCCACAAATGACGCCGCCGCGGCTAACAAGCACTTCTGCACATTTTGACTGGGCAACAAGGGCTTAATGATAAGTCACATAACAATGGAGAGGAGAGGGGAGTACAGTAGAGCGCTACAGCCAAACTATCAGTCTGTTAAACAATGGCTTGTCAGCCCTGATCTTCTCCTCTCACTCTCAATGTGGCACAGACAAACAAATTCAACACACACACACACACACAATCACCTGCGCACATACAGTGCGATCACAAACACAAATGTTTGTGTAGCGTAGTCATTAACACGTGAAGATAGGCCGAGATGTGTACGTTAGCACCTATGGAGATGAGGAAGTGCAGCAAAGTGCAAACTCTCTGTCTCCCACACACACAATCACACACACACACACACACACACACACACACACACACACACACACACACACACACACACACACAGGCAGGATAACTGGCTGTACAAGCAGGGTTTGATGACAGCCCCCTAACAATAGGGAGCAGAGCAGCCTAGCTATCTGCCTGTCACACAATGAAGGGGGTACTGCTGAAGAGCTTGTCACCACCAATACATGTAAACACACGCACAGACACACTGGAGGAAAATAAATAAATAAAAAAAATAAAAAAAATCATCACAAAAATAAAAACATGAGCTGTGGAGTGCGTGTGCATGCCAGCGGGCACGGACGCACACACATCCGAACGTGAACGGGGTAATTCAGAGCGCTGCCATTTATGTGAAGAGCGCTCAGTTTTTCAGACCGTGAGTGGAAGTGAATTTGCTTTTTCTGTCGAGTGCAAGTCAGGTTGGATTAAACAACACTTGGCCAGTGCTGATGGGTTATCACTGTGCATCTGTGTGCACGCTTGTGTGTGTGCGTGTGTGTGAGTGTTGTGATGATGCCCACAGGCGCCTGGATTTGATGCAGGCAAATTTGCAGACAGTCCCCTTCTCCTGTCAGGACCCATCTCTCTTGTTTCCTTCTCTCAAGGTGTCCTTTCACTGTTTTCTCGCCCATCATCGTCCACTCAGTTTTCGCCCGCGTTGCTCACTCCTCTCCTCCCCACCCGCGTCTCTGCTGCTGCAACTCTGTCCCTGCCTGTTGTCGTCTACACTTTATTTTATTGCTTTTTATCAATAAACAGAGAAACACAAAGAATAAAGAGTGGCTTCCGCACTAAGCGCGTACACACACTCTATTCCGAAGACGCCAAGTCCCTCTTGTTCCATAAATTTCTATCAACTAATTATTGTGTGTTTTTTTTTTTTAATCTAACATGGATATACTCCAAACAACATCAAGAGCTTTACTGTGTTACTTGTTAGGCTTTCCCTTTTTTCCCTTGTTATTACATTATGCGCTTTGTCTGAGCTCTAGGGATGTCTTTTATTGAGCTGAGCCAATAAAACAAAGACTCTGTTGCAGTGTTGAGTACTAATTAGCTGGTCTAATGAGCAAGTCACAGAGTACAGATATCTGTATCGGAACAAAAACACTAATTTTTGTTGTAACTGACAGCCATGGATACAAAAGACTCAACTAAATCACAATTATTATACGATTCTCTGATTCTCCCACATAAGTCAAAGGAAACGTAGCCATTTAAATATCTATGGCACGGCATACATTAAATGAGCAAAGGAGCACATTTACTGATAGAACTTTTGTTGAATGTGTAAAGGCTTCCATACATACACACAGATTCTCAATTTTAAAGGATAATACTGTCTTCATATGCCTGGGTGGTATCTTCTTCTTCTTTTTTTTCTAAAGAAACTGCAGACTCAAGGTGTGAATGGGGACCAAGCTTTTTGGGGACTGTGTTGTAAGTGGCTGATAAGTGATGTCTCAGTCCACCTCCCCCTGTTCAGAGAGAAGTTTGCAAAATGATGGCTCCCTTTATTCCTCTTTAGCAGCGTCTGTTTTCCCGAGCTAAAATGTGGACGTTGCTTATTGAGGCCCAATCATGCAGGTTTCAGGTGGGCACCACCCACAGATGTTCCTAATAAACAAACTAAGCTGCCCACCAGTCATTTAGAACTAAAGGAACCGCTTTAACAGTTTCAAGAAAATGATTTATTATCCCCCTTAAACACTCCGTGTGTCCACTGTAGCAGTCTAAAATATGAAATAATATAATGTAATGTAATATAATAATATAATTAAAACTGACATGTTGCATGGTGTGACACACTGTTAAAGGCCTGGAGTTGAACTTAGAGGAATAAGCTACACCGTTCAGTCAATAGCAACATCTATTTTTGTAGTTTTAAAAGTCTGTAACAACCAACTGGCTTTATTTTTTTGGATAATTATATAAATGTTTACATAGTGCAGCCATTATACTGCTCAGCTACGCATCTGCTGATGGGGCTGGTTATGCCCGAATATATCTTATGAAGGCTTGTTTGTTAACTTTGTTAAGCTTTTTGGATATTGATTATGATATGTATTAACAGGTAATCCAGAGAGTTCAGACACGAGCCAGCTACACTTCATCCACTTTGAGGTCTCCGAGGCACCTGCTCTCTCATCTTCTTCTCTTTCACGCACTTCAGCACATTTGTTGTTCAGCTAATTCACCTAAAAAGGTGCTGAGCTCGACACTCAGCGAGTATTACGAATCCGCGAGAGCGCGTTCAATTGGATGGATTCGAGGGAGCTGCGAAAGTGAGGGCTCTGGGAAAGAGAATGAAGAAAAGGACCAAAGAGCCGCGGTAAAGTAGAGAAGAGTAGCGCTAATGGTGTCTGGATTGCAGTTCGATGGATGGCAAGGCAAAGGATCAGAACATAGCACTTGATCTTGCAGCACTCTGGCGATTTTAGCCACGTGAACACCGGTGACCGGATGAACTCACTGCCTGGTTCCGGACAGGAAAGAAGAGGACAGCGTGGCAAAAAAAAAAATAAAAATGCTGAGTACCGCCACGGATCAGAAATCCTCCTTGGCAGAATATGTTTAACCTTTTCAGAAAACGTTACATTTCATTCTTGATCTGATTGTGAAACCAGACAACAGCAAAAGGAGACTATTAAAGTTTCTCTCTTTAAGTTTACTTCAACTTTGCAGGTGTTTTTATGCAACACACACATCAGGTAGTGAAGATGTTTTATCAATTTCCTTTACTAAGGAGGTATCTTGAAAACAATGGCGCCATTTTGTGTGGCCAACATATGCCATATCATGATAATTTATGTTATAGTTCATGGCCTCACATTGCCTCGTTACAGAGCGGATACAACATGTACATGTACTGTACATGTGCATGTGTTTGAGCCTGAAAGTGGTATGTAGTGTGAGTAAATGAAAGCACTGGTGTACTGATGTGTGTGTGTGTGTGTGTGTGTCTGTGTGTGTGTCTGTCTGTGTCCCAGTGAGTCTAATGGTCCCTGGAGGCAGGCCAGCGTCCATCAGCAGACAGCAGGCATTAGTGCTCTGCCCGAGTATCGATGGACCACCGGTGCTTGACAGCAGGCCCCTCCCTACGGTCACAGGACAAGATGGGTATATGTATGGCTGTGTGTTTGTGTGTGTGTGCGTAATAGACACACAAAGTGTTTTTGATACATCCATATATATATTTATATACACACACACACACACACACACACACACACACACACACACACAGAAATAGAGAGAGATGAATGTGTGCGTTTGAGAGATGTTTGTGTATGACCCCTGACCTCAGGCTATGTGTCACAGCTCTGTGTGTGTGTGTGTGTGTGTGTTGTGTGTGTGTGTGTGTGTGTGTGTGTGTGTGTGTGTGTGTGTATGTGTGTGTGTGTGTGTGTGTCAGAATGAGAGGCCGCCCGGCTGTCATCGATCTCACACACACCAGGCCAGCACTTAACACTTGGACTGTAGCGACTAATACACTCACACCCTCTATTACTGCCCGACTGGAGGCACAGCGTGTGCGTATGTGTGTGTGTGTGTGCGCATGGCCTACTGCCAAACCCATGCTGCTGCTGTTCAATGGCAGCACAATAGATTACACATATAAGAGTGTAATGATATATCTCTATTAGACATCCTCCTCTTGTCTCTCGCCTCTTCTCTCCCATCCCAGCCGTGTTTCACTTTGCTGTGCTTACACACAACCCAGAATCCCCACAATTATATTCATTTATTTATTTTAATTATTAAAATGAATCCTCCAAAGTACTTTTGGTTATTATTTGGTGATTTGGTTATTTCTGATTTCATGCACACATGTGCTGTAAAGTCCTTATCTAATAGTATCTTCAATGAGACTTGAATAAAACTGTCTGCAACCTGCACCACTCATTCAGACAGTTTAAAGCAATGAATACAAGGCTGCGTATCTAACCACCTGACCTCTGTAAAGACATCCAATTTTCAATAGTGCTTTCTACCAATGTGCGCTTTCGATTAAAATTACCTCTCCGCCGTTGTAAACAACTATAGAGCATTTTACAGATTCGCTGAGAGCGCAAGACAAACACAGCAACTTTGGTAACAAAGCGCGTGGATGCGACCGCCGGTTAAGGAGCCTGGATAACACCAGTCCTGAGAAAAACATTAAGTGGAACATTCACAACTGCATAATAGCTGTTTTGATCCTGAGTGGTCAGGAGTTGTTGCAGCCCATCGGTGTTATGGTAGATATCGTGGAAATGCACGATCTGACAACAAAAGAGGCAAAGGAGTAGAGGTTACTGCAATTTCAGCAACATAATAGAGCCTAGCGTCACACTGATACAGACAATATTCCGTACTTACACTCACTTTCCAAAACATCATGTACACCAGTGAAAACAAATGTGTTGTGATATAACAGTCCCTCCCCACGACTCGTATACTGTTCAGTTTATGTTGGGAAAAAAGAGAGAAAGGGGATAACTGAGCTGTATGTTCATTTTAGAGCGGTGCTGTATATCTGTAGTGAATTAAAGAGTGTTTTACATTATTTCGCCTAGTCCACTGCCTAAAATGTGTCAATACGACACAAGACAATTCAAAAGCACTACAAACCACAGCATCCAGATGCAGTGTCGATACCTAATCAACGACAAAGCAAGTTAGGACAACATGACATCCTTTGAACCGCGCGATTAATGTCTTTGCACAATGAGGCTACATCAATCAGTCACACTTACGGCGGTTGACCAATGTCAATAAGTTCGTCCGCAATCCTTCGTCTTCAAGTGGTTACAAGTTGGGAGCAAAAAATAACCCACGCGGCCATTTTGACTGCATCCTCAATATCAATATGTGTCTCGCCTTGTTAGCATACAGATTAACTAAACCTGCTTTAGACTTGTTGGACATATGGATGCAAAATAACTTAACCATCTGACTCTTTGGTAAAGATATTTTTGCAAAACAGATCCAGAAAAAAACAGGATGAAAACAAACCCAAAACCACAAGGAATTAAATATTTTGTTGCAAACGGATTTCTTTACTATGTTTATCTTTCGTTGCACGCTGCAGCTCGTGTGCCTGGGAACACATTCAAAGGTTTCACTATCAACCTCCTCAGTGACATCGGGGTTAAGAGACCTTTCACTAAACAGCCTACTCAAGTGAACACGGTTCATATGCGGCACAAAGAGCTGACTCTGTGGTACTGTTGTCCATCACTGCGCACGCATGGGTGGAAGCGGTGCGCCGGGCATGCTGTCAAGACTCCCATGCATTAGAATGTATCTGTGTATGCGTGTGTGTTGCATGCACCAGCGATGTGTAAGTAAAGCAATGTCTATGCCACTGGGTCCAAGGGGCAGTTATCCACCTGTCTCACAAAGACACACGGAAAGACATGCATACACATGCGCACACACACACCCGAGGAGCCGTGCGTTACCCCGGACTCCTTTCTTTCCAGTAATAGCTCGTCAAAGGAGCCGGCTAACCGAAGCTAAATAATGCCTCATACACAATTGGGCATTATCCGCTAGGCTAGCTAGCCTCTCACCGCGGCTGCCCAGAGGCTAATGTCCAAATGAGATGGTTCATTTCAGCTCTCCCTGTCTCGCTCTCTCCTCCACTTTCACTTTTCTGCGTTTATCTTCATGACCTTGTCCCTTTTCGCCCATGGAGGTAAAGGACAGGATTGGCGGAGAGGAGAAGTGGCAGAGTAGTGAGGATAGAGAAGATAAGGGGTGATGGCCATTGCTGCTGGGGTCTTTGTGTGCGCCGGAGAGGGGCATTAAAGGATCGAGAGACAGAGAGAGACATACAAGGAGAGACAGGAGGCTTTAGGCCACAGACCATAGACCAAGTAGCCTCTTAAGTGATCTGATTGCCTTGCTAGAGAACTGCGGTGACCACACTCAGAATGGTTACTAATAATACATCTCCATTTAGACTGACCCTGCAAACACACACACGAATATACACACACACGCAGGGACACACAGAAGAGCAAACGCATATGTTTTCGCCGACAAAAGAGATCACTCTCTTGTCTTATAATGCCCACCAATGAAAAATAAATACACAAGGACACAAAGAACCCTCCCGGCTCCGTCCATGTCCTTTAGCAGGCAAGCAAAAGTGAATGACACTTATTTTCAATTGATCAGCAAAGCGCTGTGGTGTGTATGCATGTGTGTGTTTTGGCAGGACGAGAATGGGCTTAAATGACGACCATTGATTAGCTTTAGGCCTGTGGCCCACTTAGGGCACACCATGTGTTTTCACTCACACAGAGGCGCGCACACAGACACACGATCATCATAAGTGGATGGTGAGCTGAGATTGAAAAAGAGCTGGACAGACCCGAAAGTAAAGAGGGAAAGTCGAAAGGAGGGACACACTGACAGAGATGAGACTGGATGATTGAGGAAGAGGTGACTCGGTGGAAGGAATTATCTTAAAACTTTTCATTTGAAATAATATGCTACATTTGTTTTTGTCTTCTGTTTTTATTTACATTTTTTTTTAAAACATTTTGTAGCAGATATGTTGCTCTTAAACCTCCCATGGGTTGAAATCCACTGACGCCCCAGTGCCTTATAGAAGCACCTTCATTAATTATATTCACCCATTCGTTTATGAACCTTTTTTCTCACTAAATCAAACAAACTGACTAAAGAAGTCTTTAAAAAGTGCAACAGTGACTGTGATATGGAAGCACAGACGCTAAAACTGACTCACGCAAACGCAAGTAACTATGGCAGAGTCATACAAAGACTTAGAGCACCCCCCACTGGGGGACAACACTGTCGAAAAGGAATGGAGACGAGCACTGTATGGATGAGCATACAGTAAATGGGGGCTGTGCACATACAGTGGCTTATTACAAGATGGGCTGTTTATGTATCATCTCCCTATTTGCTTCACTCCAGCTCTGTACTTAAGCACTTTACACCCTTTATGTGCGTGCTATGTAGGTTATAGTGTTTGTGTAGTGTAGCTATAGCTGAGCAAATGTTTTCCCACACACAGTCCAAACAAAGGCCAGGTGACACACACACACACACACACACACACACACACACACACACACACACACACACACACACACAAATGCGCGCCGCGAAAGAGGTGCAATTAGAGCATCCTACTCCAATTAACCAGCCCTCTAAACAAATCCACATTAGGCCCTCCATTGTGGCTGCGCTCGAAAAACAGCCACTTGGGAAAGCAGCATAAAAGCTCCAACTGTATTTCTCCTCTAGGACACGTGTGCCCGTGTGTGCGGCGGCTACACACTGGCACTGAATTTGGGCTGTTATGATTGTGGTGGTGATGGGAAGATTGTGCAATCACTGGTGGGTGGAGAGAGTGAGAGGAAGGCAGCGAGGGAGGCAAGAAGCACAGCAGAGAGGGTGGAAAGCAATGAATCAGTGAGGGAAGATGTTACTAGCGGGACGAGAAAATTAGAACCTGTAGCTGCGACTCTGCTGTGCAGGACTGAAACACCTTACTTTTAACAGTCGTTGGCAGTTCCTTACTTCAGAAACAACTCAACCTTGTATTTAGATGTTTTTTAAAGTTATTTACCACTGCTGACTGGGGAATAGTAGCAAATGTATACATTAATTTATTAATCACTTATTATTTTATATGTAATGTTTCACTTAATAAACAAAAGCGCCTCACAGTTGAGTCTAAGATAACCTCTATAAAGTTGCCTGTTGTCCTAAAAGCGAAAATTAAAATTATAAAAAATAAAATCAGTAGTTATTAAGTAAGCACAAAATTGTGATTTTTTTTATTCAACTGTTATCAATAAAAAGTACCAACGTCTTCATCAATTAATCATTTTCAAGCTAATCCAAAATAATGCAAATCTTTCGGTATGGTGCGTATTGAAATTTGTTTAATTTACCTCGACTGAAAAAAAAAAAAAGATTTCTCAATTTGTATGCGTATGTATGTATGCGGTTCCAAATAACTTGGTTCCAAATAATGGTCAGAGTAATCTTGCAACAGAATCCATGCATAAAGTATAAAAAATATCTAATGGTATTACAGGCCTGTGAGGCCTGTGGGGAAAAAGAAGCAGAACAAAAAGGGCACTATTTAAATGAAGCTGGATTGTTTAAATTTAATATTCATTTTTAATTTTTGAGTGACTTTCACAAAATGAAAAAATCTATTAAATGTATCTAATGGATCTATTCATTAATTTATGTGGTGCTTTTTTATTTTAAAAAAAGAAATAAATAAAATAGTCCTGTGTCTATTTCACACTATTTTATGAAGATTTCATGTTGTCTTTAAATTAAATCAGTGTAAATCAATCAAAATTCATTTTATAAACATCATTTGGGCAAACATCTTTTAAAAGCAAAACATTTAACGAAAAACAACTCAAATAAATTGAGGTTAAGTTGAAGACTGTGTTTGACGTTATAAGCCAGGTACAGCGGGTGTTGGCATTACAGTGTATAAAACAATGTCATGTTAAAATAGCTGGGGTTTCTAATGTAAAGAAATTACACCAAGATAACACACGTAAAATTCAAGCTGAAAATGACGTGGCTGTTTTTTGGTGAGATACAGAATATCCATCCAGATGTTGATGCAGGTGCTGACTGAAACCAGTACTTTCTACAAATTCCTCCTTAACTAGATTTGTCATCGTCTTCTCATTACTCCAGGTTGTCTTTCCTGTGTACTCTGGCATAGGCCCATTTGATGGAAATCATTTTGGGTCCCTCACCTAATTGATACCATTCAATGGTAGGACCTATCAGGACTTGCAACTACACTAAATTACACTACATATTGCAAAAAAAAATTAAAAAATGAATAAATAATGTCATATGATATTTGTTTAATACAGATTATGACTCATATAGGCCAATTTAAAATCACTGCCAGGCCAGGAGAGTTTCTTTTTTATTTATCTTACAGTATTGTGCAAGGCAACTGCTGTACAGTCCAGGGTCTCACAAATTATGACGAGACTTCTCCATTTCCACAGCTCAGTCACTGCATTCATCTAATGTCTCTCATTCTCCTCCCTCTTTTCACATGTGAACAACAGGGAAAGAGAGAGCGTCAGAGAGAGTATATTTCAGCCTCAGTGGGCAGACACAAAGGTCTGTGGCGCCATGGCCTGCTGTGGACAGATAGGGAGCGGGTAAGAGAAAGGTAAGTGTTTGTGTGTGTGAGTGTGTGCGCGCATGTGTCAGCATGCAATACAGAAAGAACGAGTGAGAATATGTAAAGTGAACGTAAAACTAATTGAAAGTTGTATATGAATTCATTAAAGAATGTTAAAAAAATTGTAATTCTAAAAACTGAAGTTGCAGGGATTAATAATGATACTGAAACCACTAAGATATGTTTTGCTGGCACAGTCTTAATTGTTTAGTCTGTCAAACTTTCTCAAAGGCCTTATGTCATCACAGACAAGCTTCGTCTCATCCTGCAGTAAAAGAAAAACTACAGCATAATATGGCTGCTAGAAGTTAGCATAGCCACGAAAGCTTCTGTCTCTTCAGCCTGGAGCCCTGGAGAGCTGCCCCAGCTAGTTAGTGATCGGGGGAGTCTCTCAGGGGGACACTTGAAAATCAGTTAATTTTGTCCTCAGAGGCCTACACTAGCTCACATTAGCATGGAGCACACCCATTAGCGTCAACACCTACTTTAGCGTTAGCACAGCCAACTGACAGCTAAAGGCCCCTGTGGGACTATTTAGAGAGTCTCCAGACAGAGAGAGACTGACAGAACGAACAACTGACTTTAGCAGTTTGTGCATTAAAGCTGTATGGTGAGTCACAACGCAAGTTAATGGCTCTTTAGCTAAGTAACATACACATTAGCAGTTTCGGCAAAGCCATGTTGACAGGCTGAAGGCTGACAAGCAGCTGCTCCACCTCTCTATTAGCGCCTTTTCACGAAATACTTTCGAGCGCTAATAACTCCCATGTGCTGGCTTGATTTGTTACTGTTATCAGTAACTCTTCATACCTCCAGTGACCTTTAAAATATATCATACATATCAATTTACCATTGTAATCAATAATCAAGAGAAAAACGGGATTTAGCTCAAGAGAGTGTGCAAAGGAAACACAGCCTAAGAACCAAATGCTAGGCCAAGTTCCCGGAGATTAAAAAAAATAGGCTGTTGTTCTTAATAAGGTTTATTTTGTTCTATTGCTAACAACTATTTTCTGATCAAAATAATCTATAGGTCTGGCAAAGATGAGCATAAAACATTTTGTGGGGAAACAATTTATGTATGGAAAAACTATGGAAAAAGCCGTCTGTCTAATATTTCATTAGGTGAAAGTTGTGAAAGCAATCCAGAGTAAGGGAACCCTGTAAAACAACAACACAAACCGAGAGCTTGGAGCTGAGCCAAAGCTTATTCCCATATGGCCATGTCGCCATTTACCATGGCTGCATCCACTCCCCAGCCAGCACACTAATCACATTAATCATCTATTTGTTTTAAAACATCATTAGGGATGCTCGCACACAGACTTGCACATGCATAAACAAACGCGCTCACACTCGTGCACTTGTGCTTTTGCGAATACACAGTGGTGCACTTGATAGTCACAAGAGGGAGGAGAGCCAAATTAAATACCATACACCAATTACTTAGCTCTCTAATGGTAGCGTGCTCATCACATTTATGTTTGCGCCCCATACATTTATGGTACAGACACAATGCACTTTGACAAACAACATATGCAGCTGTACAGCTGGCACAAGAATATATAATAATATTTTGCATTGCTGTATGTGCATGCATCATTTTAGGAAGTCACATTTTGTTGCAACATTGAGTAAATTTGCTCCACTCTCATGTACTATCGCAGAGTTACGCCCAAGGGGGCATTCATCATTGTGACTGCAGGCAATAATATCAAAGGCTGATGTAAAAATTCTATACCAGAAACAGCCTGGAAGTCTGCAATCAAAAATAAAAACTATACGTAGGTATAATCAAAGCAAATAATATATCTTTGAAGGTTTATAGCTTTGAATAAATCACAATGATTGACTACCGATTGAAATGTATTACTCTAAGTACAATAAAACATTTTTGGGGTGAAAAAGTGAAAAAAGAAAGAACTTCTGCCACGAGCTGGCAACTAATAAAGCATAAATACCTTTTCTAAACAGGCATTAATAACACAAGTGGATCACTTCTTTGTTCTCTAAGGGCAAGATCTCATAATGGACAAAAATCGTGATGCATGAATAAATATCATATGGCATAGTGAAGAAAAACATATACGTTGGTGATATGGTTCATTATGTTCCAACTGTTAAGCAGCTCAGCGATATTATACACACTCACATCTCACACATCTTTTCTTTGTGTGTGTGTTACATGGTTGGTGGGGCCAGTGTATGCTAAGCTTAGGCACCATAGGGGACATTGCCAGGAGGGGCATATAGGGGTTGGGTGACTTAAATGGAGAAAAATCCAATAATTGTATCCGTCCAGAGGGAGGGTGAGCTTTTAGGGAGGAGAGCGACCTGTTATTACTCTTTCTTTTTTTCCCTTTCTTTCATTTCATCCCCTAATTCTAGGGTGAGGGGGTAACCCAAGAAAAGGAACGAATGAAGTGGAGAGACATGAGGGTTACGGGCTGAGCTTGCTGTTAAAGTATGTCCTTGTAATTAGCTGAGTATTAGCAGTGGTGACAATGCAAGAGCACTGGGCAGGGAAGCACCCTTTAACGCTCTACTCATTTCCTGAACTTAATCCCCCACCGCTTACTGGTAATAGTGCACAAGTGCGCATGCATCTGGACACACACGCACACGCGCACACACATAAACTCTTCGATGTGACGCACACATTCACATAATACACCACCGGCTATAATGGGAAAGGACTCCAAGGCTACACACAACAGTTCACCTTCAATCCCGATTGTGCTCAAAGTCATAATGACGGTTAACTGCAGGGAACTTCTGCGTGCATGTGCATTCGAATCCATGCACGTACACACACATCCATGTCTACATCTACACATTAGCATCAACTTGTGTTTAGATACAGTGTTTACTTCTCGAGTGTCCAGAAGCTCCTAACACCCAACAGTACTTCGGGCAAGTCCCTGTTTCTTGTTCCCTCCAGTGAACGGATGGAGGAGACAAGGCAGCAGAAGCAAAAATCAATTACTTTCAATTAAGTCAACCGGCAACTCTTTCAATGTGCCCTCAAGCCACTCAAGTCTTGCTTACAATACCTCCAACCCCCACTCCTACACCGCACAGTGACACACACACGAGCATGCACACTTTAAAAGCCACATCCACTTACTGTGTGACTGTCTTTTTGTGTTTAGCGGTTAAATTATAGACCTAGAAACAATTACTGTGGCAATGGCTAAAAATGCTCTGAACAACAGTTGGAGCGTTTTCCGTCTGTCATTTTTCGCCAACTCTACCAAACACGCAAAAGTAGCAAACATCATACATGACGGCATTTAATTGTGTTGGGAATAATACATTTGAAACATACAACCGAACTATTTCTTTCTTTATTATTGTTTATTGGAGATTAAAACGTTTCCAATGATAACACGGACCACATCCATTAAAATGCAGTTAAAACTGTGTCGTTTAGTATCTAATTAATTAACATATAATTGCAGTCAGTGTATACCCTTTTTGGAATTAATGTGTGTACAAATGGTCAAAATACAAGGAGGTCATTTCAGATGTTAAATTATGTTTATGAATGTGATGATTTGTGTATTAATATTATATCATTTAAGGTAGTACTGAAGTATGGAATAAAATTTGAGTTAAAGGACTTGTAAATCTGTAATATCTGTTAAATGCTGGCCATTAGATTTTCCTATGTGTTTCATTTATTAATTAGGGAGCTGTTGTTGTCTAGTTTTTGTTTTGTTATGTGTAATTTTTTATGAGTATGTTCTATGTATGTTGGACCCCAGGAGGAACAGCTGATACTCCAGTATTGAAACGTATTTGTCGTTTCTTTTATTATTATTATTTTTTATTATTATTATTTAAAACAGGAACCAGGTACTTATTATTTCCAACAACTTAAGCCATCTGTACAGTTTCCCCTCAACCATGTTAGTGACACCTAGTCGGGGTTATCTGTTTTTAAATGAATAAAAATTAATATACACAGTAGAACTGCATTCCAGAGAACTTGAATCAATATCTGTTTTACTTATTTAACTTGTTGGGATCATTTTAAAACTAAAGTGTGAATTTCAGTGTTAAATAAACGTCCTTCAAAATTTTATCTCAAGGCTTGTGCCCTGGATCGACTCATAAACACACCATGCATATTATTCATTAAAGTCACAGCGCATGATAATAACATAAGTGGAGCTTAGGAAAACAGAATAAACTGTGGGCAAAGGAGCAATTAACAACATGTCTGAGAAATGAGAGAGAATGAGAATAGGGGCACGGACCAATTGTATGACATTCTAAGGAAGCTTGTGTAGTATTCTTGTCGCACATTGATTTTTGTTCCATTAGCGCAAATCAAAATCCTAAGAGACACCTGAGCTCTGTCCAGAGCGCACCAGTCGAGAACAATTTCTATAGAGAGCATGTTATAAACAGCGCAGAGGGGGACCACAAACCTTGTCATTGACACAACAGTCTGAGCGAGCGTGTGTGTGTGTGTGTGTGTGTGTGTGTGTGTGTGTGTGTGTATGCTCCTGCCAGCTCCCAGTCTAGCGCTATTGTCTAACAAGGTCTAATTAGCACTATGGCACAATGAATTAGCATAATTATGCAAACAGGGTTCCGCTAAAGGCCTGGCACAAGGGGAGGCTACGGGGGGCACCTATTACAACACGCGCACACACACGTTCAAATGTGCACACGCAGTCGCTAAGAACACTCAGACACTAGTACAGCACATTAAACGCGGCATACACGGCCGTGATGGATCCTCTGGATACAGAAAACACATGTGCGCACACACCTGTCCAGCACTTGAGCAGAAAGTAACCAGAACGTGAGGCTGTGACATACAGTGATGTGATGATCCATGCGTCTCGTACGCTATGTATCCGATACCCCTCTTATCTTTACATCCTCCTGTCACAAACATACCAGCACAAACATCGGATGCACGCACACAGACGTGACTGGCTCCCCGCTGCCCTCCCTCGCGACACTCAAACATTCATGGCTTATAGTATTTACCAGCGGGGGTGATAGGTGAGAACTGTGGGAGATAATAGGGATGACTGAGAGGCTGAAAGGCTAGTAGCCATTCAGGCGCTGACAGCTGTAGTGGAGAAGGCTCTATTAGGCTTCATTAAGATGCTTGGCTCTTGATTACACGCAGGCACACAAACACACTGTCACGTTTGCATCACTTCAGAGGACATTACATTGAATTACTTCCGTTGCTTGCACACATACTCTAACACTAAACATAACCACAGCCACTATCTGACAAATCCTAACCTACACATAACATTACACTGGCTGACAAAGTCTTCACTCAGTTATTCCCTTTGTGGTGTCTTGGTTTTAATCCCTAAAACAGAGGTGAGTCGCCACAATGTGACTTTGTAAATATATTGAGTAATAAAAGTACACACACATACATACGCATTTGCAAGGACAAGTTGTGCGTTTGTGCGCGCATGTGTGCACACTAGACCGCCGCTGTGACCTTTGCCTGAAACATGAACCCAGCAAGTAACCAGACAGCCCAACGAGCCCTCTTACCAAAACTCGCAACGTCAACAAGCTCCACCTAAGCCCTGCTCAATCACACATCTACACATCCTGATCCTGATGCATTCTTAGTTACCCGACCCCAAGGGGCCTGTATTGTGTGCAGAAATCCTGACCCCTAGCAGGAAACAAGCACTCCCCAAACCCCAAACGATCCCTGTACAGAGCTTTCATACAACTGCAAACCCCCAACCGGCAGCTAAAGAATCAGGAAGGTCGTAGGTTCAGAGTCCAAATAGTTCAAAGTGACCAGATCCAACCTAAAAATAGGCTGGGATGTTCAATGAAAACGCAAAACGAGTTACAAATGTAACTGCAGCTTCATGACTTCTGGATGACCACAAGAGGGGGTTCTTTAATCCTCGTTCAATTAGAAATTAGAAGCGCAGGTCACCTGTCGCCTGGTCAATGTGTTGCTTCTGTAAGATACTTGGGTACCTCCAAGAAGACGACTCCAGAGGCACAAAACGATGACCCCAACCCAAAAGAGACTTGTGAAAAACCAACTCAAACCCAATGTGCACAAACTGATTTTTAAAAACCTAGGAATGAACTGATCTGATTTCTCCATTTAGTAGTACAACATTTCTTTACAGTTTACTGAAGTCTTAAAATCTTGGGTGGTGGCTCAGTTCCTAAGAAAAGTCATTAAAGGCTTCATTTGGTTTTCGGTTCATTTAGTCTTCTCAGTATGATGTCATGTCTAACATCCCCTCTCCATTTCCTTCAGTCTGCATTGAGGCGCTTTGCCTCCTCCTCTGGTCCTGAAATGAAACCATTGACTCTGGCTTATCTTCACCTTAAGAAACAACATATTGTTCGTGTACATGCACAGTTGTGGGGCAAACACAATAGCCAGGAGAAAGTCATGCTGAGAGGGGGTAGCAGTTTTAAGCTGAGTCCACACATTTTGGAAGCACAGGGCTAATCCAGCCAGGCTTTTTAGCCCGCTATTCAGGAGGACAAGGACCCCTAGGATTTGGGCTTGTCCACACCTCAGGGGTAGGGGATTATCAAGACAGCAGGAAAGGTGGAGAGGGTGTGATGGTGGGTGACATGACTATGTGTTTATTAGCAGAGTAGCAGTAGATTTTTGCAAGTATTGTGCCCGGCTGTATTTCTTTGTGAGGGACACACATAGGTGAGAATGTGTGTGTATTTAGAAGGGTTTTCTCTATGACTCCCACCCTGAAAAATATACCCCAGAGCTCTGACAGGGTCACCTCTGGGCCTTTCAGAGCCTCCTCTCAACCAGTCCTAATTGATCTCACGCATTACTAGTCCCGAACATGGGATGAAGAACAGGAGGGAGATGGCTGGCCCATTGTTTGAGGAGCGAGGTGCCCTTGCTAGTGGCTCTCCACTCCTTACACACACATACACACACACACGCTCCACCTCTGGCATTCCCACCCACCATCTCCCCCCTTTTCCTCCTCACCCCTCCTCAATGCTCCCATCTCCGGCTGTGCTAATCCACTGACCAAGTCAGGAACTCAGTTACCCATCTGGCCAAGCATGACTCCAGCTGGGAGAACAGAGGGATGGAGGGTGGAAAAAAGGAAGGAGGAGCAATGGTGACAGGGATAAATTGAGAAAAGAGGAACACTAAAAGTAGATGTCTTATGTAAGGGAGAAAACATCCATCCAGGAATGAAATTTAGCAACCAAGTGTGGACACGGTGTTTGACCGGTGGGACACAGACTAAACCTCTTCTTTTTCACTTTTCTCTACAAGCACTGATCGTCTGGTCTCCTTGTAGAGGAAAGGGATTAACAAATCCAGCATTTTGGAATGAGAGTTGCCACTGAGCTCTGTCATGGCTTATATAGTCTGATACCACTGTGCAGCGAAGTAGCCCCTAGCTATGATGTTCACCTTTAACCCTGACTTCTTTGGAACCATCTGGCTGGCTAATGCTAACCCATGACCTTTCGCTAACCCCTCACATGCCTGTGAAGATGGATCTCAACGGAAAGTGGTACATAATGACTTAAAAGGGAAGTATACTGTGGGTGAAGCAGGGCTGTGCAGCTAAAATAGATTTATATTTCCCACATTGTATCACATGCTTCCAAAGAGGCTTTAAGTTGCAATATTTTATAATGCAGAGGAGGAGTCAAAGACAAATATGTCTTATATAAGTGTCACTTATTATGAAAAAATATATTGGTAATTAAAAACACGCACATGCATTAATATTAACCTTGCAAGCTATAAATCAATTATAACTATTTGAAACCAAGTGTTGAATTGCTTAAACAAAACAACTCCATCTGTGGTAGACTCTGAACAGCAGCCATGGACGTCAAGCTGAAATAGGTCTCTCACTGAATTTATATTGCTGAAATACATGAGCATTAACACAGAATAGTGATAAGAAAGTAAGTAAGTAAACTCAGTCAAGTGTAACGCTTCAAAACTACTTCACAGAATGAAGGTCAGAATCAAGGCTGTGTTTCAAGTGAAGCCACTCCGCTCTATATTATAGAGCATGTGCAAATCCCTGTTTGAGTCATGTTCTTTCCTTTCTCCCAAACCACTCATCAGTGTCGACTGAAGCAATAAGAAGACCGCAACCCACTTTTCTGCTAAAGGACATCTGAAGGTAGTTGGGATGAATGAGTACACGATAAACTGCTGTAGAAGGCACACAAGAGACACACTCTCATTCAAAGAGATGGAATCAAACCACCTACATCAAACCGTCAATCAAACCCTAACAGCACACAGCGTGAGATTAACCCAAACTTGTAGTGTCAAGGATAAAAGCTGGAGAGCGATATGGGTAAAATGAACTCCCCTGGGAATACGTTCATGTGCATGCTTGCATAAACACACAAACACCAAACAAAGAAAAAGACTGAGGAGAAACATAAAATATGTACTTACAGACATTTCCGGTGTTGTCAAAACTTTTGAGCACTTCATTAACTCTAAGAGGGCCCAGGTTATCCCTAGGAGTTACAAAGAAATAGACAATTATACAACAGTTTGGTGGGGGAAAAAACAAACATTTTTCATCTTGAAACAAGGTTTAAAATGTAGTTATTACTGTATTTTATATATTGAAACTATTTATACATCTAAAAATCTAATCACTGACTTGCAAATGATTTAAATGTGCACATATGCATAAATTAATATTTTAAAAGTTATTTGTCTTTAGATTCAAATTTAGATGTTTTTAGATATTTTCTTTCAGCCTCCAAAATCTACTATATGTCCTGTATTTTATTTGTGTGTCTCTGTAAAAGTTCTCATCAGTTTTATGGCACATTGTCTTAACACATAATGCATAATGTTGTTCCATATGGATTGAAATTTAAACACTTTTTCATCATTTACTCCGCCTCAGTGGATTCACTTTTGAAGGCAAACGTACCAGGGCACTGCAAAAACCTGGAACTTGTTCAATTCCAGTTTTAACTAGTCTGGTGTTGTGCAGTATTAGAAAATGGCCCTGTGGTGCACTGTGCTTTATCTGTGCCAGCATGAAACTGGAGCCTCATACGCAGCCATTCAAGTGTGTGTACCTGAGTAAGGCACTGTACTCAGGAAAGTAGACACTTCTGTACTCCACCCACTGGTCATCTGAGGTATCACTGGGGTCAGGTGCAACAAGCCTTTTTCTGCTGAAAAGGTCAAACGAGGCAAACCTACGAACAGACACTTGCTTGACCTCTGGACTGTCCACCTGCTTCCGACGCAACACCTGTCAGATATATAGAAGAAGTTATTGAATGATAATCTCTGCAAAAGTCCTCATCCCTTAATTACTGATTCCTCTGATAAGCTCTGAATTTTCAGCATTTGCATTAATCAGTTGTGTTTACTGTTTTTGCCGAAATCATTTTTTTATTTTTCCAACAACATCTTTCAGAAATACTGTAATATTCAATGGTGCAGACGAATATTTTCATAAAATCTTACGCTTGCACTGCATAAAAATGATATTCATTCATTCATATATAGAGCTTTTGTTATTGTACACAGAATGAAAATTCCCTACATATTTAAATAGGTACACAATGAATTATCTTTTTATCCTTAACTGTTAAAATAGTATTCAAAAAAACTGCATATACAAAAAGAGAGCATACAAATAGCACCTTAATTAGTAAAAGATATTGAGTTTATTTCCTCTATATAGTACCTTAAAAGTAAAAGGCATTTGCATCAAAGTGCTTCACATTCAACGTGTCATATAAAACATGTAAAATACAGATCAACATCAATGATCAACATAAATATCAACAAACAAAAAAACTATTAACACCCAGGGTGACCAGATGAAAAAAACAGTT
This sequence comes from Mugil cephalus, assembly GCF_022458985.1. NCBI lineage: Eukaryota > Metazoa > Chordata > Actinopteri > Mugiliformes > Mugilidae > Mugil > Mugil cephalus. The sequence continues at coordinate 19,195,033 of NC_061782.1, read as the reverse complement.
CAAATATATCTGAAAGGCAAGGAATAAAGATGGGTCCTAAGGTGCTTCTTAAAAGCCTCAAAAGAATCAGAGCTCCTAATAGCTCCTGGCACACTGTTCTGGAGCTGAGGGGCTGCAACAGCTCCTGAACGTTGCACAGCCAACATACCACAGTCCGAGGATCTGATTATTAGCTATTAGACAGTTATAGCTATTAGTATTTTATAATCAGTGTGTGATTATTTCTTCTGTGTGGAGTCCACACAAACTTAGTAGGTGTCAGGGGAAGAAGTGAAAATGTGCGATAGAGGATGGCCCTGCTCCAAGGACCTTTTCTTGTCAGCACAGTGCAAGGTCTGTATTATGCCCATCTAAGGGGAAAAAGCACAAGTGCTATTTTTACAGTCGGTGCGTAGCCCATCAGATTCTGTAACCAGAGGAGAAATGTTGTTGCAAATCTGGACGCACTTAGAAGTAACTAATTGTTATAAAGTGTCCAAGTTCACAAGTTTCGGTTATGCTATATGTAACAATAGATTAGATGAACCTTAAAGAATACAGATGTGACTGTCATTCTAGAACAGACTAATATAGACAGAGAAAAGAGGTTCACAGATTGGGCTAAGAACAAGGACTGAGTAAATTAATTATAACAATATTTGAAAATTAAGTCAACTAAAGCTAGAATTGGGGAGGAAACGTGACAGGGAGAAAGACTGGCTCCTATTATGTCCCCATCATTATTGTTTTTCGCAACCATGAGGGACAACGATTGTTGACAACAGACAGGCAGCAGATGTTAAACGATAAATGATATGGTGAAGATTCAATACAGTGAAAATGTGTTCGAGAAAATAACATAAAACCATGAGAGCCTGAGACTGAGAGCGTGCTTAAAAATTATACCTGTCTTAGGAGAGTCCACCTGGCTCGGGCGACATCTGTGTTACAAGTCCCTACCGGGGAGCTGTGGGAATTAGCTACGCAGGTGTCTTCATTCAGATTTCCCCGCAAAGACGAAGCCGGCTGGGTCATTCCTGCATTGTCGGTGGATTCCCTCTCCATTTTATCTTCGAAGTTTGGGGTTGAGATAAATCTGTAAACAAATGTCCTGGATGTAGAGCTGTCACAGTTATCGGTAGCAACGTGGGAATACAAAAATAAGGTTTCTTCTAAAAACTGAACCAACGCAGAAATGATCCCAGATATGGCTTTTCTGTTATCACCTGTTACACCCACAATGGATGCATGCTACTTCCGTACACTTTTGTCATTCTAGACATTCTAGTAGATTGCCGAAACTATCGTTCCCGATTTTGAGTTATGACTGCCTGCTGCGCATGACCGAATTTGATTATTTTAGTCTGGCATTACAAGCTACGTCACCAGGCAGGCTTTGTTTAGGAAATCATGCACGTGCATGGAAGTTGCTCGTAGCTGTCAACGTTTTGTCTGTAGCCGATAGAAATGATCAATTTACAACGAAACGAAATATATTAGATGTTTAAATGCGGTGGTTATTCGTCATATGAATTGTGTTAACTGTCATGAATATGGCAAACACCACCTAGTATTGGTAGTTAGCTACTTACAGGCACGTAAACATGGCTAATTTGCGTTAAATGCTCATAATGGCGACTGTTTTGACTTTGCTGTGTTCATCTGCCCGTTTCCTTACACCGTGTCGGTTACAGTTCTGGGAGCTCACAGTTTGCAAACGGATAACATGGCTTTCCCTATCCGCCCAACGTTGTTACACGTCGGTAAGGGTGTTAAGTTAACGTTAAAGATGCTGTTGTGTTCACCTTAGGCTGAGTGTAAGGTTACTGACTGACTGCTAAAGTATCTCACGCCAAGTCATCTATTATTCAACTCGGTGTCTGTGACAAAACTAGTCCTGTGCTGATAATAGGTCTGAATAACTGCACCCCTACATTATAATTAAGGCATCATTAATTATTAAGTATTGTATGCCTATTATAAACGAGTGCATACAAGATTCTAATAAATATACCCCAAGACTATATTTTTCGTTTTATAATTATAAAACAGCCCAGTTGTCTGACACCTTATTCTTATCACAGTGTTGACTTATAGTCACTTAGGACACTTGTGGTCAGTATGTGGAATAAAAGCATGGTTGGACGATTTAAAAGTGGCTTCATACTTATTATAATACATACTTTGCTTACCCCAAAAGAGAATACATAAGGTTTTACATCATTTACTCCCATATTAAGCTATATGCTACACTGACTTGCCAAGATGATAGGTGCACTAGTAAAATTCCCCTTCAGGATTTTTATAATGCTGAGTTTATGTTGAAGCAGCATAAGAAAGGTGGTGATTAAACTGATCATTTTGGAGGATGTAGTTTGTGCTGCTGATAAACTGGATTGAACTAAACACAGAAGCGTTTCTGTTATTTTGCTTAGTCCACTGACTAAAATGGGGTTGTCAAATGGGAAGTATGTGTTATATAATATCAACAGCTCTGTCAGTTAATTTAGCATTATATTATAATGCAGTGATTTCCATTAGTATATCTAATAAACCATCAGGTAGACAGTGTATCGTCAGTGTACAATTTGAGAGATGAGTAGGGTCACATAATATTCCAATGAAAGCACATCTTAATCCATAACAGACATATTTTAAGCTGCTACCCGCCAGTTCTCTGAGTGGTTTACAAACAGAAACCATATTTTCAGACATTTATCGTTTCTTCCAGAGGAATTCTTTTTCACAGGAGTATAATAACACGAATATTGAGCCCCCGCAATTGTAGCTCAAGGTTTTCTGTTAAGACTTCATATGATTTGTAAATTTGTTTTTATTTCAGGACATCTCATCAGTTGATCATCTCAACTCTGGGCTTAAGAGGTACAGGGACTTACAGAGGTATTTCAGCAGGAGGCTGAAGAAAGTGTACAGCAGGTTCTCCAATATACCTGATCATTCAGTGGTGAGCTGTGCCTTCTGTTTTGGGTTGGGAAACATTTCATTATGATTTTAAATTTTATCCCTAAAGAGCTGTTGGGTTAAACATCTGAATTACAATTACTACAACTTAGCTAATTGCTACTACTTACAATGGATGAGAGGGATTTGGTCGTGACTCACTTATACATATTTTCTCAGTTCACTGTGATTTCTCTTGTCCAAGGTCTGTGGACATCATCATGTGTATTTCACTGAGGCTGATGGCATCTACAGAATGCACAAGAGTAAGCAAACAATATGAATTTATGACTCTTTTTAAGACGGCAAAACCAAAAACACAATTAAAAATAAACAGCAAAACCCTGGCTTTCCAGCTCGTTCGAATGACTTCGTCGCCTCCTACTGTTTGTAGGTGAGCTGAAACCAGAGCAGGTGTTAAATCTGGGACAGGTGCCAGGAGAGGAGGAGAAGACGGGACTTGAGAATGAAGCAAGGACTCAGAGGTTTGGGTGGACAGTCCAGAGAATACGTCTGTCCCCAAAGGAAAAGCATCTTGCTGCCACTCTGAAATGTAGTCACAGAGAAGAGCTGAGGTAAACAGAACTGAAATAAACAGCAGTGCCTGTTACGTGACAGCATTAATAAACTGAGGATTATTCTGTACTCAACCAGGTGTGTGATTGTGAGGCTTGGAAAGACGGATTTCCTTCCACACAAGATACTCACACTGGAGAAAGTCCTCAGCTTTGGTGAATAGAATTTTATGCATTTCTAAAAAAGATGACAGACAACGGGCTAAAATAAAATGGTGTTGTTTGTATGCTTGCGTGTATGGCTGAAGAGTGGGCGACAGATGAAGTCCTGTTTTACACAACTCTGGAGGATCTCCGTTCTAGCTCAGTGTTTCGTCTCGACCTGACCTCTAGTGAATGCAAGATAACCTCTGTGTACGAGGAAACACAGCCTGAGTAAGTGCAAGTAATGTAGCAGATAAGCTGAGCTCAGCTTCCACACCATTTCTAATTCAAGCACCTGCATCTTCCCAGTGTGTTTGTGGAGGTTGCCCTGTCCACAGACCGACAGATTCTGACCATCAACTGCAACAGCAGGACCAGCTCAGAGCTGCTGCTTAGTGACCTAACGACGTCTCATTTAGAGCCTTTTGTGGTTCAGCCTCGCCAACCGGACCTCCTTTACCACGTGGAGCACTGGAGAAGGCAGCTTATTATTTTGACCAATACAGGGCCTGGGCAAGAATATCAGGTAGAGTTTCTTGGCTTTTTTGATTCTTTTTCTTCAGGTGCTGCATACACTGTATAAATACTGTAATCAATGATGTGCATACTTATGTCCTTCTTGTATCATCACTAGGTGATGCAGGCCCCTCTCTCGGATCCATCAATGGTTTCCTGGGTGTCTTTGTTTACCCCTGACATCGGTACTACAGTCAAAGACATGGATGTGATAGGAGACCATTGTGTGTTGGTTGCAAGAATGCCAGTCAGTGAACTTGTCTTGATTGTGTTCCCACTGATCAATCCCAAGGATGCATACATTGTAGAGGTTTGTTTGTATTGCTATACACTTTATTATTTTTACTCTTAGTCTTGATTTCCTGTACTTATATTGCATTATTTTTCTGTCTTATTTTTTTTTTACACTCACACAAAAGCTCCCGTCCTGGGCTTGTGCCATCGAAACCAAGAAACCAGGCTTGGCAGACCAACAAAATGTGTTAGAACTCCTGATCTCATCTCCAGTCCACCCACCGGTGCCGTACTGTCTGCACCTCGAGAAAAGGCTGCTTTTATCAGGCACTGGAGATGAGTCATCCCCAGAGAATCAAGCCAATTTTACCACCACGCGCCTGGAGGCCCGGAGCCAAGTGAGAATACTTGACATATAAGAAACATGCACACACACTAAAGTGGTATCAGCAGGGAGGTAAGACCGTGGTATTAAGACTCAAGTGTCCACCGATAAAGCTCTTTTTACATTTGGCAACAATAGTCAGAGGGATCTTTATACGTCTACACATCTATACGTAACGAATAGAAGGGCACAGAAAAATTAGGTTGAACACAAAATAAATATCTAAGATGTGTTTAAAGATTTAACACTTAAAGTCACATCGTCCAGTCTACAACCTACTCTCTGCTTCTCCTTTGTAGGATGATACCTTGGTGCCAGTGACACTGTTTCATGCAGTACCAGTGGAGGGTCTGAGAAAGGCGCCACTGCTGGTCCATGTCTACGGAGCTTATGGCAGAGATCTCAACATGGAGTTCTGCCCAGAGAAAAGACTGCTGTTGGAGCAAGGCTGGGCTCTGGCCTACTGCCATATCAGGTACATTGTCAGCTCTCCAGCAACCTAAAAACCAGCCTGATAGGTTCAGGGGGATATTTGCTGATGACTAATATAAATCTGCGCTCATACTGATTGTGCATTAATGTTGTCAACCTACCTACACTCTGTAGAGGGGGAGGAGAACAAGGCCTTTCTTGGCAAAGACAAGGCCGCGTGGAAGGGAAGCACACAGGAGTGAAGGACCTCCAAGCCTGTCTTCATCACCTTTTCTCTTTAGGTGTGTCCTGTCCTTCACTCACTGCCCTTACAGCGTGTAGTGCTGGAGCAGTGCCAGTGGGAGCACTGTGTAACAGACAGCCACAGCTGATGCGGGCTATCACATTGCAGGTCAGTGGCTTTTATTATAACTCCACATCCAAGGAACAATAATAGATTGTGTCTAACATAGAAGGTTTTACTAGACTCACACATATAAAGCCCTCGCATCCTGTGTGCAGGCTCCTTTCCTGGATGTGTTAGGAACTATGGAGAACCCTAACCTACCTCTAACTTTGGAGGATAGAGATGAATGGGGGGACCCTTTAGGAAACCCAAAACACAGACACGTCATCTCCTCCTACTGCCCCCTTCACAACATTACTCCTCAGGTATGGAGAGGGACAGTGCAACAAGCATTTTCATCTGTGTTACCAGTTATGTGCATATCCTATTTTTTTGTGTTCAATCTGACTTTTTGGTTGATGTTACAACTTGACTACACAAAGTTCCCCCTGCAGTGTAAACTGGCCGATAGTGCAAGATAAAAGTTAATTCAGACCAAGACGAAACATTTCAAACAGCCATGGCCCTTATTTGTCCAGAGACACTATTTTAGTAGCATCGGGTCAGTTAGTGGTTTCTGTTTCTCTTTAAAATGACTAATATAAGATGCTATACTTTAGTCCTGCTCTCACATCATACATCGTGTGTTTGTGTGAGACAGCACTACCCATCGATGCTGCTGACAGCCTACAGCGGTGATGCCAGGGTTCCTCTGGCAGGTGTCCTCAAATACACCCAGCAGCTCAAGAAAGCCATTCATACACACTTCAGTAGGAAGTCCCAGTCAGGTAAATGCACAAACAGCCCCTCTATCATTTGCTGACCATGTCGATGCGTGCGGCCATGCATGTTATTGTACAAATACGTGTTAGTGTGTGCGTGTTTGGCTGTGTGTGCATTCCAGTATGGATTTTCCCACTTCCTTTTAGGTGTAGTTTCTGCACCATCAGAGGCTTTAATAGCTCAGGGTCATCTCCCAATAGTAGTGTCAGTGTGCATGTCAGGAGAGGCGGCGGTAACAGACGTATGGCTGTCTGTCTGGGGAAGTGCTAACAGCATTTGAAGTTCATGACCAAAGTATAGCATAGGTCACCTTGTAGTAAAGCCTGTGTGTATGTGTGTCAGCTAATTGCTCGCATTTCCCCTAGACGGGCTCTTTCTCCCTCTCACTTATAATCTTCCTTCACCACGTTGGTGGTACTCCTTATTTATACCCTCTCTCCCTCTCACTGCCTCCTCTCTTCCTGTTTCAAATGCTCACATTATCTCTCGCTTTCACCCTCTCTCATTTTTCTGTTGTTCATGCACACATACACCACCAGGCAGCTTAAGTGTCTGTGTATGTGTGTGTGTATAGGGCTCCCTAATCTGTCTCCCTCTGTTCTCCGGAGTCTTTGATAAAGTGCTGATGGCATAGACACATCCAGGCGGGTGGGCAGGCCCATTAGCATGGTAAAGAGATAGTGTATCAGAGCAAGAGATTAGACGCCTCAGACTGGGAGCTGTCAAGGTCAAGACCGCACTTGTGAAACAGTTCGTACCACGGAGACAGGGAGGGGGAATAATATGGAGGAGGCTGAGAAAGGGGCAGCAATATCAGATGGGAGGTTGGATGAATGAAAGGAGTGGAAAGGGAACAGGCCGAGGAAGAATATTTGGAGCAAGTGGACATAAAGAAGGAGCAGAGAAACTGAATATACAGTAAGATTAGGGAAGTGTCTTATAGACAGTTATAGTAAGTCTTCTTCTCCCCTCTTCTTGCCTCTAACCTCTTTTTGTCCTCCTTTTTTTTAGAACATGAAACAGCACCAAACATAGTGTTGAATATCCAGCCTGGAGCAAATCACCTTGGACCAGAAGACTTTGAGCTGATGCTGGAGGAGGTGAGGAATTCTCCTGAAACTGCCAGGGGCTTAATGAGATTACCAAAAATCAAGATTATCAAGTTCACAGTGACAGATATTTTAAATGTGCGCAATCAAATATTCATTTTAGTTAAGTAAAATGTTTGTTTTCACACAGCCTTGCACATTTGAAATTAAGTGTCCTTCCCCCTAGTGGTTGCATAAGAAAATGTGTCACCAATGTCTCACAATGACGATTTGAGATACTAAAGTTCCATGGCAGCAGATTGAATTTCTACTATAATTACCAAGAAGGCAGTTATACAGTTATACTTTCGGTATCTGATATACCTTAACAAGTAACATGTTAATGTTTTGTAAGTTTATCCCAGCAAAGATGTGTTGTTTGTTTTCTTTCTGACAGAAAGCCCTCGAGCTAGCCTTTCTATACACGGAGCTGGGCCTGGACCCTCCTCAGCCTCCACACAAGAGGAGGAAGGGAAGGCAAAGCTGACAGGAATCAGTCAGGACACAAGCAATTAATGACACCAGTGACAAAGAAGGAAACATCCACAGCGAATGCGTCTCTGATTGTCTTCTTTATTTCTTTATAATATATTTTTTATTTGATAGACAGGACTCAAGAGAAGAATTTTAATAACTTCAGCATTTATAAAGTATGCCTATGCTCTCCAAATAGCAGGCCTTTTCAGCAACATAGCATTCTTCTGGATGGTTGGGATGGAACCGGGTGTGGGTGTAGTACTGAATCACCAGACCCTCTCCTGCTTCTGTTTGGATACGAGACTTTGGAAACACCTTGCCATTGTTGACGTGGTTAGTGCTCATCAGCACCTCCAGCTGATCTGGTAGCTCAGGAATAGAGGAGAGATCTGTGGTGGCAGACTGTTTACCAAAGTTAAGCACCATTAGGAATGCTTGCTTAAGACCATCAAGCTCTCTGAGGTAAGCGAAGACGCTGGAGTCAGCATGGACGTAGCAGAACCATCCACGGTGGAGGGGGAGCTCAGACTGACGAAGACTGTTCAGGAAACGGTACTGAGACAGGACAGAGTTCTCATCATCCTTCTGGACCTGAAATTAAAACCAGGAAGGGGATACGTGAAGTTAACTCCGATAATGATGCGGTCGGCTCTTTTTTCATGGTTGCACTTCACTAAAGAGTCCTGTACCTCCACATTGACGCTTCTGTAATCGGGGTGCACGGGTAGCCACGTGACATTGGTTTTATTGTTGAAGCCTGCGTTCATGTCAGCGCTCCACTGCATTGGAGACCGCTCAGGATCCCGACTGTTACTCTGCAGCGAAAACATGGGAATCATTTCAGAGCGAGAGCAATCTAAACTAAAAAGAAGCAATAAAGAATAAATCTAGATTTAACCTTCATAAGAAAAGTGTTTTTATTGTTATACAGAGGCAGTGTTATTTTTTCTTGGAGACATTTACTGCATCTCATTATGTGTTTATGACTATTTATTGCCAACACACGTTTTTATTATGAAATGCTATCCATTAAACTCTTTTTATGCATTTACTGCCATTGAGTGACTATTTCAATGTTTTTTACGTGTAGTATAGTACTCACTACATTGTATCTGCCAGCAGGGTCCTGAACCTGACTGGCTGTGATGTTAATGTTCTCCATGCCGATCTCCTCGCCATAGTAGGTGGTGGGCGTGCCCGGAAGGGTCAGCAGCAGCATGTTGATGGCACGAACATAGATCCGACCAGCACTGGAGGAAATGCGGGGCCTGTCGTGGTTCCCAACCTGATAACAGTGAAGATAAGAGAAAAACAAGAGAAGGTGCAAAGGTGAATGGGATAAGTTAGGAAGGAGACAGGCAGAAATGACTACAAACTTTCAAGCATTGAAGATCTGGTACATAAGCTGTTGTGCCTTATAAGAGGGTCAACATGCTTGTATGTTCTCAGTTATCTCTTAGTTGTTGTAGTCTGGAGATGTATACTGCGTATATGTGTTGATTCTTAAATCAAATCAAAACCAGTTACAGACCAAATATGTCCTTCAGGGACTCTTTTTTAAAAACTAGTAATAGTCCACCTTAAGAGAGGAGTGTTACACAGTTTGCATCCTGTTTAATAAATAATAGATAAAGGAAATAAAATACAATGGAAGAATAACAGGCCATTTATTGAGTAGTCATATATATGAATGATAGTAATTAAAGACACTCCGTGGATGCACGTGACACAAGTACCAAAGAACCATAACATGTAGCTCTTTGTGTTTTTACCATTATGATGGAAAACAAAGAATCACTCTTTGAAGGAAAACTCATTAGTATGTAAATGTGACTGAGGTGACTCACCACCCAGTTGGCCCATTGTCCTCGGGGCATGTTGCCCATCCAGAGGTGGACCAGATGTTTGACCCACACACCACTAGTGTTGTGAGGTAAGTCCAGCAGATAGAAGTTGAAGGGGAAGTCGCTTTCTTTAATCAGCGGGGTGCCATAGTACATCATGGTCTTGTCCACCTCGTGGTAGTCGTACGACTCTGTCACCATGAACCTGCAGCACAGCAGGAGCTTATGTTTATGTAACGACATTTTACATGATGACATGCAAACTGGCATTCGGATTAGTAAAAACTGGATATGGCTACATGCAACATTAGTGCGATGCGGTAAAAATCTGTTTAAAATAAATGATGCATAAGTTGCCAAGATTGTCAGCGTTAAACACAAAATGTCTAAATGCACTGAGTGGCTCGGATACCTGTATCTGCCAGGCTCACGGCTGTAGATGTCCAGCTCAGCCCTGTATTCCCTCAGCATGTCATGCAGTCCCAGCTGACTGGTGGTGTAGTCATGGTAGAGGTCCCACTCTGTAGTTACTTGCTCCTGGAGTGAAATATGGTGAAATCGCAGGTAAAGTTCTGTGGCTATTATTAGAATCTCAGTCATGTAAAAACTGCCTTTAGTCGCCCTAGTGAGTAAGGAAGCAGCGCTTTATTCAGTGTGCGCTTTGCTTTGCTAAGATATAGAGGACTGTGAGAGCAGTATCCTCCTCTTCCCACAGGGAATTTGGAGCACTTGGCTGCAAATTTGCTAGGCCAAGACCCAGAGTCCTGTGACAGGAAAGGCAGGTGGAAAGTAAGTAGAAACCAGATACACAGGGGACTAGAGGCCGAGTGATAACCGGCTTTGGGTTCATTAAACAATAAGACCTGTTATATGTAAGGATTCTTAAAATGTTTTCTGCTAACTTTACTGTTGTATTACTTTTTTTGTAATCTGTAAATTATAACCGTAGGGTTTTACAGTCTCTATTTTGAGACAGTGGCATCGTACTCCCACTAACACCTAATACATAAGGATTTGGGAATAAATTTAAACCACTAAGCTAGCACGGTGCCGGACAAGTGAGCCATTCAACCAACCGCTGATGAGGCACATAGTTGGTCTGACTTCGCAGTTAAAACCAGCGCTAAACCACTAAAGCAATAATGATAACACGAGTGGAGAGGGTTCATTTGTTGGATCATGTTGAAGGCCGTGGTAAAATCTCAGTATCCCAATAAACACACGCGTGACACTTTATTACAATGCTTTTCTAAATATACCACAGCACCTGTGGCGTCAAACATTGATTCTTGTTTTGTTTACGTCAGTATCGTGTAAAAATGTAATGCCTGTAAATTTAGACATAGAATTACGTCTAAATTTGAGCAGTGAGTACACATCTAGGTCAACAGTATGCAGACAAGTCAGTCCCAGTGTTGTGGTTTTACTCTGCGGTGGTCAGTAAATCCCAGTGACTTGCTAATCCACGAAAATATGCGTCTTTTCTGCTAATCTTTCCTGTGTGAGAAATCTCCTCAGCCCCTGTGGAACAAAAACTCTTTCTTACCGAGTTTAACTCGGCATGTATCCTGAACCCTTTGAATTCCAAGAACACTATATTCTCCAAAAAGGGCATGAGATGAAGCTGACATTTCAGCCAGAGATAAATGATTGATGATAACACCTTGTACAGCGTGCACTCTCCCACTCAGCTGCTGATTATGTTTGTCCTAGCAGAGGTACTGGAAGGTACTGCTCCTGCCCACATGGCTGCTTTTATGCATCAGATCATTAAAATCTGGACTCTGACATGTCACATATTACACAAGTCAGTAAAATCAAATCGTAATTGTACAAGTGAACGTTACAGCGGAGATTGTTGACTTTATGTGGTGGAAAGAAGCGACTGCCTGTGTAGTTTGCCCCCAATTAAAATTAAACATTACAAGTCAGGTTGTACAACTCTTAACCACCTCAGCAAAGCAAGAGGAGACTTTTCGCACGATAGTACACAACCAGAGGACTCCTGCCCTTTCAACACCGGACTTCTTATGTTACTGCCGCTGGGACGCGCAAATGGTAGTAATGTCCTCCTAAACAAAAACATTAAAAACCAGTGGTACAGTCTGGAGGTAACGTGGAGGTGAGACAGGTAACCTTAGAACTCGTGCTGACGTTGTACTCACACTGGGCAACTACACATTCTTAATGTTTTTGAAGAATCATGGTTACAACTGCCAATGCTAAGTCGACAAGTTTTAAATGTTCTTGGACCCCTGCATTGCTGCTTGTCTGACCCAGCAACAGTAACACAGGAAGACAGGATTTGCAAATGGTGAGACGCCCATGGTTGGTTGTCAGGCCAACAGAGAGTCAGTCGCTATTTTAGAGAGGAATTATTTTAACCAACCTGAACAGGACAAAGCTAGTCATTAGGAGGCGCAAAGAAGGAACACTCACGGGTGGTTTGTTTGGATCCACCTGAGGTTCGTCCCTCAGGTGTGCAGCTTCCAGGATGTGCTTCACTGCATCCATACGGAACCCATCCACACCCTTCTCCAACCAGAAATGAATAATATCCTGTAATAAAATAGATACAATAATGCACAATCGTTAATAGCTTGTATACAATATGTATTAGGAGTGCAACGTTATCTTCTTTGTGCAGGTTTGATTGATTATTGTAAAGTTATTGTGTTGGACATTATCTGTGTGTTCAAGTACTCTTACAATCATCTCCTGGCGGACTTGCGGGTTTCTGAAGTTCAGGTCTGGTTGCTCCTTGAGGAACTGGTGCAGGTAGCATTGCCCTCTAACTTTATCATAAGTCCATGACGAGTTCCCAAATATACTGACCTAAGGAAGAGGAGGGAAACAAATCCCATCTAATCAGTGTATTCAAATCTGGTGCTTCACACCTACTGAACTGTATATAGACAAAAAGCATACATTGTGTAGAGAAACGGGACTAATACCAACCCAGTTATTAGGCTTCGGACCAGTTTCAGTGCAGTCAGTCCAGACGTAGTAATCCTGATATTGAGGATCTCTAGCCCGGCTCAAGTTGAACCAGCGGTGTCTGTCACTGGTATGATTAGGAATGAAGTCCATGATCAGCTTCAAACCTGGTGAAAACAGACTTATTAGGTCCATCCCGCCATTTAGCTCCCAAACAAGATGTTTTCACGACCCAGCTCCATATCTTTACATGAACATGAGCTGAAAGTACGAACCGTTGCTGTGCATCTCGGCCAAGAGGTCTTCAAAGTCCTGCATGGTCCCAAAGAGTGGGTCGATGTCCCGGAAATCCTCCACATCGTAGCCAAAGTCCTTCATGGGAGAGCGGTAGAAAGGGCTGATCCACACCGACTTGATGTTCAGGTACTGGAAGTGATCCAGCTGCTCCCGAATTCCTGTTAGACCAGAGACACCCCGGAGATAAATACACCGCAACAAGTTAACACGTATCAGGCTTCTATGGTTCCATACATCACAATGGAAAATTGGAAACTTACAAAGGGGTACCAATACAAAGCTTCACACTTTATTATTTCTATAACACACTTGCATTTGAAAAAAACATACTGGTGACCACCAATATTTCATGTTTCACTTTAATTGATAATTAAAGTGAATAATTGGTTCATTTTATAGTTTTGTGCAAATTTGTAAAAGCACAGGTGCATGTGCCTAAAGTCAGAAAAGTCCAATTCTTATGTTTTACGATATTTGTGAAACCAATGCTTTGATACAAGTCCAAGTTTAAACTGATGTTTCTACCAGTGTTCAAATAAAGTGAATCATTTACTCCTGGTAAACCAGCGGTGATAAGAGGAGCCTTGGGGCTGGTGGTGAGGTGATGTTTATCAGATCATTGTCTAGGTTATGTGTTTTGTAAAAATGATTTGGATGATTTGGAAGTAAAATGTCTTTTGAAAATACAAAATACTTATAAATAAAAATGCATTTTTTAAGGAAAATGGCGAAGTGTCATTATGGAAACACTGGGATATTTCTGGTGAGGTTTAATACAGGACAAGTTCTCAGGACTTTTAATAATCCACATAACTGAAATCACATGTGTCATAATGTTAAATGGACTAGTCAATATATTGTAGATGCATCTAGTGGAGTTTTTAAAAAGACCAATTTGAAAATATTTAATTAAAGTTTAAATACAGAGAGTTCCCTCTGGTTATTTACAGGAACATGTATAACCTCACTGATTTCATCCGAGCTCGCAGCAGAGTCATGGTCATCTTACCATTGAGGTCTCCGACCCCGTCCCCGTTGGAGTCCTTGAAGGACCGGGGGTAGATCTGGTAGACCGGGGAGACCTGCCACCAGCTCAGGCAGCGCGGAGAAAGCGCTATCACCGTGATGGTGATCGCCACCAGAGCCAGGGTGCAGCACACCGTCAGCCAGAACAGGATCTCTCGGACCACTCGGTACCGAGCCCGAGACGAGTACAGCAGCAGCACCTCCTTGGGCATCCCGGCGTACGGCTTGATCTGCGTGTACTGGTCCGCCGGGTCCAGCTTCACAGCCGCGGAGTCGCGCTTCTCCGAGGCGCCGGTGCTGACCGTGTCCGCCGTGGAGCGATTGTCGACCGTGTCCGCCGATGAGCCGGCGCCGTCCTCATCCTGAAACACCGGGTTTCTGGTGCCCAGCTCCATGTCGCTGGAGTCTTTTTTGAAACTCATCTGAGCTGGATGCTTTAGACCAAAATCAGGAGACAGGTGCTGGGTTCAGAGCTTCCTCTGAGAGTCTGAGGGACTAAATGAGGCAACAAGTAGTCTAACTAATCTGAGAGGGTCATAGTACAATCCGCAGAGTAGCCTGCACAGAGTCCTCACACACCAGTGCCACCTGTGGAATGTGAGGTAATGGGATAACTGACAGATGGTTACCAGAGCAGACTGGGACTGACTGGAAGTGGTTCATTCAAAACCTAGAAGTTAAAACTGCACAAGTGTTGCTTTGTAGTGTAAAGGTTCCAGGTCATAGTATAGTTGCACTCACTTGCTAGTTTATTATGTACAGTAGTGAAAACTAATGCATTCTAATAAAACAGTCCTACATCCCCCCTTCATTACATTGCTGTACTGTTGAGTTCATGCTGAAACCATGTCAGAAGGGGGGGATTTTAACACTATGAGCATTATGGAGGATGCCGTTTGTGGTGCTTTCAAACCTTATGCAATTAAACACAATAAAAACAGTCGAATCAACAGCTGCCTTTGTGAAGCTGAGATTAGAATGCTTTCGGTTTCACTGGTGTACCTAATGCACTGGCAAGTGAGTGTAAAAACAAGCTGAAACCTGTGTAACTGGACTTGCTCGACTTTCCTCGATGACATTTCACCACTCATGAACAATTTATGATTCATTTTGAGCATCTGTGGGTGGAATCTTTTGGGGACAGATGTTAAAACCATGTTTTAAGTGGTTGATGACTGTGAATAGATGGCTTCCTTTGCTCCTCTTTTAAACTTGAGTCTGGAGTTGCTGGTTAATAGTGTGTCGTTAGAGAACCGCTAATTGTGAAAAAAGAGGACATCACCCAGGTTAATCTGAATTCGTCGTCGTTACAGACCCTAGTCTTCAGTTTCAGGTGATTACAAAGACGTTCTCATAAAAACCTACCTACTAGTCGTTTAGAACTGAAAAAGCCACTTGATGGACCATGATGAAACATCAAGAACCCCCCAAAAAGTCCAGTTGCTTTGTTTTTAGGCTCTTCTGTCAGTGACCATGCATTACATTCTAAAGTTCATTGGATGTTGTCTGCGTATTCAACCAATAACACGGTCATTAGCTGTCAAATTACAGAATAACATGTTATTAATAGTTTTTTTCCCCAATACTCAAGATCATAAATATGTGCATAAATTGCCTGAACATTGCAAGCTTAAAAACTTCTTGGAACAGTGTGTTGCTGAACATTTTGCACAGCACGCAGGTCACAAACTGTCTTAACCAAAGCAAAAAAAAAAAAAAAAAGTAACTTTTCTATTGTGTCGCGCTGTGCAGTGAGTGCTCACACAAAGACAAGTCAGCATTTTTAGCTGGCACTGAAAACAAGCATAGCGGTTTAAACTTAAATCCATCCTTTATTGACGTTTATGTTCACTGTATGGTCTGTAAACATCACAATAGAACACTGGGAAATCAGGACAAGAAGAAGGGATGGTGAATACTCTTATTAAAACTCCCTGTGTAGCTCAAAGTCTACCTCATGCTATTTTCAAATACAGCATTTTAATAAGCTTGGAACAAATAAAAACAACGTGGAATTGGCATCATACATACATCAGCCATAACATTATGACCACCTGCTTAATATTTTATAGGTTCCCCCTTCGCTGCCAAAACAGCGCTGACCTATCGAGGTATGGTCTCCTCCAGACCTCCGAGGGTCTGCTGTGGTGTCCAAACTAAGACGTTAGTAGACGACCCTTAAAGTCTAGCAAGCTGCGAGGTGGGGCCTCCATGGATTAGACTCGTTTGTCCAATCCTACATATGCTTGATTAGATTAGAAATTAGGGAAAACGGAGGCCAAGTCAGCACCTCGAACTCACCGATATGTTCCTCAACCATTTCTGAACCATCTTGGCTTTGTGGCAGTGTGCATTATCTGTCTCAAAGAGGCCATTTACATGATAGGCTGTAAATGCAACAATGCTTAGGTTTGTAACAGTGCTGACACCCTTCTGTCAGAACCAACATTGACTTTTTCAACAATCTGAGAAACGGTAGCCACCTGTTGCTCCCCACGTGCATCAGTGAGCCTTTACTGCCCATGACCATGTCGCCTTGTTGCTGCTTTTCCTTCTTTGGAGGATTTCTGATAGGTACTGACCACTGAAGATCAGGAACACCCAACAACAGCTCCTGTTTTGGAGATGCTGTGGCCCATTTGGCCCTCGTCGAAGTCACTCAAATCCTTCACTTGTCAGTCTTTCCTACCTCAAGCATCAACTTTGAGAACCACATGTGCACTTTCTGCCTTATATATCCCACCAACTGATACCAAGACAACCACAGAGACACCACGAGGAGGTGGCAAAGAGTACTAGGTTCATTTCCATCCTAAAAAGCACACGAGGAATGTAATGTCTGCCGTTTCCAAACACTGACCCATCCTTCCCAGAAAAACTGACAGGTACAGGAGGCAATATGCTTTATAAAATTGTCTTTACTTAACAGTAATCTGCATATCAAAGCAAACAAATCAAATTAAACAGGCATCACCAAACCTCCAGTCTCCTCTGCGCGAGGTGGAGTCGTCCCATGTGAGTCCTCATACTATATTCCACAATCAGAGTAATGATCAAGTATATACTTTTTTTTTTTTCCTTTTCTAGAAACAAAGGAAGCAGAGAGAGCTCGTCTTGTCATCACATGACAGATGAGGAGAGGATGTGCCGCTGCAGTGTTGGTTGTATTCAGTCCATGCAGTGGAATCAGTGTGAGTAATGAAGAATTACATTCAGAAAAATAAATGTTTCTCCCTCCTTCCCTCCGTTATTTCCTCTCCTAGCCCAGTGTCTGATATAGCTTAAACATAAACCTAAGCCGACGACTGTTCAGTGTGGTAAAACCCTGTACATGTTAAAAAGTCAGGACATATATACTTGGAGTCTGTAGCGGGAATGATTCGGGAATGATATGAAATCTGTCAAACGCATGCAGTTTGGGAATTTAAAAGTCTTACAGATGGCAGTTAATGTTAATTAAAGGACGACTGTTCTCCATCACCACTTTTCCTTTGCTCTCTTTAACATCGTTTTCCACCACACTGAACGCGCCCACGTTATCCCCACCCACCCACCCAGTGCATCTCACCCGCAGAACACTCCTCGCCCTGTCACAAAACATGCACCGCTATAAACCCCGGCCCTCCCACGCCCCTCCAACACAAACAAAGAAAAAAAATGATCAATGCATTAAAACAACTGCAAAAGAACTACACATTCAAGTAC
This sequence comes from Mugil cephalus, assembly GCF_022458985.1. Classification (NCBI taxonomy): domain Eukaryota; kingdom Metazoa; phylum Chordata; class Actinopteri; order Mugiliformes; family Mugilidae; genus Mugil; species Mugil cephalus. Next base: position 19,177,325 of record NC_061782.1, on the reverse strand, counting down.
CTATTTGTCATATGGCACCAAGAGCACGTGTACCACAAGAACGTTAACCAGCCAGCAAACTCTTGTGAGGCCTATTCTCTCTCTGTCTCTCCCAATACTGCCACTTCAGAAAGCACAATTTGTCAGTGAATGATTGGGGGGGGGGAGTGTATGTTAGTTTTATAGTGTATTTTAAATCCATCTAAAGAAAGGAATACACACAGGGTATGTGTATCTACTTTATGTCTTTCGAAGACAACTGAAAAGAGTTTGTTTTGTTTTTTTTTACCTGACAAAGATTTGTTTCAATCGTATTTTTAGTGCTCGAGTTGACGGAAATGAAAAAAAAAAAAAGAGTCAAAGCAGGGATTCCTCAGTAACTGTCTTCCACCTTTTTTACGCAAACGTTGCGAAGGCGACAGTGTGAACACTCTGCTTATCCTCCTCCGTCCGCAGTGTCCTTCCTTTACTTCATACAGTGAAACCTACGTCTCTCTCCCAAATATGCTGTACAAGGTATGTTTCATGCTCCCCCATTGTTGTATTTCTTCTTATCCAATATGTAACAGGACCACAACGATCAGAAAAAAAAAACATATATACCAAACATAAAAAAAAAAAGATTTAAAAAATAAAATGACTGATTTTTCTTTTCAATCAAAACAAAGGCATACTTTTTTTTTCTTCTTTTTTTTTTTTAAACACAGGATATTTAAAGAGATAGAAAAGGCAAGTTGTAGCATGAGCGGGATTGTGTGTGTGCATGTGCAGAGGGGGAAGAAGAAGGTGAGGGTGGAATTCCTTTACCCCGAACCCTGTCTTTGGAACGCTGCTGTGTGGGAGCGCTGCGTGCACTCGCACACACTTAAATGTACGCACACGAACGCACCACACGCAGCATTAGGCCACAATGAATACCATGGCTGGGAATTTAGATGAAACAAACAAATCAAAATATATATCTATGTATATATATGTATATATATATATTTTTATATATAAGAATTTAATATATAATTTCTATCTTTCTATGTTTCAAACAACAGCAGGCTAGAAAGCTTATGATTCTGGCAATGTCCGCCGACGAAGAGGAGTCTCTTCAGTCCATGTGGAAGGACAGAGGAAGCGAAGAGGGACGAGAAGGGACGAGTGGCAAATCAGCTGTGTGATAATGAGAGGAGAAAGTGAGCGTGCAAGAGCTTAATCTATCAGCAGCCAGGCGCACCAGCACAGTTTTCGTTGGATTTCAGACGGAGGAGTCGGATCGCAATTTGCAGCCAGACGTGACTCATGTGTTCTTTTGTTTTTCAGGTGCAGAGCCTCAGGTGATCGGCGTCCAAGGCCCTGAATTTGAGGCTTTAACCCAGAGGTCTTGGGTGATGTGTTTTAAATCCAGGAGTTTCTCTAGAGAGGGCCGGGCGCGCAGCTAAGTGAAGTGTAGGGCCCTGTTTTGAGTACCGGAGACAACCTGAAGTGGACAGCGTAGCTTAAAGTGCGCGGGAGTCGCAGGCTTGTGTGGTCGATTAGCTCCCAGTTAGATTGCAAGGAAATTTCACAAAACAAATAATGCCACAAACCACTTTAGTCTTTTCAGTGTCTTACAAACATCTGCGAGTGGCTGTTTTTTTTGGTGACGACTGGCTGGCTGGCTGACTGACGAGTTGTGAGGTTCTCCCTTCTCTCTCATGTCCGAGCAAGGCACCATGGAGCCCCAAATCATCCAGAGCAGGGCTGCTCCTGTGTCTCCGTCAACACTTGACAAAAAAAAAAACAACCACCACAAAGAAAGAAGGAAAGATAGAAAGAAAGAAAACAAAGGGGTGCGTTAAACTGTGCTTGCTTGCCTGTCCTCTGGTCTTTATACTGTGTATGGAGTCCTGTGTTCAGAACATGAATTCGGTTCTTTTCCCCATTTTTGTTCCATTAAAAGAACCAACAAAATCTTTTTTTTTTTGTGCAATCCTCCACATTGGGTGTGATTTTATTTCAAAAAAACAAACAAAAAAAAAACAAAAAAAAAAAAACAAAACACGGTTTTCTGCTCTGAATAAATCTCAGTGTCGGGAGGAGAAAAAAAAAAATCCCAGAGGAAATTAAGAGGTGAGTATGAATGTGATCTCGTGTGGAATAGTGGTCCTGTTTTCATTTTGGGATCAGGCAGTTGTGCTGGACAGCTACCAGTGGTACTCCAACTCCGCTCCGCTCTGCGAGAGGACAGTCGAGAGAGGAGGAAGAGTACGGCAGGGAAAAGTGACAGACAGAGAAAAGAAGGAAAACGGGACAAAGAAGGTGACAGAAAAAAGGACACAATGTTAAGACATGTAGAAACTCAACTTTAACATTACAGCCAGTGACCCCTCCCAAACCTGGACGTCAAGGACAGGTTTCCTATGACCAACGCAACAAAATATAAGTTACAAAGCAGTTACAGCAGCGTTGTAAGCCACACTTCAACCTCAGCTTTTTTTTCTGCAGCTTTTTCTGCTACGCTACACCAACAGAACAAACCCAAGGCCTTTCGTCCTATTGCAGGGAGTGACACAGAAACGGAGACTGGTATATACGTGCGTGCAGTTGTTGAGAGACTGAGTGAGACAGCGATGCATGCGTGTTGGTGTGTCAGCGACACGAGAGAAAGAGGGGGACGGACAGGACCAGAAACACCTCGTCATTCATCCTCATCACACACACACACACACACACAGACGCCTTAAACTCTAAATGGACCTCCACATGCTAGAGAGTACACCAGAGCAGGGAGTAGACCAATGAAGGTGTGACAGGGGGGGAGTATGTGGAGCAGGTCACCACTTACATGCCTGTAGGAATGTGTGTGGCTGTATGCGTGTGTGTAGATGAGAGGTCGGAAGAGGGGAGGGGGTGGGGGGGGTGTAACAGTTATATATGTGATCACTTACCAAATGAAACAGGAGGGCTGCGTTAATCAGAGGGTGAACACACAGTTAGACAGGTCGGTACATTGTGAGTGAGTGTAGCTGTGTACACACCATCTGAGCTCCATACAGGCAGGTGTGATATTTCTTCCTTATCCCAACGACACGGTCGTAGTAACAGCAGTTTAGCCGCTCAAGTGCAGACGAGGAGACTTGTCTCCGTGTTAAACTAGACTAAATGAACACGAAACACTCGCTACATTTACATGGACAATGTTTCATCAAGATCCTAACTTAACAGTTTACACGGACCATAAATGAAATGTTATTACGATAAATCTGTTTACATACGACACAAAAAATCTGTCATATTAAAAAAAAAAAAAGACTGCCTGCTCTGGACTGTCAGATCTGAATGAAACTCTGCTATAATACTTCCTGCACTTAATCCCCCTTCATGACTGTTATAATATAATATAATATTTCAGTTTATGCTGAATTGGTGTAAGAAATGTGGTGATGCAACAGTGTGATCATTTTGGAGGATATAGTTTAAACTGGATTAAATTTAAGTGCGTTATATTTGATTTTTTTCACTTACGTACCAAATGAACTGGCAAGTGTGTGAATAACGGATGAGGGTTTTATTTACTACCATTATTGGGGACAGTGATGTTGTTTGATTCAAGCTTTGTTCAACTTTTCACTTCTTTTAGTAACTTGTTATTTTGCTGCCTCCAAATCTCTGTCTGTCCAGGAAACTCGTCACATCACTTGATGTTTACCGCACACGGGGCAATCATGGACAGAAAGAATGTACTTTTCCCCTCCTTGGGAGAAATGTTCGGATCAAGTGTTTTCAAGGTTAAGGCCTACCATCTTTCTACTCAGTTTTCAACTGAAAATGATTAGAGATCAGTCCAGTCTGTTCTGAATGATGAGGTTACACGAGGCATTTTCATTTCCATTATTATTGTTGTTGTGATTATTAGCAGAACACTACTGTCCATGTAAATGCAGCAATGCTGACATGCAGCCTTGTTTTCTCTTCAGCAGCTACATTAAATATCACCTAGAAGACGTTAATATTCAAACCGTGCCATTACAATAATCTGATACACATGTAAAATCTTAAGAATATCCTTATCATGTGTGAATGCGTGCACAGAGCAAAAGAATCAAAGTAACTCTACGTCCTTACAGACAAACCAGGACAACACAATGACCCACATAGCACGACCTGCACAAGCGACCAAACACACACACGCACACACTGATCCTTTCTACGCAGCAACTCATGAATTTTTGACGTGTCCGTCACCATCAGACACAAACACACCAGACAGAACGGGTGTATAGACCTTTACAACGACACTGCAACGCCAAGTCAAAGTTGAATCTCAGTGGGACATTTTCTCAGAGACAAATCTGACCCATCGTTTAATAACACACACACACACACACACTCTCATAGACCTTGTAATCACCCATCCACAGCAACAACAGAAAGCACACATGTTTGACCCTTCACGAGTCACCATGCCAGTCATTCGCCGATCTGCAAGTGTCTTTAAACCTTGCAGATCTCTACAGAAGACGAGAGCGTATTTCAACATCTGTGGACGAGACTGATCCTTAGACACAGCTTGAATTGTATGGCGCCAACATTTCAGAAATTCTGAAACAATGACCACAGTCTCTGTTCATCCAAACTAAACAGAGAACCAGGCCTTTATGCTGACAAAAAAACATACCATAGTTATTTGTGTTTTCTATTTTATGTGTTTTTCCCCACACAAAGGGGAAGATAATACTGCAGCGATGGTTTGAAAAGTATGTCTGGACATTTTAGTGCGTTGATTGGGATGAAAGTTAGTGAAAAGTTGGCTGCAGACCCAGCTCCCTGTGGAGAAGCAAGACACACACACACCACCCAGAGCCCATTTACACACAATTGAAACATATGATTTTACTTAATGCTTTTTTTGTAAATCTAAATCTATTGCTGCTTGATGTGTTGTTCTGCTTGTGTGTGTCCCTGGGTATCTGTGAGATTGGATGTTTGTTCTCAGCCGCCTGCACAGTTAACCCGAAAGGAAGCAGAATGGCGGAAGATGTAGAGCCACATCAGACTTTCAGAGGAAAAAGCAAGTTTGGAAATGGTGACGCTCTTCTCATACTAGTGTCAAAAGCTTTTAGTGACATTTTCGGGGCTTATTAGGGTTAGGGACGAAGAAACAAATGAGGAGAGGTGACCAAATTAACTGATCAAACAGGCTCTCCACTTAGTTACTTCATCTAAAACCAGCAGCAGCTCGGTCCACCACATGGGATGGGTGAACAATCTCTTAAAATCTCAAATGTGGGAAGTAGCCTGAAGTGTAACATTTGAGTGTGTGTGTGTTGTGCAAATGGGGAAAGATGACACTTACTCCATCTTCCTCCCTGTAGGGGTTCAGACGGTTGTATACTGCTTCGATAACACTGCGTCTGAAGGAGGGAGACACACAGCAAAGTGATCAAGTTCAGCTATTCAGTGCAAAATATGTAACAGAGAGAAAAAAAAAAGGCACGACGAAGCGTAGCAGTTAACAGAATATAATGACAGCAAACTTGGAAAAGTAAAGTAAATAATAAGCGTCCAACTGGAGATGATGTGGTCCTTACTTGCTGGCAAGACCACCCCCTGGTGGCAAAGCGGGCATGCCGTTGTCAGTGGACAGATTCCTCATCACCGTTACCAGGTCAGGAAACCCCTCCTCCCCTGGCCGAGACAGCATCTCTAAAAACAACACCAGACAAGTTAGACAAGTCAGTACTAACACAACAGAGGACAGCCAGGAACATCTGTGGGAGCAGAGCGGAGGGAGAGCGGAGCAGATGGGAGAGACTAAAAATGTGACAAATGGGGAGAAAGGAAGTGAAGATGGAAACCATACAGGCAAATTTGTGGAAATGAGTGTGTGTGTCTGAGACAAAGAGAGGGATGGTGAGAGAAACAGGCAACAGAGCCGAGAGTGGAATGAGGCCAGGCCAGTGTTCAGCCAGAGCATTCCTCTGTCTCTCTCTCTCTCCATCTCCTCTTTTTCTGTTCCCTCGCTTTTCTGTCTTCCAATGTGAGGCGGTGTCCTGAGCCAAGCATCTACTCTGGCTTACATGAAGAAAACTTCTGAGCCATTATTAAACTTCAAATGGTTTTAGCTCACTTTGAGTGAGTTTCAGCCAACATAAATTTACAATATTTCCCTCATTGATTATTTCTTTACATTGCCAGCTGCATTTCAAAGTCATGGTGGATGTTGCAATTTGAGAATAAAGACAAAACTGTCACCAGACAGGTTAGGACAGGGATTCATTTGACCTAGAATACATTTCCTGCGTCTTCTGCCTTAAACAGAAGAACAGTCCTGGTTTTACTAACAGACCCCGGGGTAAAACACTGTTCTATGTTCGTCACAGGGTCTGAAAATGAAATTCTGAAAGGGAAAAGTGGGTAGAAAAATAACAAGGAAGCAAAGAATCCTCCCAAACAAGACAGCAAATGTTTGTGCATAAAGATCTAGGGAGTGAAAGGGTGGAGGAGAGCGAGGAGGGAATAAAGAGGGGGATGCTCGCTGAAATGGAAAAGGAGGTCACGATGGGGTCGTTCTTCTGCTGTGAGCCGGAGCTAACTCGGAGGTTAGACAACAGACTGGCAGGGTCACTTAGTCAAGAAAATACACATTCAGATAAAATACTCCGACATAAGATCCTGTGTCTCAAAGAAAAACACGAGCTAAAGGCCTGGTTTTCCCAACAACATGGACGCGTAATAAAAGAGAAAGATAACGAAAATAATAAACTAGAAGTTTGCGATACTCAACATTCCTCCTGTGTTTGCACACACAGTAAACATTAGCTCATTTTATCCATCCTTTCATTCTCACCTTCCACTCGGGTCTCCAGGTATTTGTTGAACTCAGCTTCTTTCCTCACAGCTTCCTCTGACACTTTGGGAGCGTTGGGCAAACACACCAACACAACGCTCATGTTATCCCGACTCCCCTAAAATGGTGGGAACGAGGAAATGGAGAGAGCAGGCAGGAGTGAAAGAAAATGTAAAGATTATTTCCAAAGAACACGTGATGGCAAAGTCTGCACAGCTAAATATCACTATTATTATGCAAGGAATCATTTAGTTATTGGCCTCGGCAATTGAAGCCGTTACAGCTCGATCTTATAAAGCACTGATAATAGTCTTAGTCTCCACGATATTAAATATTTCTGCTGAGAAAATAGTTTTACATCGTGGGTTCTTGGAGGATTTCATTCCCAGGTTGATTGAAAAACAAAAACAAAAACACACAGAAGTCATGCTCCGAAACAGACGTGCGTTTACCTTGTGCAGGCAGGTGTCCACCACTTCATTGCAGACTCTCTCCAGGTCGTCGCACACCTCCAGCCTGGACTTCACGAACTCGCACAACTCCTCGTTGGACATGACATCCCAGATGCCGTCGCACGCCAGGATCACGAACTGGTCTTGTTCCGGCGCCCGAACCATCACGCCCACCTCCGGTTCGGGGCTGACCAGCTGCTCCGTGGGGCCCTTGCCGTCCACGCATTTGTAATCGTAGTCCCCCAAGGCCCTGGACACAGCCAGCGAGCCGTTAACCCTCTGAATCATCACAGAGCCGCCGGCGTTCTGGATGCGCTCCCGCTCGCGTGGGTTGCAGGGCTTGTGGTCGAGCGTGGAGAAGCACACCTGCGAATTGCGGTACAGGACGGCCCGGGAGTCCCCGCAGTTGATAAAGAAGAAATGATCGGGCGACAGAAGGATTCCCACGGCCGTGGAGCCGCTACGGTCCATTCCGTTCCGCAGGTCGGAGAAGCTGCGCATGTGCTCGTCGATCCTCAGGAAGCCTGTCCGGATCCCGGTTTTCACCGCCTCCACCGAAGGAGGAATCGGTGCTGGAGGATCGCTGGTGGAGCCGTCTGATCCAGAGAGGGAGCCTTGCGGAACTCCGGCCCCCATGCTAGCAGTGATTATGTGTTCCAGAAGATGCTTAGAGCAGTAGTTGGCAACCCTAGAGCCGGCGTGGCCGTCGTACACGGCGAAAAAGGACCAGTCATTCATACCAGGAGCAGGGAGCCCCAACACGGCTGTGTGAGCATCCTCCATCTCCACCCGCCAGCCCTGCATGGAGCTCAGCCCGTAGCGCAGGCCGTTGCCTTCTCCGTGCGAGTTGTGCTTCTCCGTTTTGGGTTTGTCCAGGAACGCACCCATGGCTCTGCCCTAGAGAGACCCACTGCTTCCTGTGGAGGAGGGAAAACAAAAGAGACACAAACAGAGAAAACAGGAAGCAAAAAAAAGTAAATTAGACCTGTCCATATGTTGCCACAACACAACACAGAGTTTAAAGTAGTCTTTGGCAAAAGTAGCTCCTTTATAATATGTGCGTTTTCACGAAAACATGAAAACTGAAGTAAAAGGGGGAAAACCCACCACAATTTGTCCCCGAATGTGTGCCTGCTGGCTTTCCAACAAGTGTGTTTATCTGAAAGAGGCAGCGCTCGTTGCCAATAGCCAATCACACCAACCATTAGAGCCAGATTTATCGCTCTACGTCACTGACACAACAGCTGTGGTTGGTCCAAAACACATTTCCTCCTTCACGTGTCTCAACGTCCGGACAAACACAAAAAATTCGCCCTTCTTTGGTGAACGTTCGTGTTTAATTCAGCACAGTTTAAGAGCACCTCAAACCAGATCCTCCAAAATGATCATGCGGTTGAATTACCACCTTTCTTGGACCGTTTCAACGTAAACTGAACATTACAACAGTCATGGAGGGGGATTTAGTGCATGTAGCAGTGGAACACAGATAACTAGCCGTGGGTTCTGTCTGGACACATTGCGGAAATATAAACCCATCTTAACTGATGGCAACGGCAAATTACATAGAATTAAAATATTGTTTTCATATAGACATTATATTATATTCATATAAATCCTCAAGACAAAACACTCAACTTGCAAGTTATACAAGATGTGAAAGTATATTTGTGCCGTTCCTTTTATGTTGCCAGTCTGCACCTAGAATGTGTGATTGTGTAGTTGTATGTGGGCTAAAATGATCCAACAAATTACTCCAAAACAATAAAAATATACACATCCAGAGAGCTGCAAAAGTTATTTAAAAAGAAATAAATCACTTCAACTGATCAGGATTCATTTTCTTCCCAGAATCAGATTGCTAACATAAATTCCACTCAGAGCCGGGCTTATGTCTTTTCAGCCAACAAAAACAGATTACAGATATCAAATGAATCTCTGATGGTCTGAAAATATGAACTCTGAATATATCCCACAGATTCTTTTTTTAAGGAGATTGTTAGAAACTTTAAATTGTGCGTGTGTGTGTGTGTGTGTTCTTCTACCGTTTACATTATCCGCCTAAAGTAATAATTCAGCCAAACCGTGATCATTGTTCGTCATATCTAGAAATAGCACAGTCACTTTGGTTTATGCTTAAAAAGACTGAGGAGCAAGCTTAAAAGCTTCTTTGGCCAGCCAGAACTGGCTACAAGAGCATTAACAAACTCCACAGAGTGGTCGAGAGGATGTGTTATCTATCAATAAGTCCAGCTGCATTAGCTAAATGAACAGCAGCATCAGACTACTACACAGAAGACGGAGATTCTGAATCCAGCCTCTGTTAATTGGTTGCATCATATGAGAACATCAACATGCAGACTTATTAGTCATGGAAACTGCACTCTCAACCTGTACCTTGTTTATGAAATTAAGTAAAAATGCCACCTACAAATACATTGCAGTCATACTCAAGAATTCAGCCTCTTAATGGACAGAAGGGCTGATCTTTAAGGTAACATCTTCACGTCTAGTGTCTCCTTATCTCTTACAGGATTTCTATTTCAACAACAAAAACATTACAACCTAGTGACAGATCAAAGAGAGGCTGTGAATGAGTCAACTTGACTACTGCATTTTTTAGTCATCTGTCTCACACCTACAGTGACAGTACTTTAATCTTAACGAATTCCACTGTTCCACACTACTTAGATGACAAATTGCCCTTTGCAATCTGCGTGACAGCAATCAGAAATGTCCTGAAACTTTTGCAGGCGATTACATTATCCTCAACTGGGAGCACTGTGAATGTATGACTTTATGTTTTATAATTAAAAATAAATAAATAAATCTGTAACTGGGACATGACTTAGAAAACTGTAGAAAATGCATTTTAATTCCACAGTTGGTAAAACAAGTAAAAAGCTTTGTAGCTCTAGTAATGTTTGTAGTTGACACAAACAATGCCTAAAGCACAAGACAAGCCAACAAAGACAACACAACTACATAAGGTTGGCAGGTCATTTAGGATATTTTATCATATAAAATGTTAAAAACACAGTGTTTTACTACCAATCGGCCACAGCTTTATGACAGGAGAAGTGAATAACATTGACCATCTTTTGGACCTGGCGTTCCTGTGGATGTTACTTAGACATGTTCCACCCACCTAGACCAGACCAGGCACCCCCCACCCCATAGAACGGACCCCAGCGGCAGTCTGACACAGACACACATGGTTTACTGAGTCATTTCAGTAAAGTACAAAAAAATGATCAGCCATAACATTATCACTGACTGGTCCAGTAAATAACACAGGTATTAATTGAACACTTTGTTCTCAAAGTTGAAAATGGACGAGTGGAAGGATTTGATGAGTGCCAACTTGTGACGTCCAGACAAGTGTTACAGCATCTTCAAAAGTGCAGGTCTTGTGGGGTGTTCCTGGTCTGTACTGGTCAGTGCTTATCGAAAGTTGCTCAAGGGAGGCAGAGAGGTGAACTGGTGACAGGGTCACGGGAGGCCGAGGCTCAATGATGCACGTGGTGAACTGATCCGACAGACAAGTTACTGTAGCACAAACTGCTGAAAAACTTAAAAGCTAGTTCTGGACACAGTGCATCACAGTTTGTATTGTACGGAGCGGTGTAGCACACAGTGGTCAGGGTGTCCGTGCTGATTTCTTTTGTCTACTGAAAGGTCCTACAATGAGCATTATAACTGAACCGCAGTTATAATGAAAGACGACAGTCTGGACTTAGGAAATATATGGCACTAGGATGAAAGGAACACCTCCTTGCAGTTGCATTGGGGCTCTGCTTGGTTTGCAGCACTATTCAGGAGGTGGTAGTAACAGCCTCAACAGTTACAGCCTTATAAATGCCAGGACACAGTTTTCCCAGAAGAACATTACTTTCTAACAAGAGCTTCAATGCTGCCTTCACATGTTGGAGATTAAATGTCTTGGCTGATTGGTGTTTTAAAGTCAGCGGCGCAGACCCACAACACCGGCCGAGTATTTTTGTTCACTCATAGAAGGGTCTTGATCAGTATAAAGGAGCTTGTGTGACTTCCACAGTTTAGATGAGATGTAACGGGGGTGCGTGGACAAACAAACACACACAAGCAAACCAGCGCACTCTGTCACTGATGACATATCAAAGGGTTGAGAGGCACTGCTAGTCCAAAGCACTTGAATTATTACCTTGACAACAAATGCACACAGCATTCAGTGGATTATTGAGCAGATATCAAAGCCATTTTCACAATCGCCAAAACAACTCATTTGCTCCTTCACCTACACAGCAATTGCATACAGACTGTACCAAGAAGACGGCCCTGTTATTTTAAGACTCATAAAAATATACACAAGCAGAGCTTGTCCCATATCCTATTTGGTTTAACATATGAAAACAAATCATTTAATAAATAAATATCTTAATAGTAAATACATATTTTGAACTCACACTAAAAACTGAACTAATGTCACCCAGAGTCTGATGTCTCCATGGTTACACAGCTTGGAGTGGCAGCTGAGTGGTTTCCATAGCAACAGAACCAGTAGATGCTAGCGGTTGCAGCATGTGACAAGAGCACCGCTCAGCCATGCCACCGTTTCTGTGTTTGCGCATGTTGGCATACATCGATGTGACCATTTATGAAGCACACGTGCATTTCAGGGTCACTACAAAAAAATGTGGAAATACGAAAACAAACCCTCAGCTTGGCTCCATTCAGCCACGTCGTCATCATTTTGCCACTCGGTGTGTTAGAGAGCCAGAGTAGGAAGCCAGCTTTAAAAGACAGGCCCAGAAAAACCATCAGACTTCAGACGAGCAGAGTAGCTTTAACAAGTTAACTCAATTTAACAGTCAGCTGCTGATGGGATCCTCACAGGGCCAGATTAGCCTGTCAAAGACAGACCACAGATTGCAGAAGGAAGTCAACTACCACTAATGCAGCTACCACTCTCTCTTGCTTGGCTGACTTGAAAATGTACAGTAGGTGATATGAGGGCCCATGCAATGGCTTGTTTACCTTTCGGATGTCATCACCTTACAGTTGGCTTTTGTGGGAAAACGACAAGTGACATAAATGAACAATGGACCGTGTTTGCAACCGAATGAGCAATACATCGACACAATAGAGGCATAATACGGCAAGTCAACGTGATAGGTTGTGAGCAGGCTGATGGGAAAGGTGGCATGGTGGCGGTGTAACTTGTTGTTGTCGTACTGTAGCTGTAACTGAGTGAAGTTTCAGGTAACCAGCATATTAATGATTTCCATGTGGTAGCCAAGAATAATATACATAGGACAGAATGGGATATATCTGCTTTATTCTCTAAGTTTCTTCTGATACCAGCTGTTTTTTTCAGGAGCACACACAATTATCACACAACTGTCCTGCAATAAAATATAATGATGACACCCTACACAGCTTACTGCAAAGATATTTATGGTCGTCATCAGCGAGTTAGCACACTGTTTTTGACAAACCCCAGGTAGATGGCCCCACGGTTAATCATGACCTTTCATAGTCTGGTAGCAGTTGGGTTAAATATAAATCTATTTGTCAATTCAAATTGATCTTTATACGATCTGATTATTCCAGTGGGATTAGTCCATGTCTGAGTGGGAACTAAAAACTCTGAGAGCCGCGTCACGCCTGAGAGAGGATGTGTGGCAGCATTTCAGATTTCTAAAGTAAGACCATGGAGAAAAGCTTCGCAAAAGCAAACACGTGCAAGATGTGAGGGTACTTGAGGCAAAACATTGTGGAAACACCACAAATCTCCCAAATCAATGACAACATTAGTTTCGTAAAACTCACTTTCGTCACTGAGCAAACTGATTATGAAACTAAAATACCTCTAAATGATATACTTTAAAGTGTAGAGTAATTCTCACATTTACATACAACCTGCACAACAGGTTGTGGACAGGTTTACCACAAAATAAAAGCCATTGAAGGATTTAACAATAGCAAAGACACATAAAGTAAAATGTAAACTACGTTAGGTTGTTTGTCATTCTGTCTGTTATTGAGGAAAGATTCATGAGATGCAGCCTTCAAATGGAACTTGAACGTTTAAGGTTACGACATGGGAAGTTGTGTAAACAAAGGGCTTAATGTTCAAGTGGTAACATCAGTTTAAGTTGTGTGTAACACTGCTACTAAGGCACCTGTCTGCCTCTAGAAGCCGAAGAGGCCAAGAGTTTAGCAAGCTAACAATTGTGTAGCTTGATAAAGCACATGCAAGGTCCTAACGAAAAGCTGAACCATTTGTAGGTAGCATGTAAACTTAGGAGTAGATGTAAAAATAATCAATTGTTACTAATGCCCTGATGTTGCCTTTTAGGCATGGGGTCAACGTTCTGCTGATTAAGGACCCATTAGCCGCATCCACATTTGACAACGCAAAACACATAAGCATTTGAAACAGCCGGTGTAACACACCATCCTCAGCTGTGATGAAGATGAACTTAAATTGAATTTAAATTGAGTATTTCACCCCACAATGAGGCTCTATGACTTTATACAAATGGGAGAGGTGGAACAAACAGATCCCCCCTTTTGATGACTCACTTTGAAGACACATCAGAAGGTGTCAATTTGCGGGAGCAAATGCCCTTTGAACAGATAGCTTCAGTTATCCTCGGTGCGGCGGCGTCAGAGATGATGGGGCAGTTACTTGACCAGACTGGAGTCTATGAGACTATGGTTAAAGGAGAGGAAATTGAATTCGTCATGTTATACTAGACTGAGTGGTTTCCCGACAACAAAAAGTGCATATGTACTTGTATATGCATGCTTCGTCTAGCCAGACGCCTGACTGCATTCAACTTGAGCTGCAGACCTCAAACATTGAGAAACAGTGACATGAAGTTACCATGATGAACTGAGGGCTGTGAAAGCAATCTCCATTCCGGCGAAACCACGTGTGATGTGTCTACGTGACACTGCTGCCTTAAAATGGTTAACACCTGATGTTAGTGGGAAACTAATCCCTACAAGTCTCTCTGGACGTTTCTGCTCACACACATACATACATACTCAGATGCATCTCGCCTTTCAGTCGTTCTGAGCTGTATCTGAGCGTGCATCTGCGCGCGAAGCGAGCCAAGCGAGGCAAAAGGGTATAGATAAATGCTTCTGGACAAGAACATACGCTCACTGAAGTCATATGCTATAACAGCATCGCCAGTACAGGATTTCACATCAAGGTGCCAACACAAACATGCCACTGATGATGCTGCCATTTCTGGAACACTCTCACACAGCCACACACACAACCAACCCAATAAAACTACCCACAACACGGCAATAAAGCAAGTTCATTCCTGCGCTTGTATTTTATAGGCACAGGATCTAAAGCACAACTGAACCGTAGTTTTGTATATGTAGTCACAATCTGATGTGTACACTGACAGTAAATAATGGAGTCCTCTACTAAGTCTACAATGCAGTACAATGCATTAGTCTAAAATCTAAGGGTGGAAATATCCTATATCACATGGGCAGACTACTATTTACCAAATACTGAACAAATAAAATAGTTGGCGTACTTGTGAAAGCTTTCATTGAATCAGTTATAATGGATCAACCCTTACATAATAGTTAAAAACGCAAACTAAAGTACAGCCCAACAACAACAAATCACATAAAGGGGAGTCCAGGCGTGTTAGTGACTAGCATGACTTATTATATCACAATCAAGAGATTACCAGTTACACATAAACAACTCTACTTTATGGTCCTGGTCCATCATTTAGGAGGGAGAGTCACTTGTCCCTCTCTGAGACCACTTATATCGATAGCCTAGCAGCTAGTGAAGTTCACAGTTGTAAGAGAGTTGACGTTAACGCCACAAGTTAGCGTTTAGCCAGTTTAGAAATGTTGCTTATTCTAAGCCACTTACCTCGTACGTAGGGAACTATCTCAATCAATCCTTGGTGCTATGCTCGCGGCAGGTATGTCAACGTACCGCGCACCTTGTGATGGGCTTAGCCCTCGGTAACGCTAGCCACCGTCGCTTCTCGGCCCCAGCTCGTCAGCTAGCTTTGATGAAGCATTTCACACGGCCACTTCTCCTTTCAGCATGTCTCTGCATCGGAATGAGGCTTTCAAATACATGTTTGGCACCGAAATCCCGCGCAGCACCAAATAAAAAACTCTTACTTGGGCTGTCGGTTGAAAAAAAAAAAGAAAAACACTCGACTCGGAGAAGTATATGTATGATCTGGCCACCTAGCTAATTTCGGCTAAAGCTAAACCTATGAGGCAGATGACGTTCTTTTTCAGCATCCAGCGTTGGGCGGGGCAAAGCACATGAACGCCTTCTTTGATTGGATAAAAGCTGATTCAAAACTCAAACACGATTGGTTCAACGATGTGTCAGACAATCCTCTTCTCTGGCACACTGGAAAGGGTAACGTCAGGTTTTTATTGCTCTTATTCGCTGTCACTAAGTGTGTGTACACATTTTTAGGTCTTTTGAATTCTTCATTTAACACACAACGGACACGTCTCACTAAGAAAAGCTTTGTGTTTTCTAAGTTAGAATTGCTATTAATTAATATCCAGGGCGGTGGCAAATCTGCATGCAGAAGGACAGTGGAACAGTTGGTCCTCTGGTGCAGTCAGAACCACTTGGAGTTAAACCTGCTCAAACCTGGAGATGACAGTGGACTTCAGGAATTCATTCAGGTTCCTAGGGACCACAATCTCACGAAACCTGAAGTGGACCTCTATTCGAAAGTAGGCCCACCAGAGATTGTACTTTGTGCATCAGCTCAGGAAGTTCAACCTGCGGAGCTGCTGATCATCTTCTACTGGGCAATAATCCAGTCTGTCCTTACTGCATCCATCACGGTCTGGTTTGGATCAGCCACCAGACACGACAGGAACAGACTGCAGAGGACAAATCAGGTCTGCAGAGAAGACTATTGACGGTGACTTTCCCTCCAGGACCTGTACCGGTCCAGGGTCAGGAAGCAGACTGGTAAAGTCTCTGCAGACCCCTCACACCTCAGATCTGTTTAGACTCCTCTCCTCAGGTCGGCACTACATAGTACTGTACGCCAAAACCACCCGCCACAACGACAGTTTCTTCCCCCGGGCTGTCACTCTGGTGAACTTTTTCACATTTTTATTTTTTCTAATTAATCTTCTAACTAATAAGTCTAATTTATGCTGTACAGTCTTATTTTTACGCTTGGTTTTTGTACAATTCAGTACCAGAGTCAAAGTGACCGGAGTCAAATTCCTTGTATGTGCAAACTTGGCAAATAAAGCTGATTCTGGTTCTGAAAACTTTAAGACTACTGGTACTTTCCCCAAGAATCACACTTCTCCAACTGTTGAATTAAAAATCTTATGATATAATGTTTTTTCACAATTTGTTATAAGCCATCATTAAATTTTAGTCACCTATGAGTGTCAGTCCGCAAAGTCTGTAGTTATAAATATTGATGCAAAGGTTATAACTTTGAATTTTCTCCTTCATGAAATAAAAATATTAGCTATCATGACATCATTTTCTAGAATCTTTTTAATGGCAATTGAGTTCCATGTATTAGTAATACATGTAATGACAATTAATAAATGTATTTATTGTGGCTCGGAAATAAACAATGGTCTGCTTTGAGAAAATGGAATTGGTTTATTTGCATACTATGTTACTCATCACCTCAAAGAATCATAAGGACTTTCCATGCTCTTTGCATCTGTTGCTCTGTTGCATTAATAACAGTACAAGCACTTTGCTCTAATTCGTTTTTTTTTTTAGTCTACTACTTATCATAATAACCTTACTGAATATAAATTTATTCAAAGTATATAAACTGGAAAACCCGTCTCCACCTTCTCTTGTAACAACATTGCACCTTATTGTCGAACATTTCCTTTTTCTCATTTATTCCCTTGTTTATACCACTTTCTCTGACTTTATATATATTTACTTATTTTATTTAAGTTATGATTTCAAGCCAGCTGCCTTATTTCTATTGCTTTCACCTAATTAAATGAATGTACTCGCATACAGTGATGTTTTTATGTCCTGTTGCAATGCAATTACTTTGTTTTCATTTCATGTGGATCTAAATGTATCATTCATTTACAAGTGAAAATGTCAAACCACTTATTTTATATACCCATTGTATATGGTATGAATAAAATGGCATCATGCCGGTGCCTGTGTGTCTGTGTGTCTTTAAATAGTTGGAAACGCTGAAAGTATACCATCAATAATGTATGTAATCATTCAGTGGGTGTACGTCATAGGCTTCTCACCGGCACCAAAAGTTCATCCTGCAGGTCAGATTTTATTTCGGGACACTGTAAGTTAAAAAACGTAGACACAAGGATGGCTTGTTTTTCATGAAAGTACTCAGTTCTGTATATATTATGTGACCATAATACATAATATACCATGATAATCCCTCTCAACAAATGCAGAGTTCAACATAATGATTCCAAATAATAAGTGAATAAATCAAATCAAATATGAAAATGTGTCCTTTTCCTTAAACATTGACGTCGGCAGTGGTGTTGAGAGATTGTAGTAATTTAATTCACCACCATCACAATGTTGGACCAGGAATTTGTATCTTCTGTTTATGTTACTTGTGCGTCATTACTAAAACTATAAAGGCTTTTTTAGGGGATAGAAACAGAATAAATAAAGAAGGCTCACTGCATAAATTTAAGCCTTTATGTAACAAAAGTGTTATTTTTTATGGGGAAAATCCATCTGTGGCGATCTAGAAAACCATAGCACAACAACTTACCAACACCTGTAACATGATCAAAGCAAATAAAGTGCAGCATCATCTAAATGTTAAGGCCACACTGACTTTAATTCAACTATGGTCACGTAATTGCGCCTTTTTTTTCTTTCTTTTTTTCAGTTTTAATCTATGCCACAGTTCAGTTTGGACTCACAAGCTTGGAGTTTCAAATCATTTATTTTACTTTTCTGCCAAACAGAGTCAAACTATTCTTTTCTTCTAGCAAATTTCAAGAACAAGTACATTTAACAAAAAAAAAAAAAAAAAAATTTTTAGAATACAGAGGTGCAGCTATTGGGAGGAGGTGTATTTTAGGCTGAGCGAGAGTGTCCTTAAGTGTCCTTGTTGGAACAAAAACTATTTTCTAAACAAATCTCCACCTGTGGACCACTTCAGATATCACTTCTTTTCTACTGCCAAGGATGACATTCAAATGCATATTAAGCGTGACCGTTTTGCTAATATGAGCAGCATTATATTGCATGCATATTCATGTGCTATTATTAAGTTACTGAGGGCGTAATAGTTCCTGCTCCAGCCACTAGTATTATGTATTAGCATTATGCAGATATTATATGAATGAGGTGAAACCTGCACAAGCTTTAGGTTGAAGGAGGCCACAAACCACAAGTTGGTTGAGGAGTAAACAGTGAGTTAAGTGCTGCTTATTTGTATTTTACACTGTATGTGAAGGGAAAGAAAAAAAAAAACTGGCCTTGGCCTTCGCTGCTTTCTCTTTTCTTGTATGAAATCACCCCATGTCTGATCCTCTCTGCAGAGTGCAGCAATCACGCCTTGCCTTGCTCTCGGCTCTTCAAACACAAGAGCACTTGAAAAGCTGATT
This sequence comes from Mugil cephalus, assembly GCF_022458985.1. Lineage (NCBI taxonomy): Eukaryota > Metazoa > Chordata > Actinopteri > Mugiliformes > Mugilidae > Mugil > Mugil cephalus. The sequence continues at coordinate 19,158,464 of NC_061782.1, read as the reverse complement.
TCCTGCTCCTCAGTGGGAGCAGGTTTCTTTTGTCAACTGAGGAGCCAGGTCAAAACAATAATTGTTGGCAAATTGTGCCTGAAAATATACAACGCTCATTTGATTTGCATGCCATCTTCACGAGCCTGCTCTCCAGTCCTCGCTCAGGGCTCACGGTGCTACATTAAGGCTTTATCAAATGTTTATGAAGCCAAATCAATTTAATTTCCCGGGCGCACTGTATGGAGTGTTTGTGTGCAAGGGAAAACGTACACCCCAGCCACACACTTGTACATACATATTAATGTACGTTATGTGAGGGGGCCAAGCTGCTCCCTCTGCTTAATGGGATTAGAGACATTAACCAACTGTTTACTAAAAGGGAGAAGACTCCTCTCTCCCTTTGTCTCTCACTCTTTCTCTCTTTCTCCCCGCTCGCTCGCCACCATTTCACTTTCTTTCTCTCTCTCCGTCTCTGATCCCTAATCAGCGAGGCGGCCTAGAAGTGCCTTGGGGCTGAATACGAATGAGCGCAGCTGCCCAGTGCGGATTACCACTACCACACACAGGCTCGCACTCCATGTATAAATTCACACATGCACACGCAGAGACAACAGTGCATGCAGACATACTGGGATTTCGCGCAGACATATGTCATTCACATGCCTGCCCGACACTTGCTGACACACGTATTTTCCAAGCATATGTTGCACTATGAATGTATCGCACACGAATGCGCGCGCACATGGAAAAGCTACACACAAACTGTTCCCATCACAACGTCCAGCAGCAGACATATGCTGGGACACACCCACTACTTTTAGTGTGTCACAGGAACATGTGCGTATGCAGCCTGTATATCGTGTTGTCAGGGCGCGTGTGCTGCAGCCATATGTCTCCACTCATGAGAAATTGGCACTGAACCAGCTGTACTGTAACAACAATAACAACAACAAGACGGATCATGGAAGAAATTGGTGACAAGTACTTGACACTGCCTCTCTTTTAATTTGAATGCTTGTCTTAAAGATTTAAATCTGCAACGTTGATCCTGAGCAGCTGTACCACAACTGACGCTGTGCTCGACAGCATCTCAAAAGTTGGCGATGAAGTTCACTTATTCATCACATTAATCCTGCCAGGTCAGTGTAGAACTGCACCAAGAGCCTCTCCACTCACAGGTAAATTCACACAAACACCTCTGTGGATACTGAATCCAGTAAGGTTTAAGTGTAATTCCAGTGCTGATAAACGCACTGATATAGAGAGGTCGGCTTGTGTTTTTAAATTGGAGTCCTGGCTGAGCACAGACACTGAGCCGGGTCAGAGATAAATGGCTGTTGTGGCAGTATCACACCTCCATCTAGTGGGAGAGAGGGGTACCGCTACCTCAGGTGTGCCAGAGACAGGAGTTTGCGGGGTTGATTTAGGGAAATGTCTTCGATGGGTTTCTTCAGAGTACGGATATGTCACAGAGTGCAGGCTGAGGTTCAGGTCCTTCAAGTTTTCCGTCAGACAGTTGGAACATGTTTTGGGAGAAACTTCAATGTAGGCTGCATCTTCACAGCCTCCCGAAGGAAAAACGTGTTCCCTGACTTGTGTGGGATATTTATGTAAATGACATATTTTTGATTTGTATTTGAGTTCCTCTGAGCTTCACTGACGACGACTGCCCGAATCATTTTTCCATTACAGTCACGAAACATTCACATCTCGAAAAACATGGAGAATTCTCTGTGGGTTTCCTACTGCAACTTGGCCAGTGCACAGCACCTAGTGACAAGAACAACCGGAGTGGCTACTGAAATGGCAATAAACGGATTGATTCACCGAGAGAGTTGTACGCCAAGGTGACCGGGGGAACTCTGGATATACATGCAATCGCCGTTTTCTCTCGACGATCTCTTTTGATTGATATTGGGAGAAGAGTTCAGCTGGAAGAAATCATTTAACAAAGCAAGGACGATCTTCTCCCTGAGCAGGCAGAGAGAAGGCCACCACCTCTGTCTACGCATTTCCTTCATCATCGTGCCCCTGCTCTTCCTCGGTCTGCTTTTCTGAGCTTTTGGTGTCACGGCGTCAAGCTCGCCCAGGAGAAAACGCCAAGGTAGATTTATTTTTTTATGGAAAGATGCTCTTGAGATGGAGGGTTCAAGGAAGAGCGCCGCACCGTAGGAAAAGAAAAGGATGCTCAGAGTAGTTGAGGACTACGGTGCGGACGTCAGGCTGGGGATAGAGAGGAGAACAGTCTGTTTGTCACTGGCGATGACCTGTGCCATCTCTTCACTTCATGTCAAGAGGAAGCAGCGTGCTGAAGTGTTCTTGTGTAAAGGTACCAGATTTGTACCATCTCCAAGTCCTTACCAGAGGTGTCTTTCACTGACAAAGAAGCTTTTGGGTGATAACTTTTAACTTTCTGCTGCAGCCACATGTTCACAAAAGCACAATAAAGACAGCTAAACTACAAACTGCTAAGGTAATGCATAGGAACCTTAAAGGGGAAAGGAGCGGCTTAACTAACAGGTAAAGCTTCACTGACTTCGTTTGACCTTGTGCGGGCATGCTGTTCCTGTTAAAGTGTGCTAGTAGAGAGCAGACGACACAGAGCAGCAGAGCTCTATGCCAATCACACAGGCGGTGGCTCGCTAGCAAATAGCTCACTAATGGGCTCGCTAACAAACCAGCCAAAGCAGAGATCGTTAATTAAAGATTCAGAATCAACCAACCCGTCTGACCCACATATTGGGAGTGAGTGCACGTCTGTGTGTGTGTGTGTGTGTGTGTGTGTGTGTGTGTGTGTGTGTGTGTGTGCGTGTCGTAGCACCACACTATCCTCGCTTGCCCTTCTACAGAATGGCTACGTGTCCATTATTGATGATGTCATTAAAATATGCACAAGGACAAAATAGGCAATGCAGTGGAGGGTTTCAAGAGATAATGCTACAAGTTTAAACGTGTGGGTGTGTTTCACGTGCATTGGATGCAAAAGCTGCGGAGAACGTTTTGAAACTTTAATTGTCAAAAGTTTGTCTCCAACTACCGGCGCTACAAGTTTATATTTTTGAATTCTGGTTCCAACAAGCAGCAGGTAAATGCTGCTGCAGCTCTAACCGAATATGCATTTGAATGTATGTTTTGTTACCGAATCTTAGTCACAGTATAGCTTTGCATTTAAGTGTGCGTGGATGTTTGTGTGCCTGTGTGTTTTGTGGTGTCAGCCAAGTGCAGTGTGATCTAACAGCAGCTGACAGGCAGGTTTGAGGCCTCTCTCTGGGGTCCTCGGTGTGTGTTTGTGTATGTGTGTCTGTGTGTATGTGTCCAGCTCTAGTGGTGTGTGCTAATTGGAAGCTCAGCGGGACAGGCAGCAGGTCCTCGGCAGTGCACATGTGGAATCACACACGGCCTCTCCGTCTCACACACAAACGCACACGCGGCTCAACAGCAGTCTGGTCCGTTAGCCTTTCTACATTTAACATGAGTCCGGTCTGCAGCCTCTTCACTTATTCATCCCTCTTCACGTCCTCCTCAGCCACTTCTCGCCTGCGCTAACCCGAAACGACAGCTGCACTGCGGCCGACGGAGACCTGCCCGCCTCCCCTGTCTCACCGGACATCAGAAAGAAACACACACTTCACAGAGAAGCTGTGCAGGCATTTCTTGACGAAGAGAAGAGAAGAGAAGAGAAGAGAAGAGAAGAGAAGAGAAGAGAAGAGAAGAGAAGAGAAGAGAAGAGAAGAGAAGAGAAGAGAAGAGAAGAGGGGATCAATGATGTACAAGAGAAGGGGGGAGAGGTGTGTATGTAGAGGGGGAGGTCGATGGTGTGCCCAGTGGTGTGTGAATGTGTTATCTACCTGGACAGGTTGGGGACCAAAGAGATGAGACATTCACCTTCTCCTGAGAAATCCTACAACAACACACTCACTTACATGCAGTCATGAACCCACATGCATTAATGCACACAATCCTACGACTACATGGACTTAGAACTTCAACCCACAAAAAAATGTTGCGAACAGAGTTTAAGAACTCTACTTTGTTTGACAGGTGATACATAATGAAATAAAATTAAACAACATTTAACTGATCCTTGGAGGAACTTCTCCCTTCACTTGACCTCTGTCAGGAGATATTAGAGAGCAGGGGTCAGCATCACTAGCTGGAGTCTGGGTTCAGAACATCGTTGTACCAAGTACTGCCTGGTAAACTAATATTCAGTCTTTTGGCAGATTCAATCGAATTTTGAAATTAGAGTCTATGCCCAAAGTGTCGTATGTAAGAAAATCAAGGTCCCGGTGCCGCATACTCACATGACTCTTTGTGTTGTATGTATTTTGTGGGTTTGGATGTCAGTTACTTTACAGCATGTCTGACAGCCAGCATATGATCCTGAGACAGCGTGACAGCTGCCTTCACGCCCCTCTCCCCAAACCACGAGCACGCACCCACATACATATGAGGAGTGAATGACAGACTGGCCACCCTGTGATAGACCTGCCACATCCACCTACAGCCAAAAGGCCCAAGGATAGAGAGGTGGAAGGGCTGAGGATGAGAGGAGGACGGGATTAGTGTGACTTGAGGCTAGACGGGAGACAGATACAAGGATGGACAAGACACCAAAGGGCTGGTGGATGGATGGATGGATGGATGGATGGATGTCAAAGGTCAGGAGGAAATCACAGTAAAGCAAGTAGAGGGAGGAGAAGAGAAGGAGGGGCAGAAGTGTGCTGCTCAACGTACAAGTTAATGAACCAAAGCCTCAAGACAACAACACAATAAGTTGCCATGGAGATGATACCACATCATTATCATGGACTTCGATACAAAACGTCTTCCTCTCCCGGCCTTCATCGCTTCTTGAAAGTGGCTTTTCCTGAATTGCTCCAGGTCACTTTTTCACAGGCAGCCCAACCCCTGACCCTCACCCCCTGGAGGAACACAGACCCTCTAACTGATAAGTGCCAAGGTCTCGAGATCGCGGTGTCCATTGTTGAGTTGCCTCCATTGGAGCGCGATGGTTCAGCAGCTGCCTCCTCACCACTCCCTAATGCGACTAGACATGCCTGACATTCCACACCACACGCGAGAGACAAAGACAGCTCTGGACTTCATACATATGTGCTCGCACAAGCACACGTAAAACACACACACACACACACACACACACACACACACACACACACACACACACACACACAGGTCAACGTGACAACAAGACAGAAATAAATGAAAGAGTTGAAGCAGATTGCAGATGTTTTTTCTCATTAGTTTGCTCCATATCATTCTGTTGATCTTCCCTCCTTTTGCTGCATACCAATTCCACGTCACGGTTGAAAGAACCTGTGTCTCCTCTGACGATGACGAGGTGGCTTGTTGACATCGCGCGTCGCGTTATTCATCTGCATCTTGTTTGTTTGCGTGTCGCTGCGCTCTCCCATTCGCTCAGTCCTCCAGAGTTAGCCCTGCGACAATTTGCGGGATATAAGACTTGATAGGATTTGATTTCTCGACAGCCGCGGGAAAGAGGAGTCAACAACACAAAGTGAAAATCAACGCTCCGAGGAGGAAAATAATACGACATGTGCTCATTGTGCTGCAAATCTGCGGTGGAAATTGTTGAAAGACGAGATAAGAGCAAGAATGTGAGCTTCCCTAAGATTTTGCAAAATTATAGCTGCAGTCTTGGAAAATATTCTCACCTGACAGGAGAATTTAGACCTGGAACACAGAACCTGACAAACGTGAAAAGCATGAACGGTTATTTATTTATTTTTTAAAATTTTTATCCTGAGACACAGTAAAAGATTTTAATACACACACACACACAAATACAAAGGGCTATACATGTATCTGTTATGTGGCGCGGTTACTTGAACAAAGCGCACTAAAGCAACACACAGGGCACCCCGTGCTGTGCTCGAAGACAGGCTCACCGTCGGCCTTTTCCCAAAGCAGAGGTGATGTGTCCTGGTCCACTAATGTCAACATCACAGCCGGCGTCGGAGCTCTGTCAAACACGCTAACACACAACCTTTTCCGACTAACACTAACGCAGTGAGAGCATGCGATTATGTGCATGCCCAAAATGCCAAGTGCTCCCCTTGTCCCCTCTCAATATTTCCTGCGTTGTGTTGCCTTATCTAGCCTCAAGTAATCGGCCACGTATCTCAGGCTCAGTGTGTTTGTGTGGCACCTTTCCCACCCACCTTATTTCCAATAATGTATTTTATTAAGAAAAAAAAAACAGTGATATTTTACTTTCCTTTCTAAATAGAGTTTACGGTTAAAAACAAAATTAAGCAACGTTTCTGTGGTTGCATTTATATGATATATATGTGTGTGTGTATATATATATATATATATATATATATATATATATATATACACACACATATATATATGATAGAGAGTTTGATAAACATATTATGCCACGTATGTGTCCTGAGCATGATCTGTCAGGCTAACAGAGCAGGGACACACACAGGAGATGCATGCAGTCCAGGCGTGTAGGTGTTGGAGCGTGAAGGGCCGTAACCGCTAATACGAATATAATGATGTGACTGTGAGTGCACCGATGTCGGCGTGTGAGTGTGTGCGCACGAGGCCGGATCCCAGGAGCAGATGTGTTGTTGATCTGCCAGACAATTCTCCGTGACTCATGAAAGGGAGAGTTAAAGATAGACAGAGGTAACAAGAGAAAGATAGGGGTTGATAAACAAGAGCGGACAACGACTACGTGTTGTTTAGACGGCGCTGACAGGAGAGAGAAGCCATCAGTGACTCGGCCTACATGCAGCGTAATAGGTGAGGGGAAACCGAGGGACAGTGCTGTGCCTATCTAATTATTCACAGAGGCAGAGGGTGTGTTGTGTTATAAGTTATCGAGAAGTCATCGGAAAATTCAAAATGACAGAGGCGATTATCATTGCTGTAATCATAAAAGTAATGGATGCCTCAAAGAAGAAAAAAAAATAAAAGTAGTGACAGTTAAAACATATTGATTAATATGTAAAATTGGGCTGAATTTATAGATAAGATGAAATAAAATTGATAAAATAAAGTTAAAAGTCACGGGCAAACGGTTGAAACTCTAGCAAAGATAGGAGAAAATAAAATGAATAAACTGATAAAATGAAGTCAAAAAGTGGTTAAAAATGTATTGATTAGTGACTTACATTTCTCTGAATGTATAGAGGGGATGAAATAAAATGAATAAACCGATATAATCGAGCTTGAAGTCGTGGGTAAATGGTTGAAAATTAAACTCAAGAGATATGGACCTGAAAGTTAAGGATTGCACAAATGCCGCGAGCCAAACCAAGCCAATAAGAATTTGTTCCCAGTGCAAACAAATGATTAAATGGGAGGAACCTTTTAGAGAGTTTAGAGAGTCAGAGAGTTGTTTAGAGTTTAATTCAGGTCTCTATGTGTTGTTGTTACTATTTCTTAGATGATGGACAACATGTGTGACTGCAACCAAACAGCTCATCCAGACTTGTTTAATTTCGCTTTGTTTTATGATTCTTGGTGTTAAATATTAAATTAACACACTGTGAACGCAAGGGGTCCTGACGGTGAAGGGGAACTCGAGTTCAACAAGGCGGTGTGTGCGTGTGTGTGTGTGTGCGTGTGTGTGTGTCAGGGGCGAGATGAAACACCGTCTCGCTTTTTTTTTTTCCGAGGTGACATACTTGATAACATTTTCACTTTCAGACTCTTAAAGTGGTATTAATCTCCATCAAATGTCCCAAAAGACATTCACACACAAACACACAAACATGCGCCATAACACACACACACACACACAGACACCACATATCACCGCACAGTTGTCTCTGGCATTTCAGTGATTTAGAGCGTCATCCCTGGTTGCCACTAGCGTGAAGCTGTGATCCTCACATATATGACACCTCAGCTCAACAAGGTCCAAACACACACACACACACACACACACACACACACACACATTTAGAAGGGATGTCTCTGCTCTGTCTCGCCCGCCGTCACATTCTCACTTCCTGATTTAGACAGACAGAGACCAATCCTCTGGGACACAGACACACTTCTCTCTTTCGCTCCCTCGCTCCTTCCTCGGCTCTTTCCCCTCTTCCTTGATCCGCTGCTCCCTCTCGTGGGGACGGAGGGAGGCGGGGCTGGAGGTCAGACAGACGGAGGAGGAGGGAGGGTGATACACCGATACACCCTCGGTCTCAGGTTGGCTCCTGCGGGAGTGGTGTGATGGAGCAGGAGAGAGAGGAAGAAGAGGGAAAAACATGAAAGTCTCACAGAGGCTTTCTCTCAGGTCATGGTTCAGTTTACAATATACACGAATAAAAATTTAGATCTTATATCTATTTGCTCATCATTATCTCTTTACTTTGGTCTACACATTTCCCAAAGTAAAACTGCTGTCTCTGGTATTACACTAGAATTTTCAACAATAAATTAAAACGGGAGAGCAGCGTGAGCTCGTAACAACAAGCGTCGTCTTGTTTTTGCCGTGTGTGTGTGTCACTCTGCTGAGGAGGACATGTTGCAAACACTATTCCCAAAGGCTTTTTACTTGTTACACAACCTGCTATTGTGAACTCTGCCAGGCCGGACGAAAGAACAACACCCTCTCCGTTACAACTAAATTCAGTACACTGCCACTCACTGTGAAATATACTGTCGACACTGAAAAAGCACAGCCAGGCTTCTCCGATTTTTTTTCCACAGTAAAGGTGCTACAAAAAATAAATAAATAAAATAAATAAATCTCTTTTATTGTAGTTGAAAAATGCAAACACAGAAAATATTTATTTAGCAGCCAGGAAAGTGTAATTGAGTTTAGAAAAAAACTTCTCTGTTCTACTAAATTTTAGTTTTTTGCTGCTTTTCCTTTCCATATATATATATATGTGTGTGTTTACTTGTTTTATTACTTTGTTTTATTACTATGACTCAGGAAACAAAGCAGGTGTATAAAGTGCACTTGGCCTCCTATAAGGTTAATGTGGACATAATCTTGTTTATGTTTATTTTGTTTTAATTTTAATATTAATTGTATTAACGGTGGAGGCTTCTGCCTCTCCCTGCACTATTGCATTATTATCTTTCCCTTTTGTTGTGTTTGAATTGTGCAAATTAAAATACATAATCAAAATTGATGAGCAAACAGTAGACAACAGGCACACAACATAGAACAGGTCATAAACAAATGGACACAAACAAATGCTTAAAACAAAAAGATTTATTTATATGTGTGTTATTTTTATTTTCTATAGCTCCATTTTCTATATTTTCGAAAACCTATACATTTTAAAATATATAGATATTTCAATATTAAGTATTATTTATTTTATATGAATATTACATAGTTTTCATAGTGTTGAATTCACAGAGATCTTGAGGTTTGCACTTTACATCTTATCTAACTAGTGCGTTCAAACGACAATTTTCAAAGACAAAAACACAAGTAGAGAAAGAGGAGGTAGGGGGTGAGGAAAAGGAAAAATGGAGATAACCAGTGACTGACTGAAAATCTGTAAACTCAAAATAACAGTACTTGCTGGTGTAAAAACAAATTATAGCGCACGAAATGACTGGTGTAGGCCACTGTGGTACACTGGACCCTCTATTTCCAACACAGGTCGGCAGAGAGAAAGCTGATTTCTGGAGTGGTGTGAGGTTTCCTTTTCCTTCTCCCTGCTTGTTTCTTCTGTCACTGTTGTCAACAGCCGCTTTAGGTCACTGAGAGGCTACCTGTGTTTTAGCACATCACACGGCGCTCTGCACTCAGCGCACACACTCAGAGGGAGAATCCACCGGCCGAGGCAGATCGAGGAGCCGACAGGAAGCAGGGATTTGTTTATATGGATTGGGTGACCTGGCAAAGGTGGTCAATTATAGGAGGGAAGACGGGAAGAAAGAGAGAGAAAGGGACTGGGGAGGAACAGCGATGCCCTATTGTGAAGAAGGAACAGTGATAGGTAAATAATAGATCCTGAAGATGAATTATTGAAGGGGTACATTGATGCTTTCATGTTCAGGGAGCTGAGCTCACATTCTGGGGTTCATTCAAGAAAAAGAGGTGGGAAAGATGAACGAGGGATGAGAGGGGGGTGGGATGCTGTTGCCATGTCAGGTTTCACATTCACTCTAAGCTTCATTTATTATGCAGTTCTCCCTACTTCCAGACAAAGCGGTGAATATACACCGATCAGCCCGTCGAGGCACGGGCTCAAAAAGACCTGTGAAGGTGTGCTGTGGTATCTGGCATCGAGGCACTGGCAGAACAGCCTTTAAGGCCTGATCGTTGCTAGGCGGGGCCTCCATGGATACAGACGATGGATTGGAGTGAGATCTCTGGAATTTGGAGGCCAAGTCAACAGCCTTGAACTTCTTGTTGCGCTCCTTAAACCACATCCACCAGAGAGTGCACGTGGCCTGCACCACTGATAACATCCATGTGAATAGCAGGACCTAAGTTTTCGCAGCAGAACATCCTTCCACTCAACCATTTTTCTGCATTCCTTCACATGCTGCACTGTCTGCCGCGTCCCATGACAGATGATGAGATAATCAGTGTTATATACTTGAACGGTCATAATGTTATGGCAGATAGGTATATATTATATATTCTTATATATATTATTTCTTACCGTTCTGCTTAGATAACTACACAGACATGTGACCTCTTTTCATCCTTACACAGCAGGTGATCATCTAGTCATTTTATATTTTGACATGTCCACCGAGTTATCTTTAATTTTTGATGCTGTCGTACACGCTGGTGCACTTTAAAGCCATGTTAGAAGAAAGAAAAGTCTTCAGAAGTCCTTCAGTCAAAGTGAAACACTTGCTTCTGGCTCCACGCATAGAAACTGGGCACTGGACACAGGCCGGGCCCTCCCCCCCCACCACCACCACCACCACCACCACACATACAAACAAAGAGCCTCCCTTTTGGGCGTCCTACGATGCCAGATCCTTTTGAGCTGACAGGTGACAGAACAGTCCACATCAACATAGGTCGACTCCCTTTAACTGCACAAACGCATGCACACATACCCTGCTGCTGTACAGTGGACAGCTCCAGACATGCCAGAGCTGGACATGCCCAAAAGGCAGAGCCTGTTCCCTGTCACCTATCAGCTGGTGGCAGACAGCAGGATGCATGTGTGTGTGTGTGTGTGTGTGTGTGTGTGTGTGTGTGTGTGGTGGTACATCTATCTTTGCGAGGACAGTTTTTGAGTTTCGAGCTCATGGGAGCCAATGAATCTCAGCTTGTCCTTTGGCTGTCATTTAATAGTTTGTAAGTTATCAAACTAATATCTATAAATCAAATCTACCACTTTGTTTGTTCTCTAAAGTGTAGGAGTTTCCATGTGTGTGATAGACAATAAATATGGGCTTATTTAAATGAATTATTTAAGTCTGAGAGATCATATTCTACCAAAAGTAAACGTGTTTTTATATATATATATCGAAAACAATGTCTCACTGGAGCCTGGTGTCCTCCTAGTAATATCCCACACTAATGGTTACATGCTCTCCATCCGTGTTTTCAGTCTATATTATGTTGCTAAGGGCAAAAATGCCAAATACATTTTATTTTTTTTTACTTCAATATGCTAAAAAAGGGTCCTGCAATGCAAACCTTCCTAACACGGATGAGATTCTACTACATGTCATCAGTGTAACAGTCACACAGTAAGCTCATGGACCTTGTGTTGAGATACTAAGATGTCACAGGGCATACCAGGGAAGAAGACGGGAGATGAGAGAAGGCAGCTGCCTGCCCAGGACTGCTGGTACGGCAGCCAGGGGCGGGGCCAAGACAGCATGGCACACGTCGTCCTCAGACACCCCTTCTCTTGCCTATTTCCCCACAGGCTCAGACAGGCGGCATGAGAGCCCCTTGGCCCAGTGAGGGGTGGACGGCCATCTGACAACTCCCCACCTGCATGACCTTTACCATGCTTGACCCCCTGCAGGAGACAATCACCTCAGAGCAAACAGCCCCACGGGAGATGTAGACACGAGGCACAGTCAGGAAGACACACAGATGCAAAGGCATGCAGAGAGCACAAACAGACTGGCATACAGTTAGGTGGAGAAGACTGTGACATGCGTACATGCTAGTGAGGTCAGGTTTTAATTCCACCAGTTGGTTCAGTTATGTACAGTATGAATAGCCGTGGAATCAATTGTTTTAATTTACACCACACAGATATTTGACTGTAGGAGTGCTGGTGGGGCTCATTGTACAAATATTATAGTTGGTCAGTACTTGACATAGAGAACTTCTTAAAACAGAGTCGGTTTTTATAAACAGTGGACTAAATGCAATAACAAAGAAGCGAGGAGGGCAGAGTTAGGCGAGCTCTACGTGGTCATTGTGGAGATATATATTTACTGTCATTAGAAATTTCAATTCATTACTAAATGAATGTGTTCTAATATAAGAGTCCTGCACTAAATCTTACCTTCAGCTGTTTTTATTTAGGGGGCTATGAATTGTACATGTTTCTATTTTTCGTCAGTGGGCAAGGCTAACAGTTGAAATACTTTTGAATTTAATTCAATACAGTTTAACAGCACCACTAACTACATCATCCAAAATAAACATTCAGTAGCATTACCATCTGTCACACACGGTTTCAGTGTAAACGAAATATAATAACAGAAATTAATTTTCAGTAGCGTACCTATTAACTGGCAAGTGAGTGGGAACATAGTATAAAGACCAATTAGTCTTTATGCCAAACTAAAGAGGGCTACACACTTTGCAAATCGGTATGTTATTTTTGCTGATTAGACTGCTCTCACTTCTAGATGAAGACTGTAGTTAACTTGCAATTAGGCCTACTTGGAAAAATGTCAGGAAAATCAATCATCAAACTTACAATTACAAATAACAATTAACTGTTTAATTTAATAAAATACAGAATTTTTAAACCAAAAGTTCACGTGTAAAAACTTCACACTATAATTAAGTGATGATATAACATTAATCTACTTGATATCTAATTCATATTTAATAAATAAAGTCCATTTGGGGATTAAAAATTCATTCTGCTGTTGACAAAGCAATCTCATCATAGTTTTACTCTTTACCTTACATGGGAAAAGCTCTTCTTCGTCTATTATTGTGGTGGTAGACGTCGGCTGAGGATCATTGACTGTATAAAGTAGCTGAGGGTGAAGCTGAGGATGCGCGGCTCTGTGGCTCACACTCGACAAAAACAACTGCGTCTGCGCATCGACGAAACGTCATCAACAAGCGACATGGCAACTTTAACGGGACAACATATGTGAAACGTTGGTGTTTAAATCTTGTAAAGTAAGTGCAGCTTGTTTTTGTAAGAGATTAAGACAAAATCTAATATTAACTGTCGTTAGCAAAGCAGTCTTTTGGACTCTTAAGTGGTTCACGAGTCTAATGGCACGCTAAACATACTTTAATGTATTGTGGCTAAGGTTAGCGCTAACTGTCAAATTCTCTTTATGACAATAACGAAGTAACAGATTACACACCTCCGGCTAACACGTGTTATTGTTCATTTGTTAGGTTACAGCCTTTGAACCTCGCTGCTCTCTCCTGCTTTGCTGCAACATCGTGTTTCGATTCGCTGATGAATCCGTTAATTAGACGGAGACTTCCTCCGTCAGTGAGGAGTCTTCTGACAGACATCGGTCCGAAGGAGGAGTGGACCGACACGGAGCCCGAGACCGTAACGAAAGATGGGGTTCTGCTCCCGTCGAGAGGAGCTGCGTCTGGACAAGAGGAGTTTCTCTCGCCAGCCAAGACCCGACAGGACGAGGCTGCAGAGGATGGAACTAATACCAGGATCGCTTCAGTCTGCATGTTGTGCAAATGTAAACCTTCTTGCTACACCTGCCCCCGCTGTAACCTCCATTACTGTGGATTGGCTTGCTACCAGAGCCCAGATCACTCCGCATGCTCTGAGGAATTTTACAAAGAGTCTGTTCTACAGGAGCTGAAGGACATGGGGAAAACAGAAGCTGAGGGTAGAAAGAAAATGCAGGAGATTCTCGTGGGACTCAGACAAAAGGCAGAAAGGACACACGGGGGGATGGAAAGTTTGCTTAAAGAAGCGGGTGTTGTGCAAGATGACACGGATGAAGGCGAAGACGAGGCCACAGAGAAAGTGCAGGTTATGGAACTCCTGTCCAGGTTAGCAGAGCTTCAACAGTCTGGAGAAGAGAGTACAGCAGAGATTGAGGACATTTTAGGAAAACTTGAAGAGATAGGAGGAACAGCGCCGACGCCTGGAGTAGCAGACGAGGACGCTGAAAGTGTAGAAGGGGATCTGGACCTGGCTGATCGGCTCTCAGGGCTGGACATTGATAAACTGTCAGAAGAGGAACTGTGGGAGCTTCTCAACGGCAAAGAGAAAGAGATGTTTATGGGTTTGATGAAGGGCGGAGCTCTTGGTGGGCTGGTTCCCCTGTGGAAGCCGTGGTGGGAGGAGCACGAGGATGGAGGGAGATCACTGGTGGAAGTGCTTGAGGAAGAAGTAAGCAAACTAGAGAATGACACATCATCTACTGTGAACGAGCAGGAGATTGACAGTAGAGTCAAGAGAAAACAGGAAGTGGTTCACAAACAGGGCAAAACAGATAAACAGTTGAAAAACCTTAAAGGAAAAACAAGCAAAGACAAAGGAAGTGCAGGAGTGCAGAGTGTTCCCCCAGTTTCTGCAAAAATTCCAAAGATGAGTTCTTTATGTGCAAATCCCTCTCCTCTGGTTTGTTATGGTGTGGTCAATGCACTTTTTGGCTATTCTTTCACCCTGAGCCTGTTAAACGGCGACACTGAGTCACTGATGTTTGAGTTCTGTGACATGGTACTTGCTCTTTCTGAGGCACTAAACTCAAACAGGGTTTTCAATTCTGTCCAAGAGGCCTTAGACTGTGGAGAATCTCTGATTATAAGTGGAGGTTACCGCGACAAGGAGGATCCTCTTGCCCCAGCCAGGGCTGTGGAGGCTGTGGCTCACATTATGACCGGGAGAGACAGAAAGGATGCCACGGGTTACTGCCTGGCGGCCTTGAGTCAGCTTCGCTCTGTGCTATCACAGGCCAGAACAGTCCTGTCCAAAGAGGGAGAAGAAGGGACAAAGAGACAGAGGTACTTCCTTGCAAGCAAGAAGTGTGAGTTCTTCCAAGCCTGGGTGTTGGACAATGCACCACACACTCGTAGACTGGCTGTTGAGTTGTGGAGTGAACACACCAAAAGAGAGAGTGTAAGGAACAGCATGGAGAAAGAAAAGAGTGTAGTGGACGATCATTTGAAGAAACAGAAGAGGAAAGGGAATAGTAAGTTGATTGAAGAACTGACCTAATGGTGTCTTTCTTGAACATGTATAATTAAAAAAATATGTAATAAAATATGTCAAACCTGAATTGTTTGTCTCTTGCTGTGACATTTTTGATATAAATGTCATATCAGGGTAATTTATAAATGGTGTTTTTAGAAACATTTGTGGAGAGTCATATTTTTATTGGAGCTTTAAACCACATCTAATAGTGGTAGCAAATATGATGAAAGGTATGAACTAGGCTTGTAAGTGGATATTTTTGTGAAGCTGCTGTTTTAAGTATAAACCTTAATCCTTAAAATGGAAGCACACATACATAATATCAGAAATAAAAATCTGATTTGATGTTGTTTTTATCTTGACATGTTTAAATACATATATAAACACTAAAATAAATCAGTTACTCTGTTATAATCATGACTTTCAGAACGTAACACAAGTATGTAAGAAAAACTCGGCGGCCACTCTCGCGATACTTTCTTTATGCAAGGGGTCACGTGATGCGGATGTTCTCCCATGCTACGACAGAAAACATGGCTGCGCTCTTGAGATCGGCACGGTTACTCAAGTTTTCGCCTTCGGGTTTGCTCCAAATCGCAGGCACTAAAAGAACCGGACCGCCACTCGGGCGGCTGTACAGCGGATCTGTCTGCGGGGGAAGGAGCGGAGTTTGTTTCCGACAAATCAGCCCTGTTTCTGATAATGCGTCCAGGTAAAGCAGAGCCCGCTAGCCCGTGTAGCTGTAATCCACGCGTGAGCATGAAGCAGAGATGTCATTGAATGCCAATGACAAGCAAAGGCACGCATGTGTTTAATAAGACCTGCACTGTTGAATGCGGTGTGTTGACTTACGTCTCTTAACGTTACAGTAACTTGGTTGGAGCAGAAGTAGTTAGCTGCTGGGTTATGAAATATTGCCCCTGGTTTATACAAGGTGATGAGGTTGTGTAACCATGTTAGGTTCAGTGTCAATTTGATGCTCAATATTAAACCAGTTACAGTGACTTACTTTGTACTAATATTATTGTTGTTCTGATTTTGTTCATAATTATTGTATTCGCTAAACTACACGCTAGCTTTTAGCAATAGGCCCATCATTGGGAGCCAAGTCACAATGTCATGCTGTAGCCAAGGAGATGCAGCTAAGTTGCTGTGAAAATAGATTTGTCATTTCATAACCATGAACTAAAGGGGCATTAGCCTCGCTTGATGTCAGAATGATGGCTTCTAGCCATGGGTTACTATGGTGTGACTGGTTTTCCTTTCAAGGTCACACAGCTCCACCTCAAACTACAAACAGCCCTTTATTGGCCAGTGCATCCAGGTGTTACTGTCTGTCAAACTGCTTTTCACAGCAGAACACACGTGCTGGTTTTAGAGGACGCCATGCTTTCTCGCCCTGGTGCCCACTAGGTCATTTTTCTGTGTTTTGTTGCCTCCGTCCCGTCGCCTCCTTCCATCTTTCTCTTTCTTCACTTCTCCACTGTCTCTGTGTTGGTCCACAGTCGCGTGTGGCCGTATGCCGTGGGGTGCGTTCGTAGCTATGCTGTGGCCACAGAGCACAAGGATGACGTCAGCACCGCCGTGCAGTCCAAGCAGGCTCAGCAGTTCGACTGGGCCTTGAAAAAGCTGGACAGCTCTGTGAGGAGGACTGGTCGCATCACCAAGACGATGCTTCTTCGCATCTTCCATGACATCAGCAGGGCAGGTAGGCAGACGTTACAGCGACTAGAGAGACACTTAATGAGGGATTTCTGCTGAAGAGACGAGCGTGTTTTATTGTCGTTCACGTTCATTTCTCTTCCCCGTCTTCTTGTAGGATACCCCAGCGCCAACCAGGCCTTGTTGCTGCTGCGTAGCTGTGGCTCTCTGCTACCTGAGGTGCCTCTGATGGAGCGCACCGAGCTGGCGCACCGTGTGTGGAAGAAGATGCAGGAGCTGGGTAAGAGGCTGCAGCAGTGGCAAAAAATGCAAAAGTCATGTTTTCTGAAGTGGTGCGTCGCTCTTCCAAGTGCGAGGATGTAGCTTGAACGTTTGAACATAGTTGGAAATGTTCCGGGGAGTTCTGGGTTTATCACGTTTCCTCAAAGCATTCACTGAAAGATGTATCTTGGATGTAGAAGTGGTCGACACGGACAGACAAGGTGGATAAACAATAATGCAGTATGATGCAATGTTCTGATTTGCTTAACCCACCGAAACATTAGGTACACTAGTGAATGTTCAGCTTATACTGATTTAGCAATTTCATGTTTTTATTATTTATCCTAGCCCGCTGACTGGGGTTGTCACAATAAGAGAAAGATGTGTCGGTGCTATGCAACACAATTCAGTGAATCGTTATTTAAGTTTTAACTAAACGCTTTATACCATAACCTTCATGACGCTAAGATCTGGTAAGAAAATATTTTTAGTAAATATCGCCAGTTTATCTTGTAAGGTTCAAACCAACGTATTTGATTAACTCATTCTCATCCATTTCAGTCCTTGTTGTTAAATGTGACGAACCTGCAAATGGTTCGCACCGATTTTATGTGATGAGTCATAATGTTTTTAGAGGAGTCTCTGTACGTTGCAGCTGTCACAGTTACGTTGTCCTCCGCAGGTGTACAGTATGATGTTAGTCACTACAACGCCTTGCTCAAGGTTTACCTGCAGAACGAGTTCAAGTTCTCCCCGACCGACTTCCTGGCCAAGATGGAAGCCGCTAACATCCAGCCAAACAGAGTAAGTTCTGCCAAAAAGCACTGTTAGATTTTCCATCAAAGTTGTTTCTCGACATGTGAATGGAAATGTAATTAATTATGCACATTGTTTTTCAAAAATATGAGCACAATACCTTCCTGATTCTCTTGCACTACTTGCTTGTTTCAATGTTTCTTATACATTTGGTGATTTTCAGCCCACTTTGACTTTTGTTGTTGTGCACAGGTTACTTACCAAAGACTCATCGCAGCCTATTGTGAAAGTGGAGACATTGAAGGTGCCAGGTAAACAAACCGTCTGTTCTCACAGTGAGAGATTTACCGCTCTGAGAACACAATGCTGGGAAACGTAATATCACTATTATTGTCTGTTTCTAGTTTTAACTTCTTTGTTTTCTCAGCACCATCCTGGGTTTCATGAAGAGCAAAGACTTACCCATCACCGAGGCTGTGTTCAGCTCCCTGGTGACCGGCCATGCTCGTGCAGGGTGAGCATCGCTGACATTGTTCTTTTAGTATATGTTTAATGGTACATAATAAGTGTTGGTGTTGGAGCGATTTGATTTTGAACAAGCTGCTATCCTTATTGCTGCGCAGCGACATAGAAAGTGCGAAGAACATCCTGCCTGTGATGCGGGGAGCAGGGATTGAGCCGAGTCCTGACACTTATGTATCACTGCTGAACGTGTACGCTGAGAGGGGCGACTGGGACGCCATGAAACAGGTGTGTGTCTTCACTTTTAATCAAACATTTTTCCCATTTAATGTCTATTATTTCTCTTCCATTTAATATTCTTATCTTACCTCCTCACTCTACTTCAGACTCTGGAGGCTGCAGACGCTGCAGAATGCAATCTGATGGACAGGGACCTCATGCAAGTTATCTTCTCTCTGGCCAAGTCTGGAAACGAGAAGTACATCCCACATGTGGCTGAACGTTTCAGGCATGAGAGGGGTTTCATTCCAGGTACACATCATGTTGTTTTTACAATGCTTTCACACAAAGGATTCGCACCTTCAAGTTTCCTTCCGTTTGCATTTGCATCATCAATAAAGATGTAGATGTGAATAATTATTGGATAAGGATCGGTATCCCAACCTCAGTTAGTTCTGCACAAGTTAAAACTGCAGAGTCTTGTTATTTTAATTTCGTTTAAATGCTGATAGTTAGAACTGTTGTGAACAATATTTTTTTTTCTCATGTTAACACATTTTGTCAGTACTACAGACTGGATAGCATGTATTTGTACAAAAACCCTCTACAAATGAGATGTGATTCTTCTTTGCAGTTGTAGCCGTTATCAGAAGTTTTTGTTATAGCTGCAAATGTCACTTTGCTGTCTTGTAATTTTTTTTTTTTTTTTTGTGACACGGTTCGGTGGTATCTGGAGATCAGTATTGGGGCCAGTCAAGGAATTTTTAAAATGATAGGATCGCCTTGACCAGGCCTGTTGTTCGGTTTTGTTTTAACATTATTTAATGTTGTTGAAAAGCTTGGAGGCAGATATTTATTTACTTAATGCACTGATTTTGAAGTTTATTGTATTGTAATACGTGTGCACGGTGAACCTTTATGAAGCACCAGGGGTGGCAATTTAGATAAATGGAAAAATGGAAAAATTATCAAGATCAGACTGACTGCAAAAAACTGCATTACTGCTTAGAACAGTTTTTCCTTTTGTGTGCTTTATTCATCAAAGCACACTGAAGAAGTGGGAGTTTTGTGTATAGATGCAGGATTTTTAATAATTGTTGTTCGTGTTCTCATAGATGCCATGAACTTGTGCCTGAACCTCGTGACCCAGGGAAAGGTGGACTCCTCTTTTCTGATCCTCAAGATTTTCCCCTCACTGCAGTCTGACGGCTCCAGTGACTCCATGAACCTGGGCAACTTCTTCCTCAGACACTGCATCACCATGGAAACGGTACTTGGGAAAAGAATCCAGTCCCATCCTCACAATTTTATTTATTTTTTTTTTTTTAATTTAGCTCGTCAGTATTTGCCAGTTAGCCAGATATATGTCGAGTACTCATTGTAGGTGGGATGTTTTTGATTCCTTCATGTTCTGTACAGCCACCGGAGAAGATTGTCCAGTTCTGCAAGGAGCTCCAAGAGGGAAATATGCACAGTGCACCGCTCAGCTTCGCTCTGTTCTGTGCCCTGGACGCCAGGAAGACTGGTAATTCATATGCTTTCATTTACTTACTGTGTACATTTGGTGAACATCGGATTAACTGTGCGACAGTCTTCTCAAGTCATTATAATTCAGTTGTCTTGATTCTGCTTTGCAGGTATAGCTTTAGGGCTGATGAAGCTATACAAGGAGCAGGGACTTCCCTTAAGACCTCACTTCTTCTGGCCCCTCCTGGCTCCGCTCGTGAAAGAAAACAACACAGCTGGTACAAACACACACAAATGCATGCATTTTTTTTTTACTTATTTTAAATATCTCCCTTTTGCACTATAATCCCCAAAACAAAACCTCGTCTTCAGACAACCCTCGTTGACGGGTTTTGGAAGGTAAAGACCAGCTAAAAAAGCCACACAAGGACATACACTTTTCTTTTTGATAGTAATAACACAGCCTGGGAGTCAGCCTCTAGTTCCCCTGCCCACCAAAACATGAGCCAGGCCAGCAAGTTGTTTGTGGGGCTCAATATGGTGATGGAAAGAAGAGTTTGTGTGGTGTTGCATCATCTGAGCACCGAGTCGACTTTGTTCACTCTGGTTGGATCTTTTAACTCTTTATCTGCTATAACATCTATCAACTGTGTGCATAATAAACATCCCAATGCTGAGTCGAGTTTGGCTGGACCAGGCCAGTGTTAACTTGCAGGGATAAAATCAAAATTTGTAATGGCCAGAAACTTTAGACTTGTGGTTTTCACGTAAGCTTTCAGGGCACAGATGATGAGACAGTTGTGAGTGGCTGATAATTGGTGTCTCAGTCCATCGCCATTTAACATGGAGAGGTTTTCCAATTTTATAAAGATGTCTTAGGGGTGGGCGACATGGCAAAAACATCATATCACGATTTTTTCAAAATAAAATCACGATTTTGATTTTATCACGATCTTAAATTGAAAAATGAAAAACAGACAACCTTTCTTAACCGATTTTATTTTAAATAGTCGCAGTTTTGCGTGCATGTGCAAACAATCAAGTTTAAGAGACGTGGCATGGCACTGTTGTACAAGTATTTTCGGCTGGGCAGCTCTTACCGTGGATCAACTACTTTAAGTTTCAACCCCTTGTTTTCTCTAGCCTTGAACGGTACCATATCTTTTGGAAGATAAAAGGTAACTGCTTCTGTTACCTCTTTCCATCGCTTGTCTTGACTTGTTAAATGCCTGTGTTAATGTTGACTGTTTTGGTCTTACGCTAGCTGCTGCCTCCGCCTGCGGTGCCGGTGTCCCCGGGCCCCTCGCTGTTTGGCTCTCAGCATATTGTTTGGGATGCTTCCTCTTCAAATGATTGAACAGGTTCGTCATGTTGCCACCCGACGTGCGAACCATTTGTGTGCAAACTTTGCACAGAACATTTGCCTGCGCTTCATAAGTTCAGGAAAATCCAAACCAATTCCATATAACGGAAGTGGATTTTTTTTTAGTGACCAACTCCGTTTGGCTTTCAGCCATGGCTCTCCATGCGGCTACCGCTACACATATAAACAAGGAGGCGGGTAAGAAAGCGTGTCGCTGCCTGTAATTCGCTATGATTGGTCGGTCAGGTTGACGACGAAAAGAACATGCAATTATTTTACAATTAGTTCTTACATATTTGCACACAGGGTTCTTTAAATTTTAACTCAAGACAAAGACGTGAAAGATCCTGAAACTAGACAAGATGATTAGTTGTTAGAATCCTATTGTTGGATCCTGGAGCCACTTCAGCTTCATGTAAAAAAATGAATGTGTATGTTATAACCTAACGGTGCTGTGGAGTCCAAAGGCAGAGGAAATATGTCTCCTCTATATGTCCTATTTGATACAAAGCTGTTTTTTAAAAAATTTTTGTGCACATGATATTAGCAGTTTCTGAGCGTATGTGTGTTTGTGGCGTAGAGGGGATTTTGACTTCCTCTGTACCAGGAAGAGCTCTTAAAGGAGAGTTCCCCTCAAATATTAATGACTAACAGAGTGGTCCAACTGGGACAGATTTCAGTTGGGCTGGGGCAGTGAAGGGCAAAGAGGTCTGATCCCTGCGTGAGAGAGAGCCGGAGCGAGAGGAGATGAAACAAACACACACACACACGCACGCCTCTCTGGAGAGCTCTTGGAATAGATTGCAAAATTTAGAAGATGTTCCCAACTTCCCATGTGGACTTGAAAGACTCTTTGACTTTCAGAAAGTGTGCTCAGACATGAATATCATATTTGCCATTCCTCTTCCCAATGGCCAACCTCTTTCCACTTTTAGCTGCCTAGTTGCATGTCTGCAAATCGGTTGTGATGTTATTATATAAAGTAGAGATGTCCAGATCAGTATCAGCGGCGATCCAGGCGTTTTTAAAATGGTCGGATTGAGCACGAAGCCAAGCCGGATGTTGTGTGTTTTGTTTATGGCTCCCGCAAACCTGAATGAAACGTTGAATATGTCTGCTCTCTGGAACTTTTGTAACTCTGGTGGAAGCAGATTTGTGATGTAATCATCACTAAATAAATTTCTGGAGATATTTAAGGTTGTTATATAACACGCGCATGATCTACATGATCTTTAAGTTAAGAAAGGTGTTGTGTGTCACCGGGTGGAAATTATGTTTATATATATACATATATATATGTTAAATAATCAGGATCAGACAGGGGGGCAAAAGATCAGGACGTCCCTAATGTCAAGGCCTATCTTTCTGCAATAATCTTGGGATGGAGTTTACAGATGATTCTGAAGAAAAACAAAACTAACAGTAAAACTGGTTTTGTAGCATTTGCTGCAGATTCTGCTGAAAGGAGAAAATGGTGCATGTTATGTTTGGATGGGTGATCTGGTAACCTTTGGCCCTTGGCTGGGGCACCTAAGCTTCCTTGTTAAGGACACCGGAGGGGGGGGGGCTCAGTAGCCTTGAGCAACTCCCTTGCACATTCATACATACACATACATGGATGCACATACAGGCTTGTGGCAGACAGGGTCAGAGGTCATTATGCTTCAGTTGCTTTCTTCAAATCTTTTGTCGAATTGAACTTGTTTCTCAGTCCTGACCCATCTCCCATGTTTCAGTCTGGTCCCGCTTTCTTCTTCTTTTCCAAGTTAAAGGCGGAGAAACAGACACACAGACAGTAGAAAACATTAATTATCTGATTTTCTAAACAAAATTCAGATGACAGGGAACAGGCTAATAATATTGAACCACATTCATGGTAGAAGATATGCATGCGACATAACAGCGACTCCATCATTTATCATTTAAACTTTAGCATTTAAACTACGTTTCATGCTCAAGTAGCTGAATCTGCGTTTATAGAGCCATTTTCTCCGGGCTCTTAATTTTGACTGACTCTTGACTGAGACTCGGTGGAAAATTGGTATTAATGTCCCACTTTCATCCTTCTCCATTTGCCTTTTAAAGACAGTTAAATGGCTCAGCAGATCCAGTTCATGGGGATATTTAGGCCCCAAACCATGATGAAGGAAATAGTTATTTTCTTTCTCTTCTCTCTTTTTTTTGTGATGATCTTGTGGAGATGGTCTCAGTGACAGATAGCCAGCATTTGATGACTTGTCAGAATTCACAACTCATTAGCGGATGAGCTCTGTCAAACGCGTTCTGCAGCGGTTTGGTTTTTAAGTGCTTTATTTATGCTGAGCTCTGGTTCTCTCTTTGGGGTTTTTTAGAGCGATTAATAAATGATGTATTTTTCTCCTGTCAACCAATTGACAGCATTTGAGCTGGCAGGGAGGAGAAAACGGTTAGACCTGTGTGGGGACAGATTGTCGGCTTTGACCGAGATGTGAGATGTCTCATTGCCTGACTTGGCAGAACGAAGATGAGGTCTAGACATGGGTTTAAACGTGCACAAGCAGACTTAAATTCTCCAACCGCTCGGTCTCAAAGCCACGCGAACACGTCGGACAGCTTCCATTTAAGTATCACGGTACGGAAAGGAGGAAGGACGGAAGAGAGGACAGAGAAGAAACTTCTCTCTCTCACTCACACACTGGCTTGTTTCTGATGGTGTTAGCCTTAACCCTCATGAATCATGCAGCCTCTCTGTTTTTTCCTCCCCTCTCTCCCTGCTGGACTCACACTCATTGGCTGTAGGAGGTGTGTGTTGGGGGGGGGGGGGGGGGGGGGGGGGAGGGGGCCAGTGCAGGTGATGTGACTGATGCAGAGTGACTTGATTTCATGTAAATGCAAGCGCTCTGAGGGAATTCACTTTGGATTACGCGCCCCACTGTGCACGGCCCATGAAATATTAAGCGTCGTGTCACTTTTTGTCCACAGGTGTCACTAGCGGGCAGAGAGGCCGGAGCCGCGGAATGGGAAGGGAGCAATGGGGGAGGGAAGGGAAGAAGTAAAGAGAGGAGGGGGGGAAAAAAAAACCTTTACATTTTGATGAGGTGTGGATTTGGCGGGTTTAGCAAAAGCATATGCTTGGCCGTACTTGCCACCTGCCGCCAGCTACTCAGCGCTTGTCAGTCCGGCACGACGCAACGCGCTCTTATCACTTCTGACAAGAAAAAGAAGGAGGGAGAGGGAGGGGAAACTGCAGAGGCAGGGAGTGTTTCATGTTTGTTTTGGGGGGATGAGAGAGATGTAAAGGCTCCCTTGTTTGGTCTGCTTTCCTTACAGACTTGACCCTCTCACCTGACTTCCTTCACGTGCGCTCATCTTCAGTGTTTTCACTCTTTCTTTAATGTCAAATAGACAGAAGCCATCTGTGATTCAACCACCTGAACTTTATTACAAGTTAATTTGTCGGATGAGAGGCATCTGTTGCCTCATACGAAAGATCAGAAATAAAATGTGTGTTTCTTGACTGCCATCACTTAGCAGCAAGGCCACCTTTACAGAGTCACAGATGCAGAGATGGATGGATAGACGGTGTAGGAGGACAAAGAAAAGAGGAAGTGACAGGTACTCATGTCCAAGGACAAGAGGAGATGACAGCGACCGGTTCCCTCCACTCATCCTTTCCTCTGTTTTCTCCATCCGCACTTCTCGTCTGTGACAGTTAACCTGGAGACATGAATCTGATGATGATATCTTGTGACCACTGCCATGCTTAACTCACTACTTTGATACTTGGTGTGTCAGACTTGGCTTTGCTGACCAACCTGGAGAGCTCTCTACTCTTCTCACTTCTCCTCGGTGCCAAATCCTTATTTAAATTGTTCGGACAGGGGAGAAGGCGATGAAAGGGGGTTTTCACATATTCGGCTT
The DNA here is from genome assembly GCF_022458985.1 of Mugil cephalus. NCBI lineage: Eukaryota > Metazoa > Chordata > Actinopteri > Mugiliformes > Mugilidae > Mugil > Mugil cephalus. Next base: position 19,133,066 of record NC_061782.1, on the reverse strand, counting down.
ACGGAGTGAAAAGATAAAAAGTCCTAGAGAGATCAGTGTGACTGACGCCTAATAATATCACGTACTGTTTGCGTTGCAGCTTCGCTGTTACACACATTTATTCCAAAGTTTTCCCTTTTTTTGGCCTGTTAAGACAGTGTAGTTTAAGTTGCATGCAGCATATGTATCATTAGTCTGTAGGGGATTTAAGCAGGGTGTATGCCAGTGTCGAATTATTTCAGTGAGTGCTTTATGAAGGTGTTTAAGGTTGTGACAAGCCAGTGGTCTGGTTCAGGGGTCTTCGATGTTTTTTCAGGCCAGAGAGGTTAAGTAGGACCCCTACCTACTATGTGTTATATATTGAACTCGACCTAGTGCTATTTATAAACATACATTAATGCATCCAATATAAAGCTACCCCTCATCCCTTTACTAAAATATGTTGGATTTATGTTAATGTGTATTTAAGGAAATTTGAATTTGTGGAGGAAACTAAAAAAGAAAAGTATGAAAAATGTCTAATCAACCAAAAATTTTGCCATTTTTGTGAAATTTCCATTGAATTATGAAATTGTAGAGCAATTGGTCACCCTAACTCAAGAGACAGCAGCTCTGCACAGTGACTTGGAGCTCTTCCTAGCCTCCCGGCTCATAGTAGCTACAGCTGCTGGTATGAAGAGTTTTTTTTTTCCAACACCACAGTTCTAGGATCAAATTAAGAACACTGCTGTCGTAATTATAAAACCTACAGTACCTCATCTTCATCTCTTTCTCTTTATGGACTTCACATAGTCAACGGTATTGCCAGACAACCAACCACTCAGTTTTGTCTACAGTTTTATAATAGCTGTATAACAAACACATCGGCAGTGATTGTGTAAAACCTTTCATATAAGCTACGAGATGAAAGCCGCTGTATTTGTAGCTCGACTTGTCACTGCTTAACTAAAACACAGAGTTTCTTTGCCTTCACTAACTGGAGTGGAAACTGTGCATAAGCGCCCTGGTCTTCAGAGGGTTTAAAGCTCTCGGTCACAAACTTGACCAACAAAAACAAGAACAACATGAACACGGCCCAGAAATGCTGACGAACATGAAAGCTATGCGCCGAAGCTGGAAAGCATGTGAGCGAAGGCCAGCTCGTACATTTATACCTCCAGCTCTCCATTCACTTGTTTTCTGTCTGTCTGCCTCACCGTGAAATTGATGATGGATTATTCAGGAGGAAACCAGGTGCTCCCTGTCTCCTTTCATAAAAAAAAAGCTGGGATGAAAGCGATTAGGGGGTAAGAATGGACGGCGGAGCGGATGGATCCTCCATTGAGAAGAAAGAGGACGATCGGCTGTTTACTTTTTCTTGAGAGCCCGGTAGATGGATAGTGAGAGGGGAGATGAATGAGTGGAAGGATGGACGGATGGAGTGGTTCAGGTAGTTCTACCTGGGATAATGCAGCCCTGCCGCAGGTTTTAATGGCGTGTAAAAGCCCAGGGCTCATCTTTTATTCAGCTAAAGAGAAAGACTGCCAGGTGAACTCTACGTCTCAAGAGGGTGCAGCAACACAGATGTATGTTTGTGTGTGTGTTTGTGAACCTGAGTGGAGCGTGAATACACACAGCATCTTGAGGTGTGTCAACTCAAAGAAGCACTTTAGGTGTAGTTCGCTCAAGTCCGCATGGGAGCGAGGTGGATCGGTACACTAGATGTGCTCATATATAGCATAAACTGTGGGTATTTCTGTTCTAAAAGCAGCACGCAAACAAACGGGGGACATGTGCATGAGCTCATTTAGGCTCCCGTCCTTTGTGGGCACGCTCCCAGACATATGCAAAGTGCTACGGTGCCGCCTCCATACTCGCACACATGCAGGCATGTCCAGAGTGTGCGAGTGGCTGCTACATATGCATGCGGCTGCTTTGGCCTCCTTCCCTGGGGCGGGACCCCGGGGTTCTGCTGGAGAACAGGGTGATGGTTCACAAGTCCACTCAGGGCGGCTCGTGTGTTTGTTTACGCGTTTCCGTCAGTCTGAGGTAGAGGAGAAAGCAGCCATTAGTGTGACTTAAGAAAAGCGTGCCAGTCTATAAAAATGTGACTGAAGAGAGGTTAGTTTCTTTCCTGAACGTTTGAGTTGGAGTACTATATGAAGCTCAAATATCACGTGTGTTTGCTACTTTTTGTCTGTTTTACATCATAGTAAATTGATTTGGTGGTGGGGAGGCTTAAATTTTAAAGACATCAGCTCAGATCTTAAATATTTGCACAAAGTTGAGGCTCTTCTTCCGTGTGTTGCAGGTGTGGTTGACATGTTGAAGAACATGCAGGAGCTCGGCGTGTCCGTCGACATCGACACTTTGTCTACCTACTTCACCCCGGTCTTCCCCAGCCCCGAGGCCGCTGAAGAGGCCCTCAAGGTAACCTATAAGTCTGTGTTTGTGTCTGTGTGTGTTCTTACCTGTGGTCGATTTAAAAAGAGAGAGGTTTCGCTCACACCAGTTTTTCTCTTCAGGATACAGGCATCACCATGGATTCGGGGGCCTTTTTGCGCTTGGAGATTCGCTCATTGGCTTCGAACGACCTGGCCAAGCTGTACACCACACGTAAGCGCCTCAACACAGAGAATCTCGCACTGCATCTTGAGCGCCCATCATCATGAAAATCGCAGCTTCGCCTGCGGGCTAATTGGCCCTGCGTTAACACACACACACACACACACATACACACATACAAGCACACATACATTTGTCCACTTCCCCCTCTGTGCTCATCAGGCCTTTTAAGAGATTAGTCTGTGTGAATATGTAAAAGGCGAGAGGTGCCTCAACTGGCAAAGGGATGGGATAGAGGAGGCTGGTTAATAATGGATGACTCTTCCTGTTTTCTGTCTTTCATCTCCTTTTAGTCTCAAACACTCATTTTCACATCTGCGGCTCGGTTTCCTCTTTATGTGTTTTCCGAAAGTGTCCCTGAAGATTTAAAAAGAAAGGAAAAAAGTTTTAGTCTTTGAATATTTCTCTCAGTCTCTCTCATAACACAGTGCACCTCCAGAAAGCGCATACAACAAAAACGTGGGAACTTTGTTTATATCTGTAAAATTAACACTTTGGGACTTTTGGTCACTAATTAGACTATTAAAAAAAACAATGCAAATGGGTATTAACAACCCCAGATTTTTTTTTTTTCTTTGGGCGACATCAAGATGAAGAAAGTGAATGACAGTTCTTCCTCAAAACCTTTTTAATGTGCTTTAGAGCAAAGCTACAAGCATTAAAGGTAATTTATCAACTTAGGTAAAAATCTTGGGTCAGATTTCTTCAGCACCGTGTTCCACACACAACCACATCTTGAGGAGAAGCTTCTTTCCCATCAATCACTTTCCGTCCGTCTCTTTTCTTATTGCAGTGTCGGATCCTTCTTTCCCTCCGGTGGACCTCACTTTGTTCCGCAACAGCCTCATCGCAGGCTTCAAAAAGTGAGTCAATTAGCCCGTTGTGTGTTTGTGTCTTTCCTCCATCATTTCGTATTCCATATTTCTCCATATTTTGCCTCAAAACCCCCTGACTGGCGTTTTACGAAAGGCCCGTAGCGCCGTGGAGGTCACGGCGGCATATGCCATGAATATGACATGTGCAGCCTATCACACCATCTACAGGGTCCGTGCATGTGGCCAGCTGCAGGGAAAAACACCACAGTCGCACACACACGCACACAGACAGATGTACACGGGTGCCTCATGCATATGGAGGCCGTCATCCCTCAGCCCTCGCCCCAAAGCACCGTGGGAGATATGTAAATTAGCAGATGCCCACCCCTGCCCTTCGTAGCAAAGAGCCTCGTTCAGGACTCAGTCACACACACACACATGTGCGCACACAGTCAGCCTCGGGACCAGGGTGTGACCCACGGGCTTTTGTTGAAGGGGTGTTTATGAATATTTACAGTTTAGCACTACACACAAAAACGCTCCGGCCCCTGAGCGAGGCTGGAGGTGCGTCAAAGAGAAAAGTGCTGACTTGTCTGGGGGGACCGAAGTTATTTCTTCCACGTAGCCCAAAGAGTTGAGTCTAACTTTGAGCTTTTAACTTGGCCTCTTTGTTGGAGCTCACATGTTAAATCGTTTAAGTTGATGCATGAAATAAATCCTCATCTTTTTGCGGGGATAAAACGTTCTGTTCTTAGCAGCGTACATTTATACTTTTCAGTTCAAGCACATGTAAGAAATGATGTAAGCGGAGTTAAAGACCTTCTAACAGCGAGAGACGTTTATTAATTAAAGAAATACAGATTAGCGGAGTTTTCTGTGCGAGATTCGTCACGTTTTTGACTCGACATTTTAACTCGGAGCATCCACTAATGGCTTCTTGTATCTGAATCTGCTTCCTCCTCCATTTGCTTTGCTCTTGACGCATTAGCGCATGCACGCACACACACACACACACACACACACACACACACACACACACACACACACACACACACACACACCCTGCTGATGGTTAGGTTGCCTGACAGGGTCATAATTGGGCTTGTCACTTGGGGAGTGTGTATGTGTGTGTTTGCGAGCGCCGTGTCATTGCAATGCGGGACCTGCCCCTGTCAAAGACAAGGTCAGGGGATAATTTAATCATTAAAGACCTCTTCTTCTCTCCTCTCATCTCCCCCTCTCTCTTCCTCTCCACCGACTAGCTGACAACGCCAGAAATGTCACACATTGTCATCATTTAGCCCGTATGTGTATGTGTGTTTGTGTCTTTTGTGGTTTCCCAGGCTTTTGTACTGCCATCTCTCTTCTCTTGTACTGTGGGATTGAGAGTGTCAATGTGGAAAATCTTTCTTGGTGTATAGTACTACACTGTCAGTTCAGTAGCTATGGTAACATGACACTGTCTGCATTGGGATCACTTGAATTCAGACGTCCTATCAGGAAAAAAAAATACCACACCGAATGTATTGATGAGTTCATCTAAACTCATTTGTGTCAAGCTTATTTTCATATCTGAAAAATATAAATATGTACATGCGTGAGAATTGGATATATAAATATAGCTTTAAAACAATATTCAAATCCAGTTTTTACTTGATATGCTTTCTACATGATGAGGGAAGAAGAAGATCAGTGGAGATATATATCCACATGTGTAGGTGGCCCCTTTTATGTTTTGTACCGTAAAAGCTTATGAACAAATTGCACATTAACTCTGACAACTTGGGAGTCTCGTTGACCCGCCAGTGATGCATGCGGCTCATGTCTTGTCCTCTACTGCCCCCTGCAGGTCATCGGATGTGGAGAGCATGGTGAAGGTAAGATGTCAACGTACTCGCACCTTCTGACAGAGGATTTCTAATTTTGAAAACAGCTGAAAATAATAATAATAATAATAATAATAATAATAATAAAAATACGATAAAGGAGAACACTTTGGTTCTGGTTTGGTGAAACATTTGAAGAACTGAGGAAGCTTTGGCTGCCCGTGTCTGATGGCTTTTTCTTTAGAAGCGATTCTCCTGTGATTAAGAATTTATTTACCATCTGCTACATGCCAAGTTGCATTGAAGAGAAAAATGAAATATGGTGAAACCCATCTGATCCAAATCTCTTAATGCCACACTGGGTGGGTAAATGTATGGGTGATACTTGGCTCAGACTCTTCTAGGCAATATTTAAATTTAGAAAAACTAATATATAGAATTTAAAAAAAAAAAAGAAAAAAGTTAAAATTACTAAAGTGTCTGTGCTGACTTGACGTGTTTGTGTTTAATTTGTTTTTCAGATTACTCAGCTCTTGTTCAAGGATGAGCGCTTCTGCAAAGAAACTTGGTCACCTTCTGGTAAGGAAACACTGTGCTGTGTTCTCAGTGACATATCAGGACATTCAGAATTTCATACAAGTCTCTACGTACTCTGTCGCCTTTTAACTGTAATTCAAAGGACAAAAACTGACGAGTCTTCAGTCTCTGTGTCCCATCATCATGATGCTTGTGTGTGTTTACGTCCAGGTGTTTGTGTCGGTCTGTGTGTGAAAGACTTGCAGACATGGAGCCTGGCTGCTGACACAGCGCTGAGTAGTTAAAGTGTGTGTGTCATTATTTGGTAGTGTATTTGCTCAGGCTGTGTGTGTGTGTGTGTGTGGAACGCTAATGTCGTTCCGTGTCAGTGTGTGTGTCATTAAGTCCCAAGTGCTGAAACTGGTGTGTGTGTGTGTGTGTGTGTGTGTGTGTGTGTGTGTGTGTGTGTGTGTGTGTGTGTGTGTGTGTGTGTGTGTGTGTGTGTGTGTGTGCCCGCACTGGTGGTAACGACTGAGACTGTTATCCGTGTCACATCCCGTTAGATGACATCGACAGTTGTGTTTGTGTGTGAGCGCTGAAGTAAGAGGAAGCTGTCACCGCCAGCCGTCGCACATTCAGTCAAACTCCAGCCCAAAAGCAGCCTCTGTCAGCAGAAAAGGAAAAAAGCACGCACTCTGCAGAGGTTACAGGAAAAAATAGGATAAATGCACAAATGGATGCAGTGACTGACACGGTGGCAAATGAAATCTATTCCAAAGACAAAACCGCTCACTGTGTGCGTGTCTGTGTGTGTGTCTCTGTCCAGGATCTGCATCCTTCCTCCTGTACAATCTGATAGACAGCATGTCAGCGGCAGAAGCCTCTGCACAGGAAGAGAAACTGCGGAAATTCTTCAATCAGCTTCGTGCTGTGGTATGCGCACACTCACCAGGTTACGGGAAAACACACACGCCACAAAGTCAGACATTAATATACTGCACGTCCAGTTCATTCATAACCTTCCTGCTTTAAAGGAGCTTACACTCTCGCATCGGAGATGATTTGCAGTGTGTAATCGTACTCGGATTATTCCCAGCATACACAAACTCTCTGCACAATAAACTTACATGACCTCCAATCCTGTGCTGCGTCTCTGAAGGGTGAAGGTTTGAGTTGGGACGTCTAGACGTGTCGTGGAAGATTAAATCGTGTTTTACATTTTACGGTCGAGAGACGCGTCTTAACAACAGGCTGTTTGAGATTCAGCAAAACGGTTTTCTGGTCCAAGTCCCAGAATGATCTTTAAATCATCCACAAATCCCGTACATTTTGAAACGGTGCAGGGTTCCTCCTCACATAAAAATAGTCGTGGTTCTCTGAAAACGCATGGGTGATACTCGGCTCAGACTATTCTGGGCAATATGGTCATTTAAATTTGGAAAAACTAATCTATAGAATTAAGAAAACAAAAATTAAAATTACCCACAATAGTCTTTAAATGATCCACAAATCCAGTAAATTATTTTTGAGTCTACAGAAGTACATCAAGACTACATTTTTTAGGATCGATTATTTTAAGAATTGATTTTTGTCCAAGAAAAACTACTTTTGGACTAATTGTGTCCAAACATATAGATCACCTCTAAATTACTACCTGAAACCTTTTACTCCCTCCTGACTGTAACTAACGTCCCTCAGTTACAAATTCAGTATTTCTAAGGACTTCTGAATCCATGGCTGCGAGAAATCTTTCCCAACCAAATCCTCTATTCCAGCTCAGGCCTTTTACCTACCTCACCACGTTTAACCTTAGTGCTTTGTCTTTTCTCCTTTATTTCCCTGCAGCATATTATGATTCCGTTTAACATCTACAGAGGCATCAGGAACCTCCTGGAGTCTTATCAGGTTCCTCAGCTCATCAAGGTATAGACACCAACCTTCAGTCTCTTACAGTTTTTACACTTTTGTCTCTTGAGAAAGACCTCAGTAAAAGTGGCAGCCAAAGGCACGATACAATTAAACTGAGGGTGTTCTATTCTTGTTTGTCATCATAGTAGCTCTAATGATGTTTTCTCACCTCACACTGTCAACTGTCTGTATCAGGAGGTGCTCCTGCTCGTTGATCGCACAGACAAAGTGCTCAGCGACTCTGAGACATCTGAATCTCCTTTCAGTGTGAGTAGGACAGTTTTAAAAATGCATCACAGTTTTCCTGATGACTTCTCTGGAGATGAGCGCACGACACGTCTTTTGTTGCTGTTGGTACAAGCCTCATGTACACTTGAGGTTGTGTGTTTAACACCTCTCTGTTCTCTGTCAGCATGCTACGACTAGGCTGGCGGCGCTTGAGGCTACATTGACTAAGCTGAACGAAGAGGGCAAAGCACTGGGATTTGTTCTCAAACAAGCCTTTCAGGTTCTGAGTCAAGAGGAGGTAGGATTTGTTTGGATAAGTCTCCCAAGACCTTGCTTTTCTCGTATTTAGCAGCTCTGTCTCGTGTATTTTTATTTTTTTTTTTGTTTGTTTCCTGAGAGTTTTGTTGTCTCATCAGGATCTGGAGCGTGCCCTTGAACTGAAGCGGCAGTACGAAGATAAGATGACAGTCGCCTCCTACGCCACCCTCATCAACCTGTGCTGCCGCCACAACAATGCGGAGGAGGCGCTCAACCTGAAGAGGGAGATGTGAGTGGAGCAGGAAGCTGCGCTGTGGCCAGTAGCAGGCCATTAAAGTTTAACTTGAGTGGTATTAGGGGAGACATTAATGCAGGGTCCAGCCGCTCTGTTGACTGGCTAAAACACAGGAAACTCCCCCCCACCCCCGTTTCCTCCTCTTCACTCACAACCTGGATCCAGGACCAGACCGAACACGGACATCGCACTGTAGATGAGTTGCATTACTGTAAGTGGAACGCATTAATGAAGTCTGTCTCTCCACATCTCTGTCTTTGCTTTTAGGTGTCGGAAGGACTCATCAGTAGTGCTGAACACCAGTAAATATATCACGCTTGTCAAGACCCTCTTCTTAAATGACAAAATTGAGGGTAAGATCCACTACACCCGAAACTAATGTTGTTTTCATTTTCTGTATGATCATTCTGCTTCTTTCTTTTTTCTTTTTCTAAATAATTGAACCTATTGACCCTAAACCAAGATGTAGGATACTCGTTCCATGGGTAGGTACAGCGTTGGGTATAGCTGCGGCGTCTGTACACATTGTGGCAAATACTTCTCCTCTTTCGCATCTCTCGGTGGCAGGACATCACCACCATAAATCGTCCATCCGTCTGCCACCAGCCACCCTGTCGTCAAAGGTCTCCCCTTTTTATGCAACTGCGTACTGTTTGCAGTACACAGATTTACTTATCAGAGCTAATGAGCCACTAACCACTGTATAAATACTCCAGTGCCGTGCTTTAAATCAAACCTTAGCCCTTAGACGCGTTCTTGGAGCCAAAAGTAGCGTTTTTCAAACTTGTTTTGTTGGATCAGCTTATCAAAAACAAAAGATATTCAGCTTTACTTCAGTAATAAATCAGTTATCGTAATAGTTGATTAGTCGACATAGTTACTATTTCCGTACTACTTTCTGAAAAAACTGGTGTGTGACTGAGCTGGTGTGCGTCGCAAACTCTGTCACAATCTGTCGTCTCCTTCCCTCAAACCACATTAGCCAGGCCATTTCCAGAATGCTACGGTGGGTTTCCTTCAGCCCATTGAAGACCCAATTATCATCAGTTTTGCCGCTTTGCTTTTTGCACTCAATGACAGGAAAAATGTTTCTCTTGTCTGTCCGCGCCATTCCTCTCCTCCCCTTCGCGCTCCCTCCCGGTCTCCATCTCCGTCTCTCTATCTGACCCTCTCTCCCCCGCTCTGTCGCGAAGCGTGTCATTCTCTTATCCCCCCCCGCGCACATGCACACATCCACGTCAGTGGGAAATGAGAGAGGGGGAAAATTACAGGACTGTGTGTATTTTTCCAGAATTATTGAAATCCGCCTTGATGCTAATGGCAGATCATGTCCACCGAAGTGCTTGAGCATTTCACACACACACACACACACACACACACACACACACACACACAGTCACACACAAATTTACATGTGAATTCAAGCAAAAGGCATTTGGTGGCCTGCCGGTTCCTGTGTGTGTGCGTGTTGGTGTGTGTATAGGCAGTGCTAACGCGTTTGCCATTAGCCGGAGTGTGCATATGGAGGGGACGCTTGTCAGCCACATTAGCACACATGGCTAACCTTGATGTTAGCCTGTCCCCACCCAGACGCTGGTCCGCCTGGCTCCCAGCGCACACCAGGCCCCGATGAAGATCATATCTCTTGGCATCTTCCTTTATTTCTCACCCTCTCTAATGGCTTTGTTGTTTTTGCCCTTGGTTCAAAGCCTCTCATCCCGCTCCACCACTCAACTCTGTTTTTACAGTACTTTATTCCTATGAATGTATTCTTCTCGCCCTTCTGTCAACACTTCTCTTGAGCAGTTCTTCATAATTAGTTCCTCCTTTTCTACCCAATTCATTTTCTTCTGTTGCTCATTCTTTATCTGCATCATGAGTCTTTAACCCTCACATCTGTCCATACACCCTTCTTTCTAAACATCTATTATTTCTGTCATGATGTGTTGTGTCCTGCACCGTTGACACTAGTTGGACATCCATCTGTGAGTTTTTAGCCAGTTCAGCACGTTGCAGTGGTGGCGGATTGAGTTAGTTGGTAAATAAGATGACACACAGAAGGCTATTCTTGTTTTACATCTCAACCTCATGGTACACAATTAATCGTCTAGAATGAATAAACTGCAGATGAACTGATGAGCATGATTCAGGACAGGCTAGGTCTTTAAGCAAGTTTATAGATCCTCTTAACCTCCCTTTAAATAGCAGTTCTTCCCAGACAGAGCCGTATATTAGAGAGAGTCTTTCCAACTCCACAGTAAAGTAAAGAAGTGTTGGGCGTTTTTGACATCAAGGTACACATTAATGATAGTATGACTTTATTTTTCCTATATAAAATCTTAACAGATATCAAAGAAAGACATTGACGTTGGCATATTTTAACTTTTGATCCGATTTTATTCTCTGGTATTGCTTCTCTATGGGTGAATATTTGTCAGATGTATCTAACATGGCGCTCGTGAAACACGTGACCAGCTCAGAACACAGACGCAAACATAAAAGTGCAACTTTTTCGTTAAGACACAGGCAGCATTCATTGCCAGCTGTTCTGTAACGTCAGTTTGCTGAGTCAATACAATTAGCCTTCACGTCGAAGAAAAAGCTGTAAATGTTGAAATGTGTGAATTACACACAGTAATTGATTAACTGAATAGTAGCTGTAACGTGTGTTATACCTTCTGCATCTGCAAGCATGTGTGTGTCCGTAATGACCAGAGTGACATCATCTTCAACTTTTCTGTCAAAGGACAAGTAACAAATACAAAACAGAGATAATCTGTACCCACAAAATCAAAATGCTAAACCTGCCACCCCAACTACAGCATCATAGAGTGAATAATCCCAGACCTGCTTGTATAAATCTTAACTTTGTGTGATACTTTTTCCTTGTACTGCAGCCATCCACATTACACTTTACTTTCATCTTTGTAAGGATCCTGTAATTGTTTTTCTCTGCCAACACTGGTATGTGGAAAAGTGGTAAACTCCAACATGCCGGCTATCATTATTTTTTTGCTGTACGCAGTTAATGTTAGGGGAAAACAAATTCATGAGTAGTGTTTAAGCATGTAAAAGGAAAAATGAACACACAAATAAACAACTGCTGTAGAACATATAAAATATTTGACCTTTCTTTGTGTTGATACCAATGCCTCATAATTAGATCACCTTTTTATAGAAAGTGGAGCATGTGACACCCGGTACCTGCCATACACGTCAACTTGGCCTTCAGGAAACCGAAACGCCCCTTTTACCTCCTTCTGCTTCTCCTCTCTCCTTCCAGTGTTTTAAATACATCTCCTCTATCACCACTTTGACCTTCCCTCGCCTCTCTTCGCCCATCTGTCCATCCTCCGATTTAAGTAAACACAACTTGTTCTGGCTTCAGGTTGTCCCGGGCTTGAATTCGGTGTGGTGTTTGTGTGTGTTTTGGGAAAGAGACATCACTAGCAGTCAAGTCATGGAACATTAGATGAACCATTGGGCTGTGTGATGTTTGTTTACCTGGCTTGTCTGCCTCCCCATCTCTTGGTGTGTGTGTGTGTGTGTGTGTGTGTGTTTTGGCTCGCTGTGCTGGCCACGATGCTCGGCTGAGCTGATGGATATGCATACTGGACGGATAAAGGAGGAGATGGAGGGGGAATGTTGTAGGGGTGGTTTGGATGCAGGATGGAAGGATGTTAGCCAGTGTAGCTCCATTTGGGCAGATCAGCTCCAAGCCATTGGTCTCAGTGATTAGCGGGTCTGTCAGATAGTGATGGAGAAGAGGTACAGATGGACGGAAGGGGGGAGGCATGGAGAGAGCTGGAGTTGGAGAGCGAGAATATGTTACATGTGAACCGATACAGAGTGCAGACCTGCAAACAAGCCAGGTCATTACTGAGAAATTGTTAATACTGACACCACTGCCTGTGATAAAATAATTTTAACTGGAAACCCTTACAGTGATGGTTTTATTTCAGTGATTCTTCACTGCATGTCTTTTTTTTTTTTTTTATTTCCGCCATTTCGCTTTATTGTATTGGCTCAGATATGCAAGTAGATGACAATTGTACTGAAACCTGCCCTTATAGCGGTTGTACTACAGTATGGAGTCAGTCTGTTTGTCTGCAACAAACCACTTTGGTCCAGACTAAACAACTCCAACAGCTTCTGGATGGACTGATGATGATGAACCCTGTGAATTTTTCAATCCCCTGACATATGTTCTTGTACCAAGATGAGGTCGACATGTGTGATTTTTGAATCAAATAACTCGCAATTCATGCACATTAACGTCCTTCTCTAGAAGAACTGTTATTGGTTTTGTTATGTCCTCATTCAGTGCGTTTACACGCACAGCTTAATTGAGCTATGCTCGAAATTCAACTTTCTGCCTATAGTCCTTGTCCCAGTTTACATGCAACGGAGAAAATCAAATAACTGACGGGAACATGTCCTCCTCCTCCACACTAGGTGGTGATATGTGTCTTGTCAGCGGTTTAAACCGGCCCCCTTTCCAATTGACCTATGATGTCATATAATAAACGTCTTTCTTCAATGTTTATTTCCGGAGTCATACGTCAGCTCAGCGGTTGTGGCGCGTGTGCACACACATTGTCCAGTTATAAGTTCGATTAATCGTATACATGCAGAGAAATTAAATTCCAGTCGCATTGTCTGGGTGTCTCAATCGGATTAGGAGAACTCCAACTTTAGTCGGAGTAACGTGTTTGCATACACTTAAGTTGTCCAGTTAAAGTCCAATTGAGGCAATAATTAGTTTTCTTGACGTTTTGACGTAGTTTTATGTAAACATACAGACTTATCTTCCTGTGCAATTGTATGGTGAAAATTGCTCTTGGATCCATTCTTCTCTCAATTTCATTCTAATAAACCAAACTTGAACTTCAACTAGATTGAAATAATTCGGATGCCAGATCAAATGATCCGATACGATCAAATGATCTGATACGACTGATATGTGTGTTAATGTTTCTAATGTTAATGTTTCTAACATAACACCCACAAGTAGCATTGTCCACATGGATTCCGCCTTTGTTCATCTTACAAACAAAACAGGAGTTGGCACCTTGCGTCATTTGCAATGACATTTATGGCCATGAGGATAAAAACTTAAACACACAAGTGGAAGAAGAAGCTGTAACTTCAGCCCTTTTCCATTCTTCATCGCTCATGTCTCACCCTCACACAGCTAACTAAACTTATCCCCCTGACAAGCTTCGTCCCCCTTTTATTGTCCTGCCTTTAACTCCCCCGTTTAGCAGTGTCTCGTCCATTGCCAGTCACCCCTACTCCATCCTTCCTTCCTCTATTTTCCCCCGTCCCATTAAATCTGTGACAGCCTTCGGTTCCCATCGCCATAACAACTGGCACAGGAAGGTGGAGAGATGGAGAGACAGACTGAAATTAGGATGCCAAAGCACTCACCAGTGGCCCCGTTCCTCAGCCCACAAGTGTGCGTTCCCAGTGTGGAGTGACACTCCTGTGTGAAGGGTTTTGTTGTATTAACAGCTATGTAGGTTTAGGTATCATTGCACGCACATTGGCTTTCTTTAATTTAATTTAATTGTTTTTCTGTTCCGAATTTCCGCGAGTAAAAGGAGCAGCGAGTTTCGAGTTAAACAAGGCGGCAGCGTTACCCTGCAACTGGAGGTTTAATGCAGATTATTCAAATATATTCTGTTTCTGCATCTCCTCCCTTCTTCTTGGTCATGCTGTATAGATTAGTATCTGTGGTGGAGAGCGGCTGTATCGCTGTCAGCCCATTAGCAGCTGTCTAAATAGACGGTAAATGCATCTTAATTACTTTACCCTGATAAACCACGTATACACACACATAACACACTCCCTTTTTCACCATTTAGCCCCGAGTGTTGGCCAGATGGGCGCGTGGCCCAGTAAAAAGCCCTCCATTACCGGCTGGACTTGACCAAACCGATCCACCCCTCAGCCCGCTTACCGAGGTCTCACTGGGGCCACGGCGGGCCCTTGTCGTCACATACCTATAATTTAGCCCCCCAAGTGCTTTCCACATGGCCACGGCAAAAAGCTGGCCTCCATTGTAGGGGTCCGGTAATTGTAGTCTCGTTTAGAAAACCGCAAGTAGCAATTAGCGCAGAGTTGGCATTATACGGGGTTGGATTTGCATCCCTGCTGGGTGCAAAATGCTGTTTTAATATGGGTTTGTTTTCCCCACATGGAATTAGCTAAAGGGGCCTTTTATCATATTCACACACCCTACTCTTCTCCCAGCCAAGCTCTGTGCCCACCTCTCGCTTTCTTCCTTTCTTCCTATCCTCTCATGTCTCTGCATCATCTCTCTTTCTCCATCTCCTTTGTTCATTTCAATTGTGTTCGACTTTCAATCATTCTCTCGCATCATTTCTTTTGGTGGTAAATTTCCTCGCGCGTGTGGAGCCGCAGGAACAAGCTGCATTTCTTAATCTGGCGATCTCTCTTTTTCCCTCCATCACAGAGGCAGTGGACATCCTGAAAGAGATGAAAGAGAAGGAGGTTGTGTTTAAAGACACGCACACAACCTCGCTCTTTCACGTCCTCAACGCCGTAGCGCACCATTGCAGCACCTCTGCCGTCCAGCGGCTGCAGGACACCATCTTTACGTCGGGCCTGGTCAAGCCCACCGCCAACCTGTGCTCACCTGTAATTACTTCTTATTTGGAAAGGTAAACTTTTAAACTGTTTTACAAATTAAAAAAAAAAACACCTGATCGTAAAACGATACAAACTCATTTTGGTCAGATTCGATGTTTAAATGTTTTCATGGCTGAAGTTGTCCACGGACCAGCCAACGGGCTCACTTTTGTTTTTACGATTTGTCTTCATCTGCCAAAGCCTGTTGCCAGGTGTGTGTATGTATGTGTGTCTCAATGAGTCACTCATCCCTCCCTATGATCATAGCTGAGGTTATATTCTGGGTCAGCGATTCAGACAGAGAGAGGATGTGGAAATTGCTCATTTATGTGTGTGTGTGTGTGTGTGTGTGTGTGTGTGTGTGTGTGTGTGTGTTAGAGCCAGGTTTTGTTTGTTTGAGGATGCGCCAGCTGCAACCTCTCCCATGAGCCCCCACCCCTGATCTCCTCAAACACCCACTGCTATCCTCCGAGCTTTAAGTGTGTGTGTGTGTGTGTGTGTGTGTGTGTGTGTGTGTGTGTGTGTGTGTGTGTGTGTGTGTGTGGTGAGAGATGGCCATCGATGCTTCCTCCAATAATGCAAGTATGCAAATGAGCGTTGGCAAACATTGGCTGTGGGGTCACTGGTATTGGCCCACCCCTCAACTCTATTCAGTACGCGTTTTATTCAGTGTGTCCGTGTGTATTCTATTTTTCAGAACAGCTTTTAAGTAGATCAACTCATTAGCATGTTAATTATGTACAAAGCGCTAATTGCTAGATTTACCATACCATCCGTTAGGGGCCCGTCAACACACACACACACACACGCCCCTTGCACATGCTTTCATACAGTTTACCTCTAGTGTACATGTTGCCATAGAGGTAGACCTCTACACACACACACACACACACACACACACACACAGAGCCGAGCTCCCCTGCTGCTGTTTGTGTTGCTGAACGTCTGGTCGCTGGCACAAACAAGAGTTTCTAGGTTCACTCGTTAATCACTGCCTGTGTGAGATTAGCGGGCTAATTTACTCCTGGGTCATCAGCAGCAGCCAAAACACAAACGCACACAGCAGCTTAGCGCACAAATCAAGTGCCAGTTGTACTTCCTCCAAGTGATACCGCGGTGTGCACACGCTAATGAACACAAGAGAACACGAACGCCGCTTGTAGTCCGCTGTCATCCGCCACGTGTTTGTCAGTTCTGTTTAGTGCGTTTGTGAGCTTTTAGCTGGTTTCACCTACAGTTCTAACCATCGCCAGCATGTGGTACCTCTAAAAAGTCATTTTTCCTCTCTTAAACTATCTAATCTAACAAAATTAGTGTCAACCGTAAATAACATTGAAGTCCAACATTGTTGCAGCTTTGCTTCTTTGCACATCTCGTTTCATTAGCTTTTAATTGTTTTTTAGTGACGAGACACGTAAGGTTTGTTTTTTTTCTTGTTTTCTTCACGTTTTTCCAGCAGTGGTTCGTCTAAGCTTCAGGGCGGCTTTCTAGCCGCGCGCAAGACCCAACATTTGCACCACGGTCGGATCCGTCTCCTCGCGCTCTCCTCTTTTTATCTTTTATCTCCATCCGTTCGTCTCCACCTCTTCATTCCGTCAGTCAGCGGACGCACAGACAGTCGAGAGGAGGAGGGATGGAGGGAGGCGATAAAAGGAGGACAAAGCAGGCATCACTCCCGCCTGCACCCGTCTCATCGCTGCGTCAGCGCTAATGACTTAATGAACACTTCTCCGCCAGATTAGCCCTTGACAGCCCATCACATGCGCCGCCCCGTTAGCCTTCATGCCCGTCCACTCGGTATTGTGTGCGCTAACCTGCTTCCACGCTAGCTGGCAGCTAGCTCACATTGCCACGTCGTCGCGGAGGTGATTAGCGACGGAGAATGCTAATGAGTCCAAAAAAAAAAAAATGAGGAGCTGGCGGGACATGTATGAGAAGACGGGCAAACGTAATGATGGACTCCCATCATCGAGGCCTCCAAGAAAAAAATAAAAAAGAGGTAGATTAACAGAAGTAGCCTAAAACACGAAGCACACGAGACAAATCAAACCCACAGAGAAATGTAACCCAGTATCTCATTCTTGTTTGTGAACGCCTATGTCTGCTGAGCGTGTGTCTGACTGCAGAGCACCTGCTCAGCTAACACGTTTAGCTGACACCGACTTTATGAGATGTTTTCCTCCGGATGGCTCAGATAATGACCCGAATCAATGTACCTTAAAAGACCTTAACTCGCGCACATTCACCTGTGCGGGGCGTGAACATTACTAGTAATAAGCGAGTGTCATTCTTGAGCACATGTAACGGCGGGCTAGTGGTGTCATGATCACGGTCTCGTTTGCGCTTCGAGACACAGACACCTCGTTCTCCCATGCGACGAGGACAGTGGCTTGATAACAGGCCTGCCCGTCTCCTCCGAACAAAAGAGGGGGGACGGAGATGGAGGGAGGGAGAGAGGGAGGGGAGGAGGTGCGGGTGAGGGTAAGATGAGGCAAAATGAGCTTCCTTGTCTAATCCTTCAGGTTTCCACCGAGCAGAGCACTCGTTATTTTTTCAGGGCTTAATTGGCTGGAAAGTGGCTGACATGCAAAGTTGGGGACATTAACAGGGCTGTGCGCCGCAGTAAATGGCAACGCAAAGTGACAGTTAAATTGTACCTAGGGGAAATTATCCATCTTTCGACATCTTTAGCTCTTTTTTTTTGGGGTGGGGAGAGGGGTGGGGAGAGGCGATGAAGGCAGAGGGGGTGTAATTGCAAAGCCAGGCCCTTCTTTTGCCAAGAGTGATGTTTCTTTTTTCTTTCTTTTTAAAGACGTCTCATTAGGAAGGAAGGATTATAAGTAGTTGAGCTTGATGGAGGGATGAGAGAGGTGGACACATGGCGGTGACGATGAGGCGAACGTTCAGCGTTGAAACGTTAAACGGCTCCATAGAAAGACGCTGTGAACTATTGTGTGCGTGCACATACGTTTATATAAGGATGCTTTAATTACAAACTGCATGTGGTGTTTTATCTGGACCCCGTTTTGGAGTGGACCGCTAAACCCGCCCTCTCTCGTCCGGTCTCCCCGCTCTTTCTCTCGTTTTCAAACATCTCTGTGCCTCTCTTGTGCCGCGTTCAATCGGACTGTTGTGCGGTTTAACAGCCTCTTGACTGGCGCTGCTGAATAATGTTGTCCCTCTTCATTTCAATTAGCGGACCTCTCTGCTTTCCAACACTAATCAGTCCTCCTCCCTCCGTCACACTCTTCTCCTCCTTTCAAACTCAAGGTCATATCATTTGCTGTACCACCCCCCCCAATCCCACCAAACCACCACCACACCCACCCCAAGTTGTTGTTGTGTTTTTTTGGCATATCTCACATATCCGCTTGTCTAATTGATAATAGGAGAAAACACTTTAAACACTTTACCTGTTCACTCCCAATCTGTCTCTTCCTCACTCACTCACTCCCTCACCCTGGCCCATGCCCCCCCCCCCCCCCCCCACGGGTGCCCTATCTGCTTTGACCTCTGCGTGATTGACATGGTAATAACTCAATCAACAGATTGATGGCAGCGCTGTCACAATAGAGGGGATTGAAGTGGTCTCTCCCTCTCACACGCTCCCCCCTTTTTCTCGGCTTCCTGCTTCGTTTCCCCACCTCTACCTCTGCTTCTCCAGTTATCCCTCCATCCGGCGCACTCCTCCTCCCTCCGCTCGCTCCTTTTGTTTGTTGCGAGGAAGAAGGGGAACGGGAGGGTAGGGCCGAGGTGACATGAGACGAAGGGCGCGCGTGGGGTTTTAACGTTGTTGCCATATTTCTGCAAAATTGCTCAGCTGGGGCCGGACGGGGGGGCGAGGTCAGCGGAGGGGTGTGAGCGCTGACGGCGTGGACTCAAAGAGAAGACGGTGATGAGGAGGAGAAGGCAGGGAGATTGGGAGAAAAGGGAAATGAGAGAAGAGGAAATGAGCGGAGGTAAAGTGGGTTTAGAGAGGACAAAAGAGAGACGGGCGAAGTTGGAAGGCACACGGGGAGCTGAGCGGAGAGGGTAAAGATCAGCCGAGCCTTTTTATCTGTTGCACTGCTTCCCCTCTAAAAGCCTGTCCAGAGAGACATTAGCCCCACGCAGACAGGTGTGTGAGAGTGTGCCTGATTGTGTGAGAATGATGTATTGAGGCCAAAAGGCTTCATCACCCACAGTTGTCCTGTCATGAATTCAAAGGCCTGTATTGTTGAGGCGGGTCACGGTGCTTGAATAGGAGGTCACGGGGTTAACACCCCATGATACGCTCCCTTTTCTCTGCCGACACAATCCTGTACATGACTGATTGGACAGACCTGGCTCTAACTCGCTCTCTGTGTGTTTTGTGTGTCTGTGCGTTTGCAGCAAGGACTTGTCCGGAGCTCTCGCAGCAGCGGAGGAGTGTCAGAAGCGCTACAACCTGCTGCCCCGCATCCACGACATCACCACCGCTCTGATCGAGAAAGGAGACACGGAGCTACTTCAGAAAGGTTGCACATTTATTTAAGTAGACGTCGCACTATTTGACCCATCAACACAGCATTTACGTCAGAAGGCCACCACACAATAACTATTATAATAATCAAAAATTATTATAATGGAGTGTTCATCTAGACCATTGGTACCCAAATTCTTCCCACTGTAGGGCCAAAATTTAATCCGGGGGGTGGGCCGAAATATTAATTTTGCAGTACATTAAGTTAAATATGGGTGTATATAGCAAGTATGTGCAAAATAAACACTATCATAAATTCATTTTGACAAATGAGTGACACTGGTTATGGTGCTTCATATAAATGTTAAAAAAATTCTTTACATCTATGTGGCTTCTTTAAATAAGAGAAATAACATGTCCCCACTACTCATACAGGCTTCAGTCGCACAACATACACTGTGGTGGAACTGACCTCGGTAAAAAGACAATCGTTTTCCCAACTTTGAATTTTCGTTTTCTGGCAGAAGCTCAACAGCGCCACCCTACCGTCAATGTATCACAATGGTATTCTTTGGTCAGGAGTGGAAGTGCAACAACAAATAATCAAAAAGCGCAAGAGCAGCAAGTGGGGAAAAAAAAAAAAAGAGTGGGCCAAATAAAGGGCCCCAAGTTGGGCAGCCAGGATCTGGACAAACCATCTGCTCATCAGTTATAAAATACCTGATATATTTTTTTCAAACTCCAACTCGGCTTGATCCAACTTTGCTCTTCCTGAACGTCTGTAGCCTTTTGTTCTCCAAACTACCCGTCCAGTGCTTGCATTAAACACATGTGTAACAAGTGGCAACCATTCCAAGAGGAGCAGGGAGCGAGAAATGTGAAGACCGGGGTCGCGGCGAAGCACGTCAGCTAATCACATTCCCAACGGTCTTCTCTGTATGCGGACAGCCGTGGGGTGAAAGGGTCAAGTTCAGTGTGCCGCAGTGCAAGTGGCTCTAGAGTGCGTAAAGGTTGAAACCGTGCTGTGGAGCACCCCTTGACCTCTTTCCCTCCTCTCCTCCCGAACCCTCAGCATCGGTCACCGAACCCTTTAAAAACAAAGTAACTTTTACAATAGTTTGACAGAGTCCGACATGTAAACCAGAGCCAAACGGCGAAACCTTAAAATAAATAAGTGATACTGCCCCTATTCCATCATGTAAAGCCAGGAGAGTGGGATGACTCATGACATAAACCTTGAGTCACACCCAGCCCGGTGGCATTGTGAGTACATGTTGAGTGCCGTGGCCAGCTGCACCCCTGCTTGCTCCTGTAGACGCATCCTGTGGTAGAACATGGATGGTCTAAAAATTCACCTTAAAATACAACCTGCTGAAATAAAACCACAAATGCACTGACACCAAAAAACTTCCACCAGATTGGCCCTCAAGTGGTCCAAAACGCACTAAAAGCATGACACGGCTTGTCAAAAGATCTTCACTCACATTTCTGACCCCAGTTTGAGTTCAGGCATCAACAGTGGAAATAAAGTGTTAGTGTGGCTACCACAGCAACCACCGAGTGATTTTCAAATAAAGACGGGACATAAAACGCGCTTTTAACCTGCGAATGTTAGGAACATGAAAATTAATTGGTGCCGTAATGTGCCGGCGCGCTTCACTTTTCAACTGCATGGAAAGAAATTCACATTTGCCCTTAAACATACTCCAGCTGGTCAGAAACTTGTCTGATTAAAGTCCAAAAAAAGCCCACCTCATCCTTTCTTCTGACTTCAAATGACAGCAAGTAAAGGGAGAAGGATTATTCCTTCGTCCACTGCTTTGCTGAATATGCAAGTCCATTTAGATAACTGGAAGTTTGCTCTTATTGTGTGTGTGTGTGTGTGTGGTACCTGTCCTGAGGCTGCTGGACAGAGATAGTACGTAAAGCTGAGCAGGGCGCTTTAGGAAGTTAACCGGCAGAGCTTAGGCTTTCATTTGGGACTCGAGTGTTTGTCTGAGAGCGGACTTGATACGCCTGCTTCGTGCCTTGGACATTGTGCCAAATAATGGAATCAGAAGGAAGTGATGAAGTGTGCGGTGGGTTTGTTTACTGTGCAGGCTTTTTTATTCATGACCTTTCTGTGCTCTTGTTTCTCCACCTGTCTGTCTTTCTCTTCAGCCATGGACATGGTGAGTCACAGTCTAGGGGAGATGGCCATGCTCTATGAGCTGTTCTTTGCATTCCTGCAGACAGGCCGCTACCGCGAGGCTCAGAAGATTATTGAGGTGAGCACGCACACATACTCTACAAAGGAACTATTATAGCAACCAGAGGCTTCTTCTACCTACAACTAAATAGTTCCTACTTTTCAAAAAGTCCCCTTAACGAAGGACCTCCTGAATTAGTCAACAAATAGGTCTAGAAAGAGGCATCGGGTAACAGCTTCGTTTAGCTCAGGGGTCTTCAACATTTTTCAGGGCAAGGACTCACAAACTGATGAAGAGATAAAGTAGGGACCCCCTACAGACTATATGTGTTCTATATTAAACTCGGCCTAGTGCTATATATGAATAGACATTGTTATTATTATCATTTTGTATTCAATATTAATCTATTCAAATAATACACAGGTTCAATTATTCATTTTTTTTAACAGTAGGGTGGCCGTGCAGTTGCCGGAAACATGAACATACCCGACATAACATAGCTAAATTATTTAAACATAGCTAACATTGTCAAGTAATTGACAATTCAGGATTTAACTTAATTTAGCTGAATGCTAGTTGGCTGATGGCAGTGAGCTGCACCGTTAGCTTCTCTTCTGCTAATATTTCATCTGGGGACCGAAGAGCCTCTCAACAAATTGAACCAGAGAGAAACGGTGTGTAATGTGCGACCTCACGATTGGC
This sequence comes from Mugil cephalus, assembly GCF_022458985.1. Taxonomy (NCBI): domain Eukaryota; kingdom Metazoa; phylum Chordata; class Actinopteri; order Mugiliformes; family Mugilidae; genus Mugil; species Mugil cephalus. Next base: position 19,110,651 of record NC_061782.1, on the reverse strand, counting down.
CCAGCAGCGATAGGGGCGGGGCCTACTGTGTACAGGAAACTTGGATTGACAGGTCTCAGCTAGTGCGAAACGGTGCGCTGTTGAGACAGCTCCTGTATCGCTAAACGGAAGATAACATCATCTGTCGCCATATATATCTTCACTGAAATATGTTGGATTCATGTTGATGTTTAAAGGAGAATTTAATATATATATATATAAATAAATAAAAACCTTTTATCAACCGCAATAGAAAATTTCTTCCTCTGCTTTAGAGAATCTACCTGATGAAAACTGTCTGGCCGTCGTGATGACATGCAGGATGGAATTGCCAGCTTTTTTTTTTTTTTTTTTTTTTTTTGTTATTGTACATCATCTGACCTGGATAAATTATGAATATTTATATCTTTGTTATCTTAAGTCCTGCTGTAAGCCCGGTAGATTAGTGTGAGGAAAAGAGAGAGGCAAAGCGAGGAGATGAGAAGCGATTTTCACATGAATAAAACGGCCGAGCGGTTTGGGACTGGTCAGCAGGAGAAAGAGATTGATGAACAGAGGGATGAGTCTGGCATCAGAGGAAGAGAAACAAGGCCATTATGTTGTCTAATCGGGATGAGAACAAAACAGAGGCAAAAAATACCTTAACTCCCTCCCTCTGACATTACTCTATCCCCGTATCCTCATGTGCACTGGAACGGGGATTTGTCCCTCTTGAGGATTTCCAACCCTCTTAAATATTATTGACATGTTGTTATTGTGGCTCTCATTCCTCTCCTGCTAGATTGTATGGCTGTTATCCGACTTATAATAGTCGGCTACATGCCAGGGATGTGTGAGATTGTTGATGCCTTATAAATAGATTAGATGTACGTTAGGCCTAGGCAAGGAGAAACTCAGATTTGAAGCCCGTTGAAATCATACGAGAAAACTTAAATAATTCTAAAGCTGAAGGAGTTTTGCAAGAGAAGTTTAGCAAGTTAGCAGACAATGGAGAAATCATTTTAAGTTGTGTTTTGTGACCGGTTAAAATACTAATACATTTTTTTTTTATATAAGTATATTGATATTTTTGAGAATAATCCATTAAATCGTTGGTTAACCACTGAATAATAAACCTTACCTCCTTTTTAAGAATTTTTTAAATAAAATTATAACGACATATTTAAACATGAAATCTCTGAATGAAGATTCTGTTTCAAACTGCTTTTCAACAAAATTTAAGATTTCAGAGTATACCTAATGAGAAAACATGTTCATGTCTATAAAAGTGACTTACACCAACTTATAGAAGTAGATCCATTACCATTACGTTATATATCTATTTGCTCAAATGCACAGGAGAGCTGTGTTGCATTATTAACCATTAGCATCTAGACTTTGTTGAGTTCTTGATTGACACATATCAGGACACGATGACGACTCCTAGGCGCTGAGCACAACCAGACAAAACTGTAGCTGCACTTCCCCACGCTGCTGACTTGTACTTTTTAGGTTGGAAAACCTCTGTTAAATGAATTTTCTCACTTTTTGGGGGCTTTTCCTCTCCTCTTTAGCAGTACTAGCTTCGGGAGCTGTCAAGTGTTCTTTGCAAATTGACCTGGAACCGTTTCAGAAGTTTCATTTGTTGTAAAGTTGTGAGCCTTAAAACCAAAACAAGGAGCCGAAAGATGCTAAAACGGCTCCCTATAGAAGAAAGTTTCAGATTTGAATTGTAATCCGTTAATTGTTCATCAATATAAGCTAAATTTCTCTAATTACCTACAGGTATTTAATCCATTGTTCATAAAACAGATTGAATAGTCAATTTTTTTTTTTTTTTTTGGGGGGGGGGGGGTGACTACGTAAAAAATCTGCGCTATTATCCATCTCGTTGTTTGAAATGCCAGTCTGCTGCATGATCGATTCTTGTTGTTTATTGTATGACATAATGGGTCAACCAGAAAGGGGGCCATATTAACCTGCTGAACAGACGCATATCGCCACCTAGTGTGGAGGAGGAGCACATGTTTCTGTCAGTTATTCAATTTTCTCTGTTGCATGTAAACTTGGACAAGGACTGTATTTAGAAAGTCAAATTTTAGTTTGATTTAGTTCGATTAAGCTGTGCATGTAAACGCACTGACTGTCGTCAGAACTTTCATAGCTTTGTTGAGTTTAGGGTTTTGGCTTCTGTTGGAGAATACTCAGGGGAAAATCAAGACAAAAAGCTGCCACTCACTTCATAAACTCTCAAGGCCAAACACAATCTCTGTGCTGAAAGTTCACAATTGTCTCTTGCACGTTGTCGTGTGCAACACTCAGGTGATATAACTGCAATAGAATCATATCTATCTCTTAAATATGCACACTCAAACGCACCAATACTTTTTTTTTTTTTTTTTTTGCTCTGTGAGAGCGTCAAGTGGCGGTCCAGAGTGGTGTCTCTCTTTAGGCTGTGTTTGGTATAATTGGCAGCTGATTAATCACAGCTAATTAAATGTAATGATAGAGAAAGGTGGCCAATTTTGTGCTAAATGGTCATGGTTAGGTAGGGGATTGTCAGGTGGCCAGTTCTATTATTGCGGCACGCGTATGTGTGTGCGTGTCGTGGTCAAGGTTAGGTAGTATTGCTAAAGAGTGGTGAGCCATTATGTGTTTTTGTGTTAGGGAGAGGGCTTCGCCCGTGCGTGTTTGTGTGTGGGCTAAGTGGCCAGGTGATTAGTGGAATTAGAACATTAGGAATTGAGATGGAGAGGGTTTGTTAAGTGGAGGTGAGACGAGGTCGGCTATAGCTTTTTCTTTTTGTGTACATGTATGTAAGGATGAGAGTGAAACCCGTAAAAGTGTTCCAGTGACTAAAAGCCAAATAAGACTCTTAAAGAGGCAGAAAGATGGACTCGAACACACTGTGCCCTGTGTGTGTTTTCGAGGATTGTCTTGATAATCCGACCTGCTTGACATTTTTCCATTATCTCTTTCCGAAAGGGAGAGTGTTTGTGCTGTTTTTGTTTGTTTCAACTTTCAATTCTTTCCATCTACCCTTGTCGGGTGCATGTGTGTAAATTACGTGCCTTCTTATTTCTGAGGATTTAGTTTTTTGGCCCAGATTAGGGAGATTTGTCCTGACGGATTCAAAATCCCAAACATATTTGTGTGTGTGTGCATGCGTGTGTGTGTGTGTGTTTGCTTTGAGCCCTCAAGACTTTACCAAGTAAAAGGAATCGGAGGCATAAAAAGATGGAGCACTTGCACTGGGCCTTAGTCTCTAAGAAGATTAGACAGGCTGAGAGAGAGGGAGTGAGTGCAACACATTTTAATTTGTCCCTTTGGCTGGCTGGGTAAGAACATAATGCCTTTACTTGGGACAGCCAGAGGGATGGAGAGGCAGGGGAAAAGGCCGAGGAGGAGCTGGGGAGAGATTTAAAGGAGCAGGGAGGGATTGAGAGAAGTGGGGATTGAAAGAGGAACGGATGACAGCGAGGGACGGTCAGAGGAAGGGATGAAGCCCGTCTTTTCTTTCCTTTCTCCTCCCTCTCACAGTGTGATGGGCTCCCATCAAAGAGGCCAGCGGGGATTGAGCGCTGTTGATCCTCGTTCAGATTAACTTCCCGCCAGATCGCTCCATGTCCCTGTCTTTTTTTTTTTTTTCTCCTTTGCCAGATTACCAGGAAGAGAGTGAGATTTCTCAATCCTAGTCTTATTCAGATTGTATCAAAGCCCCAGGAGACAGATGAAATCCTGATCACTGTTATTCCATGATAATAATCATCTAGTAACCCCACGTATCAGGCTAAATCGTTGCTACATGAGCCTGCAGATCAATCTATGTCAGCCCGTATTGAGAGCCCACACACTCTGTTTATCTGCATATCAGTGGTGTCCTCAAAGCAAAGCTCCTGAAAATGGAGGACTGCAGCTCATGTTGTGTTTTCAGAGGTTATGCCATAATCTGTTTTGCACTCCGTCTACTTCCGTTAGCTGTACGTTTTCACAATTAAATAAATTGCCTCTAGTGTTATACTCTGCATAACATGAGCTCTGGGTTAATCCTCAGCTGGGAGGATAAATGTATGCACCGAGGTGAACTCGTAACAAACACACGGGACGGCCTTCGCTCCTCGCGTGAATCTGCGAGCCTTAAATGCCAGCGACTCTGCTTCCAGTTCACCACTTTTCCTTAGTCGCTCAAATCCTTCCTCTGGCCGCTTTATGCTGCTTCTAACACATGAACTTTGAGGACAAATGTTTCTTTGCTGCCTAATTTGTTCCACCCACTGACAAGTGCCATGGAGATGACACACCCGGTGTTATTCTCTGCATCTGTCAGGGGTCAAAATGGAAATTATTTGTTCTTCTACCCAACAATGGGTGTTTTAATTTGTTGGTTGAGCAGACTAAACATTTTGAAGAACTTAGGATGAATGGTCTAGAAACGGTTTGAATAACGTTTTATAAACTCGGTAGATAATAAAATCTCCAACAAACATCTTCGCATTTTTTGTATCGGTTTAAAGTCAGAGCTGCTGAAAATACACCAGCGTGATGTTGTTGTGAATCTGCTTCACTCGCGTAAAAGGACAAGAGCTCCTTTTCGCAGACACATTTTACTTTTAAAAAATGGCGATAAGGCTGAATCTGTATTGGTTGTTGCATTAGGCGTACATCAAGTAATTTATATTTAAAATGCTCCTCGGTCTAGATGGGTTTGTGCCGATCAATAGACATTTGCCTTATAGATAATGGTGCTCAGTTTCATTTCATCAATCCATATACATTCTGCATGTGCTCAGTGATTTAGGCCCGATGCTGTGAAATAGTCAGAGTAGGGTTTAAGTTCTATTTAAACTACTGAACACTGTAAGCACAGTGGATTCAACATAATGCACAATGCACACTGACTTCAGCTACAGTTTGTTGATGCCATAATTTGTTTACTGGTGACTCTTTCCTAATAATCTCTCCTCTCTTCTGTACTTCCAGACTCCCGGCCTGAGGGCTAAGCCTGGACGCATGCAGTGGTTTGCAGACAAATGTATTTCCAATCACCAGGTATCTGCACACAAACGCACACGCTGGGACAAATGAACCACAGTTATCAAGGCCACAAAGGATAAAGAAGAAGAATGAAAATACAAACATTCCGACTCAAAGTGTGTGTTGTGGTTGTGTGTTTAGATGGAGCCCTTGGAGAAGATGGTGGAAATGACGGTTAAACTGTTTGAGTGCGACAGGGATCAGATGTACGGTTACATCCTCCGATTCTGCAGTGAGTTTATTTTCTTTTGTGCCTGTGTGTGTGTGTGTGTGTGTGTGTGTGACCTTCCACTTACCCCAAGTCCTGCTGTTGTGACCTCCCACCTCTGGGTGTCCGTCTGAATGCACAGCGCTCCTTTCCCCCTGGCGCTGAATGTGCGACGGAGTGGGATCGGTCGACAGTAAGCAGAAGACATGGTGTGATTGCTGCAGTGGAGAGCAGAGCAGATAACAGTCGTGATTGGAGTGTTAAAGCTGATTGTCAACCCATTACTATTACTGCCACTTCCCCACACGCACACACACACACACTCACATCACTAGTTAGTGTGTTTGATAAATTACAGCATAGTTGAGGGTCGGTCAGTTGATCAGATTAGTGCTTTGATTGCCTTCTCCCAGCATGGAGTGCTTTGTCAGAAATTGCTCTCTGCTGTGGGCTGTGTGACGAGCCGACTACACACACACACACACACACACATAGTTCTGTGCGTCGTGGCGTCCATAACCTTTGTTGTTTCCGGTTGTTTTTCCAGAGGAAACAAACAACTGGCAGAAGGCTGACGCGACCTGGACGAAGATGCAGGAGGAGAACGTCATTCCTCGAGAGAAGACGCTGCGCTTACTGGCGGAAATCCTGAAGGACAATGGCCAGGAGGTGCCCTTTGATGTGCCTGAGGTAAATCCCAATAATGGTCGTTATGCACGGAGGCGTTATGCAGAAGAATAACATGCCAGGAGCTTCCCGAAGGGAAGAATAGCAGAGCGGGTAAATCTGAACACGGAGAGATTGGAGAGTGTTAAAGGTGCCTCAGGTCAAACATGACGCACAACCAAGCAGCAGTTCACACGTTTCTGTCCTTGCAGACAATAGAATGTATGAAGTCAAATCCGTTTATCAGTTCCTCATTGAGAAATATTTATTTCTCCTTTTCTCGTCTATCAAAAAAGCATTTAAAAATTAAATTTGTAGATATGTTGTACAGTGCTAGAGTATGGAGAGTGTACCCGCACATTAAAAACAGAACAGAGTGGTCTCTTTAATTGTGATGACACTACAACTTCTTTTTTTTCCAGAATAAAAACTGTTGCTAACTGAATAGATTAACCAAAGAGCGAGATGACCGTAGCCTCTGATCGTAGAAGCTAACCCCCCCACTCCCACCAAAAAAAAAAAAAAAAAAAAAACTCTTATCAGCTGCTCTCCATACGTCCCCCCCACTCCGCTCCACTTTAAGCCTCTGTTCATTACATGCAGAGGAAACAGGATTGAAGGTCTGATCTGAAGTGTAGTCAATCAGACGGGCTGGCTGGTGAAAGGAATTACAGCCTGATCTGTCTTTAAATCTGTAATGCCAGACTAATTTAGCCAGCAGCTAAATGACACCATATGGCTGGCCGTTTGATGCTTAGCTGCATGTAGACACAGTGCTTGTGCGGATCCTTCCTTTTTAAATAAAGAGCAGAGTTTTGCTCCTCGCGCTTTGGTCCTTGTGCTCCAACGGCCTGAAGCCTGACGAGACAGGAAGCGATTGCTGTTGCCTGAAGCGATGAACTTGGTGACCCTTGGGGCTCTTGAGTTGACACCCCCCCCCCTGCTCCAGCACACGTACACTCTCTAACACGCACACTTTTCTTTTGCCCCTGGGGTGCCAGACCTAATTTGCCCCTAGCCAATACAGCTTAACCCCCTCCCCCGACTGCTACATGGGTGACCGAGCATCACGGGACCCTGCCCTGCCTGCCTGGCGTTATTACACTGTCGTACACGCTCGCCAACCCGTTGCCAGCTCACGGCTGAATGTGTTTTCAGGCTCTTAATGCTGGATGTAGGTGTGTTTTGATCGAGACATCAGACCGTGTTTTAGCGCTCTTTTTCTTTTTGTGTCATTTACAGTCCTGGTTCAAACAACCTGCCGCTCCACAGCGAGGCAAGCCAGATTCAGCACCAGCCCCCGCCGCAGTCAAAAGTGGGTCTGACTACCAGATCCCTCTGTTGTCGCTCTGTAAGAAGGGCAAGGCCAACGGTAAGCAGCACGAGGGCCCGTTACTGTTGTCCTACATGATATGGAGCTGCACTAAACACACCGGAAGCTGACCTGAAATACTTAAACTATCTGAGGCGTGTAAAGTTTCCATTTCCACTCCTGAAACTTGAATTTGAGTACAAATCACAGACCACCTCCCGAATGCATGTCTTTTAGTTTTCCTTCTATGTCCGGAGAAAATTTGGATCTCAAACATCCAACTTTGTAGAAGTTTGGTTGTTTATGGCTCATTTAGTCGCTCTTGCATCTGATCTGAGGTGACTTGTCATTCAGTAGTCGGATATGCTGCTGCAAATCATGAAACGAGTATTAAGCTAAGAAAAAAAATAAGAATGAAATGTTTGCAGCTATTGTCTGTGAAGGTTCTCAGTCATCCAGGTCATCAAAGACTCGCATGACTATGAGATACGTTCCTGTAGTGGAGGATATGGTTTGATCCTGTTATCAGCCGGAGCCTCTGAAATACCTCGTCTTCGAGAAACTCTACAAGTTCAGTTGCCCTTATTCTTTGGGTTCATAGCTAATGCTGTGAGAGGGACGGGCTTGATGTGAAAACTGTTCTGATATCGAGATAATGACACACATTTGCATTTTGAAATGCTGCCAACCTGCTCACAGTTTGTTGGGTTGTTCACTTTCGATGCAAAAAACTGTCAGGAGCGTGTTTGGAAAGCTGTTTGACCATCCGACACACGCCTCAGTTGAAGAATGTGTTCAGTACCAGTACAGATATTATCTTATTGAAAGTATCTTATCGTTTCTTGATGCTCCTTCAAAAGTAGATGCACCAATTGTGTGGCGGAGAAATGAAAATGTTAACATTGTATCCCACCGCTGTCGCTGTCTCTGTGAAGGGCAGATTACGGCAATAATCCAATAATATGAGGATAATCTCAAATTCTGCTTTTCTTTATCCCGTCCAATCTCGGACTCATGTTTTTTCTTTTCTCTCCTTCTCCCTGCTCTCTTTCCGCAGAAGCGTATGGGTTGCTGATGGAAGCCGACGTAAAGGGTGTGGTTTTGGCCGCCACTGTTTATGATCACGTGGTGCGCTGCCTGCTGGCCAACGGATCGATTGATGATGCCATGACAGTCGTAGACCTGTAGGTGTCCTTACGTCTCATTCTGAAATATTTAACAGGAGTAAAATATTCCTCCGTAGGGCAGGGAGACATCGCAGCGTCGTATCTTTGGGTATAAAAGAATTCAACATGTAGTGTGGTTAATGCTCTGCTGCTTCCCCTGTCGGAGGCAGCGGATCACCTCAGGCTGAAACTACAGCTCCTAAGCAGACGTGGGGATTATAAAGTGATTGTTAACACAGTCAGCCCTGCTGGATATGAACAATGGTTCTTACTAAGCCCCAAGAAACACACACACACACACACACTCTCACATGTACAGATTAATTTTGGTTTTCTGGGAATCAGGTGATTTAGTGCAGAAACATCCATCTTCTTCCAATTAGTAATGTATCATGCGTTGTTGTGTTACTGGGGCCGTATCGGGGCGTGCCTGGAGACAAATGGATAGACAGACAGGGGCATTAGAAGTCTGAGCTCGGCACAGAGCTCATCTTCTCTCCTGTTTGTCTTTTTAGATCTTCCTCTTCCCTTCTCTCCCTTTGTCCCCTTTTTTTTATATCGCTTTCTTTCCGCGGAGGAATACACAGAGTTAAGATAATGACATAATGACATGCACTGAAAGGGGAGATGCAGTCAGTAATTTGTACAGAAAGGAAAAAAAAACATGTAAAAACATCTATTACACTATCAGTCTTTGCCTTGTTTTCAGCTCTCTACATGGGTTCGCTCTCTTATATTATGAGAAATAATCATATCAAATTTAGGCCCGTGTTTCAACAAGCACAAGGCAGCACGAGTGATAACCCATCTCCAGCCTGTGTTTGAATTGGTTTATGGCTTCCCTGCCTGGATAAAAGCTTAGTTTATCTGCACTCTTAATGAAAAGTGAAATGAGCTGAGCGGAGACTCGGGGAAAGATGGAAATGGGAAGGAAAGGATGGAGATAAAAAAGAGCTAAATGGGAAGAGAAGAGTGAACGAGGGGAGGAGGGCTAGATTTAATCACGTAGAGGGATAATGAAGACGCTATAGGCATTAATTCTTGGTGCGTGTGGGTGTGTGTTTGTTTTTGGGTAATCTGTACAGAATTGAGCAGCGGGGTGCTTATGGTGAGATTAAGGGATTGGGGGGAGAGAGTGATGATGATGATGTGAGAGAGGGAGAGAGAGGAAGAGGTGGATTCATTGGCCGAAGCGCAATACCCCTTGAAGGAGAGGGTGTGTGTGATGGGGAACAAGGCAAGTGAGGGGCAGCTTCTAGAGATTTTCTCCCACCTGATAAGAATAATTCTGACCCCGCTCCCCCCACTGCTCGGTCTCCGCGGCAATCCGTCGGCGACCCTGTTACTTCTCCAATCTTGGCGGTGACCCTGTCACAGCAGCTGCCGGATGCTGCTTGGCCTGGTGTCGCAGCGGCGATAAGGATTGCCAGCCTGATGCTCAATTGAGCGGACGGATTAATCTGGTTGCAGGGCTATAATAATAAGTAAAAAAAAATAAATAAAGAAATAAAAAAAAGGCAGGAGGCAAGCTTGATTGAGGTTTTAGTGGCAAAGAAATGAAAAGGAGGAGGACTGAAAAGGACAGCAGATAGACAGACAGACGGAGGGAAGGAAGGAGAAAGGGATGGAGAGCGGGAGCAACTCCCCAAGGCCTCACTGCTCACATGTGGGGAGCACAGCAGGAATGAACATCATATATGTATATATATATATATATAACAACATCAATCAGCTGCTTGATGTCTGTATTATTTTCAGGTCACAGCAGGCGCTTTACTAGAGGCTCAGACTTGCCGTCAATCAGATTTGTTCCTATTGTCTGGTCCGTCTTGTGTCTTTCAGCTCATGTGTTTATCCCCACCGTCTCTGGCGACTTTAATGCTTTTCTAAATGTGATGCCTCATAATGGGTCACCATTCAACAGTTCAAAGCCTAAGACGCCACACAGACGGTTACGCAGTCATCACAGATTACCAAGAGTTGCTTTTAGTGGTGCTCTATAAGCTTTAAAGTTACAAATAATGTACTTTTTTTTTCTTTTTTTAATATCGTTGCTCAGATATGGATAAAATCTCACATGACGTCTATAGGAACATCCCATCCCGCGTTCGGATTACGTGACACACAACACCTCTTATAAATAAAGACTTCCTCTAGTCGACATGTAGAATACAGTGAAGCTTTTCTTATTGTCCGTTATTTGTGCAGATAATCTGACAGTTTCACTTCCTGAAAAGCCCAATCAAAAAAAAAAAAAAAAAAGCACCCAGATGAGAATTACTACATGGGAACATCTGTTTTTGACCTAATTCAGTGACTTAAATACCTAAAGAATATTTGTGGTAATATTTACGATAAAGATTCTGACCTTTTATCCTCATCGTTTTCAACATATTGGCAAAATCATGTTGTTCACAGGCGGTGACGCAATATATACTGTATATACTATGTATATATATATACTATGTCTCTTTTTCAGGGCCAAGTCTCGTGTGGCAGACTTCAAGATGAGCGCCATCGCCTCCAATTTGTTCATCATTACCTGCTCCGCGAAAGGCCAGCCCAGAGGTAAGAGCCGCACGTGGACGCTAAACGCACGGGAACGTGTCGTTTCATTCGCGCGCTCACAAACTTCTCCCTACGCCCTCCTCAGATGGTCTCGAGAAGCTGAAGGCAATTATCGAGTTGGACCAGGTGCCCTCGCGTATCTCCGTCACCAGACTCGTCCAGAGCCTGGGTGTCCATGGCGACGTGTCAGGGATCCAGGAAGTGGAGGAGGTGGTGAAGAAGCTGGGCCCACACCTTAACCTGTCCAGCATGGTGATCACCAACAACATAGCCCTGGCACACATCAAGAAGTGAGTCTACGCGTGGAGATGTGTCTACAAACGAGCCTGTAGCCACATCTAGAGATCATAACAGTTTACCTGTTACCAGTTATATTTGGGCACATCTGGTGTTTTGAGGAGGTTGTTCCGTGTGACTGCAGGCTCCGTGAGCAAAATATTATTTCAACACGGTCCAGTGTGAATGTTTTAAACCATTGTGTAAACACTGTTAAACAGACATAAGCAGTTTAATGCGGCACCGGGAGCAGTGTGAGACGAGAGCCAGGCCGACACGCTCTTAAAGTAAGAGCTTGCAGAGCGAGCGGAGCGTCGAGTACAAATAGGAAACACGGGCGTAACCGGATTATTCATGTATTCCTTTTAATGTCGTGAAAACACCCATCCTCCACTGCTGCTTCGTCTCAAACAAGAGAGATCAAAATAAATAAAAAAAACACATTGCGCATCAAAGTTTCATTGTGCCGCCTGCCGCATTAGCGTTGTCCCCCCAGCTCGAAACACCAGCGTCCCCGTGCCAACTCGGAGGGACAGCAGGAAGTTGAAGAACCTCACGCCTGATTGGCCATTGCGGCGCGGGCCTGTCAGCTTGAACCCTGACCTCCGGAGCGCCGCTCTGAGCCTCTCTGACACGTGCTTCCCCGGCGTATCTGAGTCAAGCTGACTGGTTAAGAGCTGCTGCGGAAAAGGCAAGCAGGCCCCGAAAGCAGAGCGCCACATTTAGAGGGGCCCGCCGCTGAATTATTCAGACGGTCCCAGTCGCAACAATCAGCGTAGATATGTCCCCCCCCCCCCCCCACCTCTGGACGCCCGCGCTATACATACACAGTGATACACGCACACACACCGTGTAAGTTAAATATTCATTACGACTGGTGGCGGTGGGGAGGGAGCAGGGAGCGTGAAGTGTTAGTGGAGAGGCCGGGTTGCCAGATTGAGTTTTTCTTTTTTTTCTTTTTTTTTTTTTTAAATTTGCAGTGCTTTTGGTGTGCAGGCTTTGTTTGGTTGTGGCAACATCAGCAAAAAAAAAAACATTTCACAGTACTAGTGGACGAACGATTTGCACTCACTAGGATGTGTTTGTATATATATATATATATATTGAATTCAGAACATTTTCCAAACCTAAAAAAAAAATGTGTGGGAGAAGTTTTATTCTTTGATTTCATCATGTATTCTTTGCTTCTTTGCATATTTTATTCCCACTGAATCCTGAAATGTCTGTAGTTCAGAAAACATTTTCACTGAATGTAACACAACTCTTTGAAGTTGTGAGTCCACGTGTACCGGTTACCGGTTGTAGTTTTGATCTCCAGTAGATGAACTAATCTCACTTCTTCCCACCTCCCGTCTTCAGTGGTGATGTGGATTCAGCCGTCGAGTTGTTGGAGGGAATTTACACCAGCCCCAAAAGCACACATCCCAGTATGTCGTTCGTCTTCAGAAAGGTCATGGAAGACGGCCACGACCAAGCCTTAGACAAGTGTAAGGCGCACGCACGCGGCGCATAACGTGTATATAAATACAGAAGATGAAACCACATGCAGAGTAACCACTGGCTGATGTGTGTGTGTTGCAGTGAGTGCTATGGCAGAGCGACTAGCCAACCACTTCGCCTGCTACAGGCCGGCTTCAGACCTCTTCCTCCAGCTGCTGGACATGGACAAAGTAGAGGACGCCAAATTCATGCTGGCTGTAAGTATATGAGTGTGTGGACGCTCTAGAGCTGTAAGGGTGAGAGCCAGATATATATCGATCAGCCATAACATTACCACAGGAGAAGTAAATAACACCATCTTGTGACAATATGTTCTGCTGGGAAACTTTTGGACCTGGCATTAATGTGGATGTTACTTAGACATGTAGCACCCACCTAGACCAGACCAGACCAGACCACACACCCCCACCCCATAGCAGTGACATTCCTTGATGGCAGCAGACATCCCCAGCAGGATGTAACCTGACACGTGTTTTTTTTTTAGGTGCATTTTCTTTCAGTCGTTGATCCCTTTCTGGGGCACCGTTGGTCTGAGGGACACCAGGTCATTTTCCTTTCTCAATAGAAACATGTGTTGGTAAAACACAAGATAATTCAAGAGTGCTACAAACCACAGCCTCCGAAATGAGAACAACAGCTGTGAATGTTGTTCCTGGGTAAAAACCCAAGCTGTTTCTATATTGCTTTTTCACTTTCATATCGCACCAATCATGACCTGCTGAGGTTTTAATTGTTAATCTTGGAGGGAAAGTAAAATCTGCACACAGTGAAGACGGATCTGTGAATTACATATTAAACTTAAAAAAAAAAAAAAACTTTTGGTAACCACTTTAAATAAATTTTAAATCATTTTGAAGCATTTTGCTCCTTGTACACACTTCCCATTTCGCTGCTTTGCACTCGACTACCTTTTAAATTATAATACCAAAGTAATTAAAATCTGCCAAAAAGGAAAGAAACGACTAACAGGGGACCTGGTGATGTATTTAGTCCATTACAACTCCCAGCAGCCTCCGTCCAGTTGTCAGACCCCGGTGAAGCCGGGAGACGCTCTGCCGCAGCAATCTTTGATTTATTCATCGTGCCTGACATTTACGTCAGGAATTTTTTGCCCACATTTCACCGCTGAGTATGCTGGTCTGAAGCTGGCCTCCTACTACTTCACTTATTTAACACAGTTCATATATTACAGCTCAATGACTCTGTATTGAGCCCAGGGACATGAATATGTAGCAGCTGGATGACTGGAGGAAGGATGGAGAGGCCAAAGACACATAGGAGGTCAAAAAAAATCTAAGAGAGAGACATTTAGATGAAGACATCACCCTGATGTAGTTTCCCTTTCTCCAAAGTCTGTTTACTGGACTTTAGGAGCTGCACACATCCACTCTGCCATTATTCCATATATGATGACCGATTATAACCAGGCCTTTCTCCTAAATGCAGAATATCTGATAAATAGGGGTTTTAGGACATGTATACAGCAAATTCACAGTGTGTTTCTACTGAATATTCTTTCATCCAATATTAAACACTTGGGTATGAACAGGTTTTTCAATATGTGAACTTCCACTGGACAATTAAACAACAAGAGCAAACCCAATATGTTGTTTTTTTTCCCACCCACAGCTACATTAGTGGTTTGGGCGTAGCAGATAGACATTATGCTACGTACATCTTTTGGTCCGTCTGTCTGTGGACTGTATAACTGCTCTCCACAGACAGACAGATGTATACGTATATATGTATAGAAACCACTGTCGGCTGAGAAATGATCTCTCCATGACATCTTGAGTGATTATCCCTCTTAATCTTTAAACAGGGATGTCTGACTAACATGCATGTTAATGAACAGATACGTTACGTGCTACTCCCATCGTTATTACTATTTAAACGTGAACTACGGTTAAGCCATTTTAAACCTATAATATACGTCTTTGCTTTCTTTCCACTCCCTGTCCGCCTTACATTTATGTAGATTGTCAGGTTTTAATTTTAAAAGGCGAGAGCAGAGAAAGAGGATATTTCTAATGTAACTTTTAATTTCTCACAGTTCAAGGTCTAATAACCATAAAAGAAATAATTACATTAAATGGAAGTAGAAAAGGCGCCGGGGTGTCGGTATCCTTCTGTAATTTGGCAAATAATGGCAACTGGAACCAAGCAGCTCGACTAATAAAAGTGATTCCTGTGCTCGTTCAAGCACTGAGAGATGAGGGCAAGGTCATATAATTCAACTAATCACGTTTTTGGGGAAGTGCCCGTAAGGCTATGTTGTAAACCCTGTGCAGAAGCACAAATGTGGCTTAAGTTCGACATGACACAGGAAGAACTGTGCCATGTTTTTTGGTCTTCCTGACTCCTCCCTCCTCCCTCCAAGCCACTTATTCAGGTTCACTGTGGGGTTACAGCCCGACTCCTGCATCCCGTCATCTCCACCAAGTGAAGCAGGTCCAAAACTCTGAAAAGCTTTTACGTAGGCAAGCAGACTACAATGACGACAAGACGATCAGGATGAAGTCCGTGGTTAGCCGGGGCTCTTCCGCGGCCTGGTCTACAACTACAAATGCGTGCGTGATAGTTCACGACATTGAGGAGAAGCGGGAAGCGGTCCCTGGGTATCCAGAGCTTTTAGACGGCGTAGGCGAGGAACGGTGGAGACGGTAGACCTGGTTGGGAATGGCTGATGTGGCAAGGGAGGAAAAAAAAAACACAGAAGAATGAGTGCGGGCGTGGAGCAAAGTTGCTCCAAAGAGTGAAGTGGAATAGTGTGGGTCTAATTGCCTGATTGTACTAAAGCCATTCTGCCACTTAGTGACGAAAGGCAGGAGCTTGCTCCCTGTGTGTGGTGTGTGGTGTGTGGTGTGTGTGTGTGTGTGTGTGTGTGTGTGTGTGTGTGTGTGTGTGTGTGTGTGTGTGTGTGTGTGTGTGTGTGTGTGTGTGTGTGTGTGTGTGTTAAAAGCCTTATAGGCCACTCGCTTTTAATTCTGTACGAGGCGGCGAAGGAGTAAAACACGTTAGTTTACGACTGGCTAGTAATCGGACCTTATTGCTGCTCAGCCAAGGGAATATACTCGCTCAGAGCGCAGCGGTGTTAATGCGTCTCCTGCACACACTCTATATTGTGTCTGTTTTTATTACAAGCAGTCATGCGCAGGTTAACTGGCTGCCAACGGGCGGCTATAGGTTTCCAGATATTCCTCATGAAACATTTCTGAATTTCTGTCACTGCGCTGAATATCTTTTGCAAAATCTAAAAAGGAGCCAGAACCCTAATGAAAAATGTCTCTGTGTTGCCCGGGGTAAACGTAAAGGGATTCATCTGCACCTCAAACTCCACGTTACGTCCCTCTGCTCACGCCGCTTTATATTTCGGCCGCTGAAAACCAAGAAACGGCCGCAGACAACTGATGGCTGATGTAGAAAAACCACCAGAAAGAACTACTGAGGCTGACGCAGTTTATTTATAACCACTGGCTGTCTGGCCTGTTTACGATCCGTTTCTTTTACTTCCCGTCGTCCACTAATTGATTAAAGTCTGAAGCTGAATGGGAGGCCATCGTACAGCGAGCAGCTCGCCCTCAGCCTGTACTTACGTTTCCATTGAGTTAGCAGAGATGGCCTTTAGTGTGACTAAGTGATGATAATTATGCTTCCTGATGTGAATAGTGCTATACATTTAAATTCATAAAGAAACGAGTAGTTATCAAATCCATAATTATCCTTTAGCCCGAGCGCGGCCCTAGGATGTGTTGGAGTGCGTGCGTGTTTACATACTCTGCCTATATGAAGAACACAGGCTGGAGAGTCTTGGTGTCGAAAAAGAGGTGAAGAGGATCAGATGCTATCTCTCACATGTGTCCTGTTTTATCTTCCTGACACAGCGTGTTAATGCCCTGGCTGAACAGAAGCAAGTGTTGCTGTCCTTCGTGTCCAAGAAGACTCAGAATCCTGGAGAGGTGAGATGACGCGTCAGCATTTCTTCTCTTTAGAAGCTGCATTTTTAAAGTGGGTTGAGTGATGGCATTTGGGGATACCTCGGTGCCGTTTTGTGAAGTGCTAAAAATAAAAGTCAAAGCTTCTACCCACAGAGCCAGTCTGAACATCCACGGCTATTGGAAAATACTTATGTGGAAAAGATGCAATTGTAATTTTTTATCAAGTCAAATGCAAAAGTGACAATCAGGAAGCGCTTTGAGAAACTCTGAGAAAAGTTTACCTTAACTGCTCAGCGTGTTATTTCCAACAGCGTCCTCCCTCTAACTTGCAGAGCTTTTATATTATTTCTATGATTTTGTTTGATTACACTGTTTACTGTATTACTTATTTTTAATTTTATTTTAATCTAATCTTATTATATTTAATCTTTCTTTTTACTTGTTTTAAGAGTGTTTCTTTCATGTGCTAAGCTGATCAGGTAATTTCCCTCATTAAAGTCTAAGTCTTATTATTTTAATAAGAAAAGTTTCCGTTTTGACTGTAAGGCCTCTCCCGTTTAGTGAACTGGAACAAAACTGTGTAACATAGTGACGAATCCTCACTTTTGCAAAAAGAGTTCTTCCGGTCTGTAAATGAACCCGATTTTTTTCGGACAGATCGGGAAGATCAATAACCTGCTGAGCCTGATTCCAGACTTCGTTGAGAAGGAGGTGTTGTACCCGTACCTGATGAAATGTCACGGTAAGACGAGGCATCGACGCGCACTCTTACACGAGGCCTGAGTGGCTCTTATGGAGGCTCGCTGGTCTGTGGATAAGGCAACGTTAACAGACACATTAAGAATGCATCAGGTTAAGGTGTGTGTGTCTGTGTGTGTGCGTGTGTGTGCAGGCAGCCATTCAGGGGTTAGAAGAACACATGTCCTCTAATGAGTTAGCTGTCCTGGCTAGCCTAGCGTGCTAATCTCGACATGTTCCACCACTCAGCTTTTTTTTTCCCCCTCCCTCTTTCTCCATCGCCTCTCGTCCTCTCCACCTTTTTACTCTCGTCTACATTTTCTTGTCCTTTCATCCTCCCCTCCTTACTTTCATTTCACCTTCTCACCCTCCCGTCCTCCTCCTTTCGTACCTTGTCACACCAGAGATGAGAAGACATGACTATTTAATTAGCATTAGCTAGTTGGTTGGTCAAGGCAGCCATAGGGGAAGCAATTAGTGATGCTCTGCTCGCCTCTGTGCTCTGCCTTGTCTGTGTACTTTTTTCTTTTCTTGTCTTTTCATTTTTTTTTCCTTTCTTTTCTTTCCTTTTTTTTATTTTTAATTTTTTTAGTAGTGACCTCCCCAATTTTATCACTTTAAACACATTGCCACGCACACCCTTTCAGGTTTACAGATAATTTCCCTGATGAAGGAAAATGAGTTTACCTGTTCAGATGTATCATCTAAGATAGATTATCCTTCATTCTTGAAAACTATTTTGATCATTTTCTCATTCATTCACAGCTGGAGAACACAGGAGCTGTGTTTTTCAGCCTTCCTGTTAAACATGCAACTAGCAGCATTTCCGATCCAATAAAAAAAAAAAAAACTTTCTGACAAAAGACTGGCTAAATGCAAAGATTGGCCTGTGTGCTGTTGGCTTACGTAGTTTGTTTCTGTTGTTGACTTCCCCCTCTCCCCCTCTCTCGTCTGGCAGTCCTGGACGTCAACTTAACGGCAGCCAAGGCTTTATACGAACAGATGAAGAGCGAGGGCATGGTCGTGGACGAGCTGTCACTCAAGCGGCTGGCCGGGCTTTACCACAAAGCAGGAGAGACCCCACCCTTCAGCGAGCCCCCCGTAAGTCACGCACTCAAAAACAGCAGATCATCGACACAACCAAAGATATGGATAGATGGCATCATTGTCTGAAAAAGTTTGTTTTTGGCCCTTGTGCTGTAAAAGGGCAAAGAATATTATAAAACTGAAAGGTGCAGCACTGTTAGGTGGAGATACTGGACTGGAGATACACAAATGGAAATAAAGCTTTACCTAAATAGTTTTTCACCACGAAGAATTAACTGTTTTTCTATAAAATCATAATGAATGGAGCCCCCCCCACTTGAGTCTAAGAAAAGCGGGGTCCCCACCCCGGACCCTGTACACAAACCGAGGCATCTATACATGAAACATATTCATTTATTCGTTCGCAATTTATCCATTTAATTCAGCTTCAATTTATACAGAAACTCTAAATTTTTACATCCTATCATTTAATATTAGTTGTTATTTTTACTATTTTTATGTGCTTTGTTTGCAGTTAGTTAGACTTCGATAAGAAACGCAGGTTAATTCGGAGGAGAAAAAATAAATTTGGCGAGACACACACAGCACTGGTTAAAATCTGGTGACGGGTGAAACGGGTGAAAACTGATGGTGATCAGAAGATTTTTGGCCCGTCCCCCCTGTGATCTCTGGGGCGCGGAGCCCAGGTTAGGAACCATTGTTTCAGAGTATGATGAAACCCAGACAATCAAATTACTAATCGTTGTTCAACCTAAATATGAAAAATAATGACTTTTCCATTTCATAAGCAGAACTGAATCAATCGCATCGTTTAAGGAGAAACTTAACACAACTTGTTGGTCCAGTAAGTTGCCCACTCTCCTTTTAGCCACAGGACGATACCGATGCACCAGCTACAGCTGAGACCTGTTACAGGAGAATAAACCAAGCGCAACACAATGTTAGTCCTTCACGTAAACAGTCATTTAAAATAGTTTTATTTTAAGGATTTACAAGGAAGTACTATTAACAGCAAAGTTTGTAAAAAAAAAAATTAAAAAAATGAGTGAAGTTTAACATATTATAGCTTCACTAAAGAGAGAAGGAGGCCGGACATCTACAATTTGCTCTCTCATTGGCGATCAGTCGACTGCGACTCAACTTTCACCAAATTACAAATTTACAAACAGGAAGAAAAACAAGTACTGAAAAGTAGGGAATTAAACACAATGTAATATCGTACATGTGTAAAATACATCCATTCGACATGCATCAGAGTGTACTAGCACGCTCTGAATTGCACATCCCTATATACACACCTGCCCACACTGATACAACCATGCACACACGAGCACCATAATCTGGACTATGTGCAAACACCAGCACTCCTAACCAGGGCTGGCACCCGTCCAGCGTGCGCCCTAACGCGTGCCGCTGCGTGTGCGCCGCGGTCTGTGTGCGCTGCAGTAATGCGAAGAAGCAGTCGGCCCGCCGAGGCCCGCAGTGAGCCTCGCGTTGGTTGATGCTTTGTGTGACTGTCAGAAATTACACGCCACGCTCTCCGAGTGCATATATTGTGTAAGCGAGATGGTGTCAGCGCGGTGGCCGCTCCAGTTATGGCCGCATTTTGTCTTGCGAGCTGATGTAGCCCTATTTTTGGGAGAGGACACGAACACGCACACACACACACAAGCACAAACACAATTTGAGCCTCAGCACTTTGATGTGCTGTCCCCTCGAGGCGGGTGTACGCCGAAGCTCAACTCTTACCTTCCCATCGCTCACCTGCAAGACAAAGATAGAAGGAGAAAGAGGATGAAGGTAGAGAAGCTCCTGCATTATTCACTGAATGTCAGGGCAGTTAAGTGATTGCTGGGTTTTATAAACAGAGGCGAAGAGCTGCAAGGAGAGGGAAAGGTTAAGAGTTGTGTATTCAGAAGTTTCCACCCCTCCTTGTTGTCGAGCGTCTCCCTCTGCTAAGAGGTGGCCGCTCTGTTGAAATCACGGCCGCGCGCCACAGTTTCTGCAAAGAAATTTCGCGGTTTCTTTGTTTTTGCAATCAGGCTGAACTGACCCTTTGAAACGCTTGGAACCCCGCGCCAGGATCTCCCTTTCGTTCCGTCGCCATTTTATCGGCATTAATTACTACAATAACACGCAAACACGCGCTGCAAGGAGCTGGCGTAATCTGCAGAAAAGCTCTCACCTTGTTCCCCCTTAAATAAAAAAAAAATAAAAAAAAAAAACACCCACCACAACACTTTCCGTGGATCAAAACACTGATTAATTAGCCGGGAACAGAGGCAGAGAACGGAAGTGTGCGTTTGGGGAATGTGCTACAAATCCCTTATTTGTGTATTAATGGGGATTTAAAGATGAAACGAGACAACCTGCTTGGAGACTGGAGACTATTTAGACAGACCCAGGAGGGCCGCAGTGCTGCTTAATTTTTTGGAAAGAAGCAAGATAGAAACGCACGCACACACGCTATACACGGGCTATACAACAGGTGAACAGGTTTTGTTGGGAATGGGTTTGTTGCTGAATCTCGTTTCCTTCTCTTCCAGGAGTCCTTTAAGTTTTATGCAGACAAGCTGAAAGAGAAATTTGCCAACGCCAAGCAGACATCAGAGGAGTAAAGATTCATCCCCGTACCTCCATGAAAACCCCACTATTTCCTTCCTTAGCTTTTTTTTTTTTATATATAAACATTGTTTGAGGAAAAATTCTGTGTTTCTTCTGTGTTGTAACTGTTGGATGTTAAGACTCTGTCCACCAATGTGATGTTGAAGATGCTGAAAATGTACAGAAGTATTTATGCTAATAAATGATGGTAGGATTCCAGCCTTGGTTTCTAGGCTCTCTATGATCTCTTTATTTATGAGACGTTTTGCAGACCGCACAGTTCAGTTTGCAAAATAAAATTCTGAAGCACTTGCTCACAAAGTCACCAGAACCATATAAACCCATTTGCCAGTTCATTAGCTACACCACTGAAACCAAATGTGTTCCAGGAAGTGTCACACACAAGCGTAATCACATTATCAACATCATACATTGTTATTCAACTGCACGGCTACGAGCTAAAACATTGTGTAATTGAGTAACGAAACCAAAGAACGAGCACAGAGACGTAAATAAACACGCTCAAGTGGAGCGGTTTGATTCAGTACTTTATTAATTTGAAACTCAAACTCAGTGTTGGTGAAATATTTAACAGGCTTTTGCACCAGTGCAAAAAAAAACTCACCTCTTACACAATCTACAGTCTATGAGGATACAAGATGTACAAGGTATTTTTTTTCTGTGTGTGTTATGTGACATATTAAATATAGTTGTCTTTTGTTTTCTCAGTGCTTACTATACCGCCTCACATTATTAGTGAGTTCATTAGACTTACTTAAACAAAAAAGATAAACCTGCGGGAAAAAAGGGAGATTAAAAAAAGCTGCAAATGGATATCTGCCAAAGTAGTGCTCTAATCATTTGCCATGAGAGGAGAGGAAAAGAAACAATATTCTTTAAATGTTGACATTACGACAGTGCTCTGCTGCCACCCAGCAGCAGACAGCGGTACAGCAACAAATGCCACATCTTTGAAACCTAAGTTTTTGTCTTACTATATCTAATTATTCTCATTTTAAAATATAAACGATACGTGTGCATTGATGTCTGTTGAAAATTTGGAACTATCACAATAATTTATATATTTTTCTTAAGTATCCTTAACACTGTGTGATTCAACAATAAAGTGCTGATGTTATAAAATGTGAATACTCTAAAAGATACAATAATGCATTTTTAATTCTGTCAATTAAGCACCTTTTCACATTTTAATAAGTGCAGTAAAATCAAGCATGGAGAGCTCGGTGTCGAACCAGTCGAGCGAGAACCCAAAAGACTTCCGTCTACTTCTGCAACTTGTAGAGTGACACTCTGCCCTGAAAGACGTGATTTCACCAGTCTTGGCTGGACTTCTGTTTGATAAACTTTAGGCAAAGGAAGTAGAGCAACATGAAGCCCAGACAGACTGCCAGCAGCACCAGGTAGCATGAATACAGAGGGTATTGGTTCAGTTTCATGGCATCCACAACCTGAAAGACAACGAACGTGCTTTATCCACTTACAGTTCTACATCATTTATTATCTGTGCAGTGCGCGTGTAACTCACATGTATGGCATCAACCTGGATGGTGATGTTTCCCAAAGACACGGGGTACATGTTGCCTCTGAACTGCACCTGCAGCATGCCCTCGAAACCCCAGCGCATGAATGAGGCATAAGAAAGCCACGAGGCCACTGGCGGAGTCAAGAACACACACACACAAACATCACACACAGACCAGCGGCACCTTTCCTCCTTGCAGCTGTTCTCTGCCATCGCCGTCGTTAACTAAGGACAAGTTAAGAGTCTCCTCACCGAGCCACATGTTCTCCAGGCTGATGACGAAACCTCCCGTCAAATAGAAGACGGTGAACAATGAGTTGCCCATGAAGGCCGAGGTCTGCAGCGTGGGCAGTGCAGCTGCTACAAACAGAGCCATGGATCGGCTGCAGTAAACCATCAGCCACACCAGCAAGAAGTTGAGCAGGAAGCGGTCCGGAGCCTCGTTCAGCCCCGCCAGCCAGTAGATGGGCAGACCGTAGACCAGCGTGAACACACAGTGTTCTGGTAACTCTCCCAAAACCTGAATATGAGAAAGAGCTGATTTAAATTCACAGAAAATAGACACTCGGGGAAAAAAAAAACCCATGCACATATTCAGTTGCTGCTGATTCCGGCTGGTTTATTTGCATGCACTCACATACAGTGCCTCATATTTCAAAGTACAGTACTATTTACACTGGGAGGTAAGTTAGACTGGAGGTTCACTCCAACATGGAACGAGACTGACCCCTACTGGAGCTCCACTTTGAAACTGAAGTTTACCTTGGCAAAGAAATACGAGGTGACAGAGTACATGCCGTCCTCCAGCTCATGGTAAAGCATGGCTCTCTCTGTGTGACCTACACAGACAGTACAGTGACACTCAGTTTATTATATAGACACCAATGAATTACATATACATGTGTACTGACATTCCAGAAATATATAGCAGCTTTCCAGCTATATAAATGTAGATGATTTTTTATTATATGAGATTTTGAATATTTCTAAGAAAGACAATGTTTTGTTTATTTTCCCTTTGATTTAATGCTTCAGTTTGTCCTTATACTTGGTGTAACTCATTACGGCTTACTCACATTTAGCTATGACGTCCAGCACCACAGCGAACGGGGTGAGAGCTCCAATCATGTAGAGGAGGGCCACCGTGTCCTGGATGCTCAGACGGTTTTCTCCTGCCCCGTAGTACAGACAACCGACCAGCAGTGACATGAGGAGGGCCTCGAAGCCGTGGACCAGGATGGTGACCAGGTCTCTGAAGTCATTGTACATGTGACGCCTGAGGGAGAAGAAGGGAAGCGTCAGTGTTCGTGTGCGTCACTCTTTAGCGCAGCAGTCCCACCTGCGTGCGCCCTTACCTGATGAGGATGGTAAACTGGTGCAGTTTGCCGGGAAGCTGGTTTCTTTCCTTGGAAATAGTGATTACTTCTTCTCCTCTCGTCCTGTTTGGCTGCTGAGGGCTGCTGTGGATGGAGGCAAAAAGAAGTTCATTATTTAATTATCCGTGAAGGAAGCCTTCACAACTGGCCTCTCAGGACACAGCTGGGTTGACACTGAAAGGTGGTGTTCATTCATTTTAAAATTAAGATGAGAACGGTGACATTGAAAAAAAGGAACGAAACCAAAGGTGAAAAGGGGACTCAAATGTTTAGTAGGGCTACATTAAATGTTCTTTTATTGGTAGCAACTGTTTAGTCATTTTCTTGTCTGAATGATTTCAGGTTAGAAATATACAGAGCTCAAAGCAACATAGTCAAACTGCTCAAACATTTCCTCCGTTTACCAACATATGTGGCATTTTGCAAAATGTGTTTTTGGCTGTTTTGCCTAATAAAACACTGGAATAATGTTTCTTGTAAATTATTCTAATAATTCTTTTTAGTATTAATATGTAGCACATAAAAAGGAGAATAAAAAGCAAACAAACACCCTCCCACCTGTCAGCTTGTGTCAGGGCTGCGCTGCTTCCAGCTGGTTTCCACATGTGGTCGTCACTGTCTCGGACCTTTTCCATGAACTGCGCAGACAGAAGTCTGGCCCGCTCCAAACACTCAGCCTCTCTCTCTGGACTGCGCCGATCTATGCTGATCAGATCAACTGGAAACAGGCACAGCGACAAAACAGAAGTTCAAAAATGTACATACAGCCTTACAATGGATAACTTTTGACACAACTAGCAAGACAGATGAGATGACGTTTGCTTCATCTGTCACCGTTTTAAACCAACCATAGAAGTCCGAGGGGTTGCAGTATCGAGGGCAGGGGTGGCCCAGGGCGGTGAAGTAAGGCACCATCTCGCGAGCCGCGCCGCAGTAGACGGCCGAACCGGAAGACAGCAGGACGACGAGGTCGAAGAGCTGGAAGATGTCTGATCGAGGCTGGTGGACCGACAGCAGGACCAGGCGGTTCCCGCGGGCCAGGCGGGACAGCGTGATGACCAAGTTGTGGGCCGTGAAGCTGTCCAAACCAGAGGTGGGCTCATCCAGGATCAGAATACCTTAAAGATGAAAAAACAAAAGCAAAAGAGCAGCTCAACAACAGATAACGCATCAATCCGGTGATCCACTGGTGATTAGGAGGTCATGGTGAGGCAGAATGGATCCAGACAAGGTTTAACACAGGGCACGGGTTTTAATTAGGCCTGGAAAATATTTAAACACTAAGTAAATAGACAAGTACTCCAGAGATAACATAAGATAAGCATTTATTCATCCCACAATGGGGAAATTGTCATTGTAAAATTCTTAAAAATTATCAAGTACTGGAAAATATATATTTAGCCTAGCAAATTTCCTTTTCTCTCTGAGCTAGGAAGGTTCTCCTGACTGAAATAGTTTTAGTCAAATATCAGGAAGATGCTGTGGTATGCTAATATGACAGCTGGTGAACGTCCTTCCTTCTTCACTTCAGGCTGCTGAAGGGAGCAGGAATTAAGGAATTGAATCCAGCGTTGCAGAGACGATGGGCCTGACTCAGCTAAAGGTATCTTGTGATAAAAGGCCGAGACACAACTGATGACGCATTTTATCTGTTGAAATTCCCAGCCTCTGCGTCTCTCCTCTAATGGATGTGTCCCTCTATCATTCATCTCTCCCTGGTTCTATCAAGAAATGTTGTTATGGTTTGGAAGCGATACGGACAAAGAGTAGACATCACAGTCACCCAGGTAAGGGAACATCTCCCAGCTCTCTAAGAGTCTGACTGATAAATACAACCTTCAGAGTTTTAGAGTGATGGATTTTCTGTTTCTTTCCGTTTCTCTCACCAGGGTTCCAGAGAAGCTGGACAGCTATACTGACTCTCCTCCTCTCTCCTCCAGAAACACCCCTCACGTAGTCATTTCCCACCCTGGTGTGAGCGCACTGTCGCAGCCGCAGCTCTGCAATGACATCGTCCACCTGCAACAGAGACGCTCGTCAAAACACGCAGTCACTAATAACTTAACATGACCACTTTACTCCCAGGAGAACAGGACACACTTTGAGGCCCCGCTTGAGATTATTTTGAGGAAACGTAATCGTACCCTTTGGTCCCTCTGAGCCTGCGTGAAGTTGGTGGGAAGCCTCAGTTTGGCAACGAAGCTGAGAGTCTCGCGGACGGTGAGGTGAGGGAGAAGGCGGTCGTCCTGGCGCACATGAGCGATGCTTTTCTTCACCAGCTGGGGCGTGTTGGGCTTCCCGTTGATCAGAATCTCACCCGACGTAATTTTGCCCCCTTCCTCCCGGCAAGTGATTATATCGAGCAGAGACGTTTTACCACAACCTGGGGGAAGAAAGTGAGCAAAATATGGACAAATAGTGAGTCATCTCATGAGGCACGCGTCACATGAAGAATGTATATTTAATCAATTTATTAGCCACTGGAAATTAAAGATGGAACAAATGACGTTTAACCGAGGAGGGATTACGATTATTTTACTTGAAGACAAATTCAAGATAACAAAATTGTGAGTCATGAACGTGTGTTTCACCTGAACTGCCGATGACAGCCAGCATCTGTCCGCTGTGAACTCTGAGGCTGAGCTTGTCGATGGCCGTCTGCTTGTTTCCCTTTATCTCCCACGGTAATTTGAACTCTGACAACCTCTCATACCAGGGGATCTGAGCTGCTGTATCCACCTACACAGGCACGCACATTTACACACACACAGTATAAGACGAGATAAAAGCTGTTTGAGTCTAAAGATAAGCTGGATATCAGACACTTGTCCTATAGTTACCTCGTAGCGCAGGTTTTTGACCTCCAGCTGATTGCAGCCTCCGCTGTAGGTGAAGTAGAGGCTGCTGTCTTCTTCAGACGTGAACAGCTCTTTGTCTTGATTCTGTGGAGGAGACGTGGGTCTTGAGTTTGGAACAGGCAAGGACACACGTGTGACTTTTTAAATCTTTATTCATGTCAGTGAATACACTGCGTCTTATACACACTGTCACACTCTAAGAAGTTATTGATGGCGTCAGTAAGTATAGCTCAAACTCAAGAGCTTTACCTGCGTAAAAAAATATGTTTGTTATGTGTCTATATTATAATGAGTTGATAAGTTAATTTAACACGTTGGTCTAAGTTAACTGAAAATAAATAACATAGTCCCAGCTCAATAGTATATGAACTTTCAACAGACATTTCTGACTTAACTCAATGTATTCAGTTAGCGCCACTTAAAATGAATTCTGACTTATTGTACTAAAAAAGAAATAAGGGAAACATTTTTTAGTAGAATGAAAGGAAAATAAATAAGTTAGAATAAGAAGAAGTATCTGCAGAAGCTCAGGAGGTAGAGCAGTAACAACTTAAAGGTTGGCTGTTTGATTCCACCCTATCCCTGGTCTGCTGGGGCAGAATCCCCCGGAGTCTGCCCCAGAGCAACTGTGACTACTGATGTAATTACCTATGATAAAGCGCTATATATATATATATATATATATATATATATATATATATATATATATATATATATATATATATATATATATATATCATCATTTTAACACAATTTAAATTAAGTTTGTGTAATTTAAATAAGCTTCTGGAGGACAAGGCAAATTGTGTTTCTTGTACTAAAGTGATTGAGTTGGCCTAACTAGAAAAGTCTTATGTACTGAATACTAGCTAAGTTAAAATAACTAATAAAACTGTCCATGCAAATTATTACATCAAATGTTTGATGTTGAGCAGCACATCGTTTTTTTGGAGTGCAGTCAAAAGTTTGGACACACTTTCTCACACTTTGTTTGTACTGGCCTGTGTCTGCTTGTGTGTTTGCACATGCAAATTACAACTTGCCTTTTGTGGATCCAGAGTTCATTTGACAAAAATCCTGATACCCATAATCGTCAAATCTCCACAATAAAGTAATGTGCCGATGTCCAAGAAAAAACGACGAACCTGACACTACACCTACAGTACTGTGCACTATACTATGTAAGTTCTATAGCAGAAATGGTCTATTTAACGCACAAACCTCCAGAATATATCTAATCTCCAGCCATCTCTAACTCCAATGCTATGAAACCCAACTTGAAATAATCACTGTGCCGATCTTTTTAGATAAATGACCCGCGGCTTTTCTAGAGACATTTTGAAGGGTCACCCAGTTCATTTAGAGAGAGAGAACTATATTAAAGCAATGTCAGTACACTGTACATTACAAAGACAAATCTGCATTAGCAAAAAAAAAATCTATCTTCTATACTTTTATTACATGAACTGAGTTTCTAAATAAGGTAAACTGAATGATGTAAGTCTTTGATATAATCTGATTTAAGTTCAGTTAATAAAATCAGAGGTCGTTCGGCAGCCAGTGAGAGCAGCTTGGTGCTTGGTGTGGATGAAAGGAATCTTTAAAAAGCTTTGAAATCTGTAAACATGTCAGACTATAAGTAGCGGAACACAGTCGTAGGGAAAAATGGTATTTTAGTCCTGACTGACCTGTGAATAGACATTCACGTGATTGAGACCAGTGTCCATTTCCATGATGATGCAAGCTGCTGGCTGATGTTTGCTGGGTCAAGAGGTCCTCTCCTGTTAGGATCTTCTCTTCTCTTTTCGGGTATCTGCTGTTTCTGCCGTCCTGATGATCCCGTTTTAGTTCTCTGTATTGTAGTTGGACTCCAGTCCGGCTGAAGGTCACCTCTTGTGTAGCTCACAAGCTACACAAGCGTATGCAAAAGCTACAAAGCATATAAATTCATGTCAGTTGTTCCCCCGCTTTGTGCTCTCAGTCATAGCTTTTCTGGATGCGGCGCACCGTATGAGGACCGAGGTGAGACTGACAGCATGTGAACACACTCGGCGTGTGTGTTTTTTGCCGTCTTTATATAACTCCTGATCAAAGTTCTCTGAGATAACCAAACATTTGCAGTTTGTGTTTATGGTTACCGAGAGACAACGCTGATCTGGCAGTGCAGCTCTGTACAGGGGACAGAGACGAAGTCTGGGACTGGAAGAAAATAGACTGATGTGAGACGGACTCGACACAGTTGTCATTCGGAGCTGAAGGGCGGACAGGCAAGAGGCATGAACAGAATTTACTCAATGCAGCCGGCGGAGCCAGAGGACGGGGCGAAGGTGAGGGAGTCGTTCAAGTTTGTGTCGGAGGAGAAGAGGAATGTGTGGAGGGACAGCGGAGAGCACAGATCTGAGCCGCCCTGTTGCCTCAGCGTCAATAAGATCTCTTACACAGTCAGGTAAACGCTGCACACAAACTGTATACAAGTACAAAAAAACAGGCTCGACTTTTGTACGCTGCCGATAACAGAGGAGATATCTGTCTGTATGTCCATGTGTGTGTTTCAGTGAACGCGTGGGTCCGTGGTGGGACTTACCCTCCTACAGGAAACGATGGACTCGTCAAATCCTCAATGATGTCTCGTTCCACGTGGACAGTGGGCAGATCATGGGCATACTGGGCAATTCAGGTGGAAATGTTTAAAATGAACCAATAATTAATGAATGTATACCATATTTATTTACATGCATTACATAGCTGTTAAATTGTACAGATGTTTAGAAATCCTCACGTCCAGATTAAGGAGAGTGTGCTGCCAGTGCAAACTCAAACACTGCAAATAATGAATCAACACTTATAAGTTAATAACTAGAAAAATAGTAGACAAAATGTTAAAAGAAAGTCTGTAAAAACAGCAGCTGCTGTGGTGTGTTTCTGGTCTGCAGTGGTTAGCATCTATCAAAAGTGATCCATGAAAGGAAAAGAAGCAAACAACGGTGGTGGCTAATACTCACTGATGCACGTAGGGATGGAAGGATGGCCCGTATGTCACAGTTGTTTTAGTATGAGGCTGTGTAACTTCAGACCATCCAGTGTGTCCATGCTGAATAGTACGCTGCTGAAAACTCCTACAAAGCATAAGAATTGGACCAAGAAGCAATGGAAAAAAGTGGTCTATTAGGTCACGTGTGCATCAGTTTGCTGGGAAGCATTTGGCATCATAGTGCATACTGACAGCATTAAATTGTAGTGACATCATTATATTATTAATTTCTCTGGCTGGTGCTCTTAATGCTGAGGTTGAACAGTCTAAATGTGAAGTTTTTTTTATTGTTTTTTTTTTAATTATATTTATCTACGATATGACTTTGTGTGTTTGTCTATTTGCACCTTGTACTGTAAAGGCTCTGGGAAGACCACACTGTTGGATGCCATCTCAGGGAGGATTGGAAACCACGGTGCACTGCTGGGTGAGGTCTTCATAAATGGCAGGAAACTGAAGAGAAACGAGTATCAGGACTGCTTCTCCTACGTACTGCAGGTAACACACAGAAACAACCAAACACAGCAAACTGAAGACAAAAGGCAAAAATATTCAATAACATCTCTGGAAAAGGTTACCACACCTGTTTGTTATTCCTTGTCTGCTGCAGCGATGATTATAGTAGCGTGGTTAAACAAAATAGGCTCTATCTCTATAACAGTAGTTTGAAAACTGTTGGAAACTAATGACATGGTTTCACTAGTTTTCCAGACACACTGAAAACCGGTTAAATTTTACCACACAATTTCACATGCTTTTATAGTATGTATTTAAGTTGTTTGTGGTTTCAACTAAGTCAAAAACTCAACAAACACACTGTTTAGCAAAAACTCCAGGAAGGCTGCCCTGGCCTCTATATGAAATTAACTTAACACCCTTGATAGCCTCCTCATACACTTAATCTCTCAATGAGAGGTGCTCAAGTGTATCCAAAGCCTGAATTAAAAGCACGGGTTTAAAACGGGCCTCGCTTCCTTTCAAATCATCTCTCTCTTCTCGCTGATAGCATTCCCTTCTTCTCCCTAAGCCTCGTCATTAACTTCCCCAGCTAAGCTGCAGATGAGGAGGTGATATGAGCTCCTGATATTAAAGTCATTCAGATGAGAGAATAAGGAGAAGTGGGATTGGGAGGCGCCGCGTGTTAATTGAGGCGGGCAGCGGGTTCAGCTGGTTCAGGCAATGTATGAGTATGTACGTCTGCAGCAAAGATATATCACAGATGGGCTTTACAGGCATATACAGTATGAATACACAGGCAGAAAAGTAGTCAGAAATCTAAAACAGAAAATAAATAAGAAGAAAACTGAGGTTTACATGTAGGATCCCTTATGGAAAAGAATGTTTTCTCAATTTGAACCCATAGTATTACAGTGCATCTTCAATATGATCTGTTCTGTTTGCCTAACCGCATTTCTTTGCTCTGTTTTATTGCTCTTTCTGTCTCCCTTTAGAGTGATAACTTGCTGAGTTATCTGACAGTGGAGGAGACTCTGACCTACACCGCCCAGCTGGCCCTGCGGAAACACTCGGCAGAAGCCATCAAGAAAAAGGTGACTTTAGAGCAAGTGGTCCAGTTACCTTTGTTTTTTCCCCCTTTTCACAGACCCCAGCACGTTAAGATATTAAGCAGTGTCGATCGACCTAAGTTTATGCTGATTAAGTGTATTAGTGGTTAAGACACTTTCCTAAGAGCGTTGCCATACTCTTCTGTGTATTTAAACCAAACATTGTGAAGTTACTTCAAAGAGAACTGGCAACAAATGAGATTTTAGAAATGCTTCAAAGCTGAAATGAAATGGACATCTCTATGCTCTGCTCGTCATTTATTCCAGGTTTGAAAAACTAAGAAAAATTGTCTAAGAAAAGTCTCCCCTCTTATGTTCACAACTCACGTTTTGTCCAAAACCGTCAAGACTGTCCAACTGTCACATCGGCTTTCAAGAGACAATTTCAACCTATTTTAAACTTAAAAATGGCAATTTGTTACTGATCCTTTGCTGAGAAATATTTCACCTTCTTTCTACTAATAAAGTGCACTAACCAGAGCTATAAAACACACGACCTAAAGCAGACCCTTGTCCGCTAGCTTGTTATTAGTAGTTAACCATTACCTGAACATTGCAGACAGCAACCAATGACGACATTTTATTAAGACTTCAATTTATTGTCACATATGACTGATGCTTTACTTTACTGATGGAGGTTGGTCAATAATAGTCACTAATGGCTTTTTGACCGTTTTTAGTTGTTTTAGCTCCAGTTTCATATGACAGAAACATCACTTCTTTTCATCCATGTAGCTTCAGAACCAAATTGCACGGGGAGGCTTGGCCTTGGTGGGAATGCCTTAGGGACCCATTTATAATTGCTTGCAACTCTAATTAGTACTAGTCAGTATCTTATTCCCTGACCCTTGATCTCTGTCTCGTGTGCAGGTGTCTGCCGCTATGGCCGAACTGAGTCTGACTCACGTGGCCCACAGTGTTATTGGAGGTCGCGTTTTCCCGGGGATCTCTGGGGGTGAGAGGAGGAGGGTCTCCATTGCCAGCCAGTTACTTCAGGACCCAAGTGAGTGCCTCTGCCGACAGAGTTTTTACCTGTGTATCAATGACTTCACACCTCCAAAGTGTGAGCACTACTGCATATTTAAATCATGATGATTGAGGTGAACTGAGGTAAAAAGCCCTTATCCACCAAATTCTTATAAATCGGAACAGATATGTAATTGATGAGGTGGTGCTTTATGTAAACTTTGAAACAGCTTGCTGTAATAAGGCTTCTTCTAGAACGAGGTTATAATAATTTAATTCAGTCAAATCAAATTGGCATGTTCACATAAACAGTAGAGAAGAGGAACTGTCGGCTGCAAAGAGATGGGATGTTGATTTGTGGATTTTCCATTGGAAGCACATTAAGACAGATAGTTAAGTAAAGTTCTGGATACACCAAACATCAGGGAACCAGTGGCCTCACGTCACCTGCTTCTGAGACAAAAAGTTGCATTTGAACACAAAGAATACAGTCAACGATCAGCTGGCACATATGTTTTGCATTTGTGCAGAACAAAAAAACTCTTCATACTAGCAGGTGGCAGTCGTCTGTATTTGACATTCAAAAGACAAAACAGGAAGAGCTACTATTAGGGTAGAAACTGGAACTGCAAACTGTCGTGCAGCACTGTCCTCCCCTGAATTATGCTCAATCAATTGATCTGTAGTTTATTCATTCTTGCATTTGAGTGTTGAGTGTTTTGTATGAGCTTGTCATTTCTGTGTCTGAAGTCCTGCTCCTCTAAGCTGAACAGTCAATCAGAGTGGTCTCTCTGACTGGTTCGTTCTGCCATCTTTTAAAGTGTTGAATCACCCGAAAAGCCACAAGTGAGGTGTGAATAGTGGCAACCATGCAGGGCAGAGGCTGACTCGGGCTAAATGCTCACACCAGCTTTACTTTATACTGTAACTGCTATAGGAAGCAAGACGGACAGAAACATGACCTTCCACTGAGACGGGAGAAAGTGCAGCACATGACCTGTGTCTCCCTGAGAGTTTAAGTCCACACTGGAAGGAAACAAAAGGATCTAAGTAAGAGGGGAACGAAGGAAGTACAGGAAAGGACAGGAAAGGGACAGAGAGAGAGATGGAGAAGAGTAATAAAGGACTAGGTTATCTCACCACGAAGGGAATGAGCAGAGACCCACTTCAGTGTGTGTGTTCATCCCAGGTGTAGTTTATCAGGTCTGCAGTCCTCCAGGGATGGTGGAGGGTCTCAGTCCTCATTCAGGATTAAAATGGCCATGAACACACACACAGTAATAAGGAGTTCCCATTCGCTGCCTCTCCAATCAACCAGGAAATGAATTAATCTCACAATTAAAGCATCTGCTAATTCCACTCTTCTTTCATAATGCAAAGAGGCAATCTTTTAATTGTCCTAATTAGAGTAATTAACTAAGAAAAAAAACTCACTTATCTACAGTCAAGTTAAGTTGGCCCCGCTGAGAGTCCTGCATGTGCCACTTCATAAAAAGTGTATTTAAAAGTTTCTCACACGAGAAGAAGTTTCTGCGCTGCCGTTCTCCTGTTCACGCTATGTGACAAGCCTGGGTGGTGTTGTTGCAGGGGTAATCCTATTGGATGAGCCGACCACCGGCCTGGACAGCATGACCGCCAATCAGATCGTGGTGCTGCTGGCAGAGCTGGCCAGGAGGAACCGCATCGTCATAGTGACCATCCACCAACCACGCTCCGAGCTCTTCAATGTGGGTTTCTGAGATGAATGAGTGAAGAAAGAAACTTTGACATGAAACTTTTTCCCCCCTCAAGCATTAAGTACACGCAAGTACAACTAAACTGTTATTGGTTGCTACAACTTTTTGACAACTCAGTAATGTCCATTACGCATCTGTTCTATTAGAATTAAAGCCTAACTCCAACCCTAACCCTAGGACAGCATCTCTTTCTCATCATTACAGATGGGAGAAACAGTTAGTGTACAACTGTATGAAGTAAAAAGTGAAAAGTTAACCATTTTCTTTAATTATGAAAGACATTTATTGTAGTTTTGTTGATAGATATAATTGCTGCCGTGTGCCTTTGTCTCCAAGGTGTTCAGCAGGATCGCTATAATGAGTAAAGGCGAGCTAGTGTTCTGCGGGCAGCCAGGGGAGATGGTGGACTTCTTCAGTCAATGCGGATATGAGTGTCCAGAGTACTGCAACCCCTTTGATATATATGGTACAGTGTACAGCAGCTACGCAAAACACAACAAATAAAGAAGACATGTAATGTGAGAATACACAGAAGCCTGACTGCTTAACATTAAAATTAACTAAACTAAAATTACAGTTGACTTCACCTCGGTGGACACGCGCAGTAGCGAGAGGGAGGCTGCCACATTCAGTCGCATGCACGAGATCACGTCATCCTATCAGAGCTCAACAATCTACCAGAGCATGCTGACAAAAGTGGAGGAGAGTCTGAACCGGGCAGACAAACCAGCCATCCCCTTTAAGAGCAAAGAGTCTCCCAGCGGTGCTGCCAAACTTGAAGTTCTGCTTAGGTCAGTGTTGAAGTTCTGTCTAAAAAAAAAAATGACAAATTCAGATTTTGGAGAAATTATTTGAGCAGAATATAACAGATAAGTGTAGTTTATAACCATCCTCCATGTATTGTATGAAATGCTTGTATATTTCTTGCTCTTCAGTCCACCTTTGCACATTTCTTCCTATCAGCCCTGGGATACGAGTTGGTGATCCTCCAGTCCCAGAATTCTCAAACCACTTCTGCTTTATTAATGACCTAATGAAATTAGCAGATCTCTGCTATACTTCTGTGTATTAGGCTTCTATGTATTTACCACATGTGTTTTGTGTGCAGGCGCACTGTAAGAAACTTATCCAGAGACCGGATGGGAGTTCTGATGCGTCTATCCCAGAACCTGATCTACGGTCTGTTTGTGGCCTTTTTCGTCATGCGTCTAGACAACGACGTCAGCAAGGGTGCAGTGCAGGACCGCATCGGCATCATCTATCAAATGATTGGCGCTTCGCCCTACACTGGGATGCTGAATGCTGTCGCTCTCTGTGAGTCCAACCAAACATCTACACACAAGGAGGGAAGATATGTTTTCTACCCCTTTATTGTGAAGGAACCATATTTGGTGACTTCCACACACACATTTTAAGTGCCTCTCAGTGAGGCTGAGAAGCATCTGGTTTTCACCAGCCAATCAGTTATGATCAAGGCAAACTTCTCAGGTCAATTCAGGGTCCGATCTGGTCTGCTAAGAAGTGCCCTAATGTTATCTAGTGGGATGGTATGTTGAAGTGTTAAGTATTTTAACGAGAGCCGTATAAAATGTTAAGGCAACACAGAAAAACAAGTATTCAATGTGGAAAAGTAGCAACTATGGAACTGGACAGAGACAATAATGTGAAAACTCAAAGTTATTGTGAATTAGGTTCCTTCTTTTTTCATATATATATATACATATATATAAATGTAACAGGTCTGTGCTGTGTTTTGCCGGGAGCCTTGTATGAAGTCTTTCAGAGCTTACACTATGTCTGGGTAACACTACAGTACATCAAACTGCATGTGTCTGATCACATCATCCATTAAATATCTACATGAGGCGGATTTGATGATGGAAGCCCTGGAGTGTGGGGGCTATAACTATGGCTATGCATTATCTTTGTTTAGCACTCCGCTTGAAAAATCTTTATCTCAGCAGTGTAAGCCTGCTTATCTCCTGTTCACTAGGTGAAAGGGGACTACAGTATTTATGTTCCCTTACGCAAAAAGAAGTGAGTGAGTTGAAAGTGATGAAGAGATTTCAGTGTCTATCATTAGGTAAAAGATTGAGTGATGAGCTGTGAGTTGAATTATAGAGATGGAGATAAGAACAAATATAAAACAAACATGTCTATTAAAACAGATTTCATTCAAGGAGTCCTAGTATAAAGATAATATAATCTGGCTTATATAGTTTTGTTAGAAATGTCCCGTAATGTTTCTTTTTTTGTTTTTTTTCCAAGGGAAAATTATTTGTACTGTATTTATCTATTGAAGAGAACCAGTGTCTTTTTAACCAACAAGCCAAGTATCTATACTAGCTTTATATTATCTGTCTCTCTAGTATGTACATAAATAAAGTGATTATACCAGCTCAACAAAGCTGAATCCTAAGCTAGGTTTATACTTCTGCATCAGGTCGTGGCAGAGAGTCGGAAACAGTGGTGATATCTGCCATCATTCTGTAATTATGCAGCTTGTGTTGAATTTCTCTGTGCATTTCAAACAACTGCGACTAGAACTGAGCTTCTCATGTTGGAGACGAAATTAATAAATGCTAAACAAATAAACTTGAACTTGTATCACTGAGAGACGTGGATGAGAAAATGCACTTTGGAACAATTGTTATTACGTATAATAACATTTCTGAGGCGGTACATGTCAGGCCCACTGCCATGTGAGCCACTTTACACCTGATTCTTCCTGTTGTTTTTACAAATAATTAAAAACACACGTTTTAAAATGAACTATACTGACATTAATTTCATACCTGAACCATGTTTAACGTTTAAACGGACAGTGATACTGGCTGACTGAGGTAATTATCTGCTCACCATCTCTCGGTTATCAGTCTTAAATCTTAGCTTTAGGGCTCTGGACCTCACGAATAAAACTAAATTAGATTAGATAGGTGATGAAACACAGACACAAACAGCACTCCATGAACACCCAGACAGTCACAGGTACTCCGATAGAAGTAGACTGATATCATTCTGACCTTGACTCTCGTGGATAACAACTGATAGGATACAATAATTAAATGCATGTCTTTCAAATAAGATCACCGAGTTGCCCGAATAAAACCCAAGAACATCTGCACATCTGGACCATAAATAGATAGCAACAGACCACATGGAGCTTTAAAAGTTTATATAAGGGTTTCTTGGAAGAGGTCTCGGATTCCTAAGCATAAGTTAATTCTAGTTATCAATTTAAATACACTAAAATCAAAATACCTGAATGGGATGCTGAAAATCAACTTGTTTGATCAGTAGAAACGTAAAATCCATTCAGCACATTTTTGGGGGAGTTTATTATAAGTTCTAAGCAGCGTCTTGGGTTTCTGTATATTCAATTCACCTCTACCTGTCCACAGTCCCAGCGCTGCGAGCCATCAGTGATCAGGAGAGTCAGGACGGCCTGTACAGTAAATGGCAAATGTTCTTGGCCTACATCTTCCACATCCTGCCCTTCAGTATCCTGAGTGTGTTTATCTTCACCTCCTTCCTTTACTGGTGAGTATAAGTGTGTATTGTTGCATTTTCAAACTGCCTTGATGATGTTTACCGGGCGTCACACACACTTTTTTTTTTTTCTCAGGACAGTGGGGCTGCAACCTGAAACTTTGCGCTTCCTGTGTTTCACTGCTGTAGTTCTGGTGCCGCATATCATAGGTGAGCTTTGATTGCTACATACACATTACTGAGTTTCTACGGTGGCCAAGAGACTACAACGCATCACAGCTTAATAACACAAATAGACAAAACACAGGCAAAGGAATGAAAACGCCTTCATCAATTTGGCAACACATGGGATGCAAATACTCACAACAGAAGCAAGACAAACAATGAAAGTAGCACAAATGACAACAGAAATATTGTCAGAGATGGTCAAGAGAGGGAATAATTGTTATTTAAAAGTAGCAAAAGGCGCACGAAGGATGAGAAAGTTAAAATGAAAGAACCAACATTATTTTAAACACACCACTGGTGTCAAATTCCCGGAGACGTTTTTGTAACTTGTTTGTGTTTTGTTTATTTGCTTGGATTTTATTACAGTGCAGCGTGTTGAGCTCTCTCTACAACCTTAAATTTCAGAAAAATAAGTAAACACGTGATCATACAAATGTGTTGCATTCTAGCTTATCATGTTAAGTTAACCTCTTGATTTTTATTCATGTCGTATTTCCCAAGGTGAGCTGTTGACTGTGGTGCTATTAGGAATAGTGCAAGACCCTAACATGGTCAACACTGGAGTGGCTCTACTCAATATTGCAGGGATCCTAGTGGGATCTGGATTCCTGAGGTAACATTCTTATTTGCTTTGTAAATTCAGCATTTGATATTTTAATATTTTTATGTTTTTTGTTAAAGGTGAAGGTATAATAGTTGCTACAGCTAACTTTCCTCTCCGCTTCCTCACAACAGAAGCACCCAGCAGATGCCATTAGTCTTCCAGTGGCTCAGTTACCTGACTTTCCAGAAGTACAGCTGTGAGCTGCTCATAGTCACCGAGTTCCACGGACTCGACTTCACATGCAGTAAGTTGTTTTTCTATCTATCAGCACTGAGAACAAAAAGGTACTGGTCATTATAATAGAAAAAGTGCATTTCATGTTGTCTTTAAACATTTCTTATACCCCTGGATACTACTGATAAAGGTTATTAGTGATTCTCATTTATCAATTCTACATTTTATTAGTACAGTGGAGCGCTTTAATCTGATTTATATCATTTGGGTTCAGTGTTCAAGGGCAGACAGTCGTAAAACCAGAGATCTCTTGCTTTGTTTCAGATGCTACCAGACCCTTGCCAGGAGCCTGTGCGTTGACTCACGGCAGTCAGATCATTGATCAGGGCTATCCTGGTGCTCTATCCCGATACACACTGGACTTTATTCTTCTCTACTCCTTCCTTCCTGCTCTACTGGTGCTGGGCATTATCAGCTTCAAGATCAGGGACAGGCTCACGCGTCACTGAAACCACAGATACAAATGTGAGGCAGAAACAGAAAGACAAACTTCGGTCATCATGGTCCTGTGCTGATTTGCAGTATGATGTTCTCTTAAGTATTGGGGCTCCTGCTTCTCTACTTACTCTGCTTAACCTAAAATATCTTATTTACTTACAGTTTTTAAGCGTAGGTTTCTACCTGTTAATCCACCTGTTAATGGTGCAATCATAGTCACAAACAAAACAACGTTCAATTTTAATCCAGCAATCAAACTCAAAATGAAATCTTAACATGGTCTCTTATAACTCTCTCTCTCTCTGATCATTACACCTCCTTTAATTATCCACGTTTAAAAAAGCATCTGCCATTTTCTGTGCACCTCTGATTGACTGTAACACCAAACTTGTGGAAAAAGAAAATCCAATTTAGACTGAAAACAAATCACAAATACGCTAAAGTCAGTTAGCTTCAGAAGACAGAATATAAGAAATATTGATGCTGATTTTTTAAAGACCTGAATTACTTTCCAACAATGACCGATCCTTTGTAAACTATCTGTAGCCTTCAGCTTAAATTAAATAGCACCTGTATCACCCTTTTGTTCAAATATTGTGCATGTAAATTATCACTAATAAGTGATGTCTGCTTTCATAATGTTTATTTTTTTTAGAAGACATGTTATTATTACAAAATAGCTTTGTCTGTAAAGTTAATTGTTAAATAAGTTGCATGAATTATGTATAAAGTAGTAAAAATGAAGGAAAACAGTGAATAAATAATGCAAACTGTGTACTGTATATATGTTCTTATATGTGTAATAAAGCAGATTATGTCTCCAGCTCCAGTCCCTTCCATGACTTAGCTGCATTCCTCTTGTACTGCTCCAGTTCCTGAAAAACAGAGGCAGACAAACAGACACGAAAAATTAGGCAATATATAGAGAAAATGATGTAACTGGAAACACACACAGAAACACATGCAAACTCATCAGATGATATGATGAACGAATGTTCTCTTTCACAGACACAGGATACAGATAACACCTTTATAACACCAGCAACGTGTGATTTATCAGGAACTAGTCTGGAAAAGTAGCCTTTCATTTTAGTACTAAGTACTGTAGGACTCTACATAAATGTTAAAAGCCCATTTTATTTTCCTAGATTTTCTAATGTGTTTTTACTTGTGATTTACTTTGTAGCTTAAAATTTTCCACAAACTAAGTAGGATATGAGAGACTGTTCTGTCTTTCTCAAAACTCATTGACTGGTCTTAGTTAATCAGGTCATAATCACTGATCAAGTGAATAACACAGATTATCTCATTATCATGGCACATGTCAATGAGTGGGGTATATTAGACAGCAAATGGACATTTTGTCCCACGAGTTGGTGTGTTTGAAGCAACAAAATGGTGTTGGTGTGTTTGAAGATGGAAGAGTGGAAGGAGATGAGTAACTGTGACAAAGACCAAATTGTGATGATGGTAATGCGCATCCAACTCTCACGTGGAAAAAGAGCCCCATTAAATCTGATCCAACAGATGAATGCCCAAAAACAACACACACAACATCATAGTTTGTCATTCTATGGGACTGGAGACACCATCTTTGAACAATTGTCTTTTTCTAAAAATGCATTAATTTTCATTGAATAACCTTCTGGATTTCTATGAATGATCAGAGGGATGTATCTTCCAGAAAAAAAAACATGATCGGAACAAATACATAAAAGGCAAAGGGTACACAAACTCAAACAGCAGCTGGAATAAACCTTTAGCACAAATTTCTCTTTGGCTACTTGGATAAACTGCCAAACCGACCATCCAATGGTAGAGCAAGATGACCAGCATCAGGCGAGAGTCAGAGATAACAGCTTGTGAAACGAGAGTCCAGCAGGTTACTGCAGTTCAAGTGACAGAGTGGCAGCGTGGCAGATCAGCAATAAGACAACTAATCTCTGAGTTTATGGCCGTGACAGGATATATGAGAGCCTGTTAATGAGACTAGA
Source organism: Mugil cephalus (assembly GCF_022458985.1). Lineage (NCBI taxonomy): Eukaryota > Metazoa > Chordata > Actinopteri > Mugiliformes > Mugilidae > Mugil > Mugil cephalus. The sequence continues at coordinate 19,069,574 of NC_061782.1, read as the reverse complement.
TCATAAACACAACTGCACACAAGCTACTGAAGATCAGAGGGTTACTCTAGAACATTGCCCTTGTTTAAGAAAGTTCAAAGTGTTTCTGAAAGATTTTATAACCTAATTTCGATCGTTAGAAATGTCTTCGTCAAGCAAACATTCACACACTGCACAGTAGATTAGATTAGATAAATATTATCTATACAATCCCAAGGGAAATACCTCACGGTTACACAGTTTGTCTCACTCTAAGTACCTTGAACTGAAAAAAGAATCTCAAACTACACATTCTTCAGTGTTAACACAACTCTGCTTCTTTTATAATAAAATTTCTTTTATTGGCTATATTGTGTGTTTATGTGGGCAGCTGTAAGATATATAATTGCTTGTATATACAGCTATATACAGCTAGTTGTCTAGTTTGTCTTCTTTCCTTCATTGCTGGTTTTGTCATGCAACTGTATCGAGCAAGGAATTAATATCTATCCACCTTTTTTATTTTTATGACTTCACTACATCAAAGTAAACTTTCATATCATCTATAAACAGAAATGTTCTTAATGGAAGCAAACAGCTGGAAGCTGTTACTGTACATGCATATCACTACGCCTTAGGGAAAAGCAGCAGAGACAAAACATGAACTCAACCACAAGATTAGAGCCGACTGGTCTATGCCGAAGTACATAGCACTGATTATCTCGCTACTATGTCACCAGTAAGTCAGTAGGCAACAAGGCAGCAAATGAACATTTTGTCCTATTAGACATTAGATATTATTAGTAGTGGAAGAATTTGAGAGACTCTGAGAAATTTGAACAACTGGGTCAGAGCATTTTCTTGCTGAGCATTCCTGTGTCTGCGAGGGTCCAGACCTATTAAAAGTGGTCCAAAGCAGGAAAAGTTGTAAACTGGCAACAGGTTCACGGCCATCTAAGCCTCACTGATGCACATGGGGAACAAATGTTTGCCTCCGTGGTCCGATCTACAGACGAGCTACTGTAGCTAATACTGCTGAAAAAGTTCAATGTTCATGCTGGTTCTGAGTGAAAGGTTTGAGAAGACACATTGCATTGCAGTCTGTCTTTTAGGACACTGCGTTGCTGAGAGTGTCCATGACCCCTGAGCACTACTGAAAGCACCTACAATGGTAACGTCAGTATATGAAACCAGGATGTATGGAACACCCACTTCCCCTGGGGTTGTGCGTGATCTTGAATTTCTGATGGATAGTGAGTGTATAGTTGGTCCAAAATTATATGTGAAAGGTAAGCTTTGCTTTGTAACTGACTGTAAAACAACACAAGCATGTAGCTGGTCAAGATGAGCTACCTGGTCTTTCTGGGCTCTCATGGCATCAATCTGAGGCTCATTGTACTGCTGGTCTTTGGCTGGATCCTTTAGTTCCCTCTGCTCACTGGTACCCTGCAGTCAGATGGACAGAAACATTGTATTAATAATAAGAAACGCTGAATTCTTCTGTACCGCCAACATTAGAGACTAAATCGGTCAAATACTGCAATATTGATAAAGACAAAGGTGCCACTGGAGGCCAAACAACCTCCTGGGGGAAGACACTCTCGTACACTTTCTTCCAGAGGTCCTTTGGGGTTTTAGCATGCCGAGAAATGACGTCCACGTCCGTTGTAGGAGGGGAGCCTGAATTAAGATATGGTTTTAACACAATATTCCACAATCACTTCATTGAATGTCAAAACAGACAAAATCTGGTTTCTTACACCACAGTGAAGTAGTCTTGATTTAAACTGATTTAACTGCACTGCTGCTTTCAGGCCACTTGGTGGCGCTGTACTCACCTATTTGGCTGAATGAGTCCGAGCCTGCTGGAATGATGAGAGGCTTGGTGGAGTCACAGGACACAGTTTTTCTGATCACAATATAAAAGAAAAAGAAAAATAAGAAATATTAAAACCGGTGTAATAATGTATAACATATATAATGAGCTTTTCATTTGCTATGATCGAATCCATGATTTTTTATGCTTACTATCATCAATGAAAATAGCATCCTTGATAGGCATTAGGCTACTTTACAAAATGACCTCGGTGTATAATGAAACACCACTTTACAGCAACATGAACAGTTTCACCAAATACTTAATATTTCATCACTGAAGTTACCAACATTAAATAACTGTTGTATTAATAATCCTTTGGGACCTGTCTTTTGAAAAGCATGCAACTGTAAGCAAGTAACAACGCTTGTCCACTACTACTCTGTGCACATTGTTGTGTTATCCTCCTCACCCTCTGTCCACACCAAAAGCCAGGTGAGAGAAGAAGCTCTTAGCTTTTGACATGAGGCTCTCCGACTTGATGCTTGTAAACTAATAAAAAGATCAGACACAGAAACGAAATGATTGACTGGCTAAATAACTGTGTGTGAAACAAATAGACAATGAATCTGTAAAAAATGTGCACAATAGTAAGGTTTAATCAACACAAATGATAAATGAAAAATCTTCCATGAACTCACAATCAGAGAGGCTGCGTAGTAGTGGGCAATAAAACGCAGTGTTTTACTAACCACTTTCTTCTTGTCAGAGTCAAATTCCTGCAACACGAATAAAACTGTCACCCTTAAACCTGTTACTCAGATGACACCAACATCTATACCTAAAAGATATTTAAGGAAATTACAAGAAGTGTTTTACCTGAAAGATGTCGTATTTGCTGCCAATGATGAGCAGAGGAACAGGAAAAGGACTGAGCAGCTCTCTGTCCTGTAAACAGACTCAGGTTTAATTCAGGGTACATCTACCAGTTCCACTCAGACAAAAAAAAAAAAATCAACTTTCATCTATACATTGGAAAAGCTGTGGTCTTACAGGGTAGTCCTTGGGTAAGACACGAGTTGCTGAGTGGGCAGGTGTCTGGTGTTTGGCTCCAGGTTTGCCCTTCTCTGCTTGCTGTGCCTGGGTGAAGACTTTCTCCAGCTGAGCTTGTGCTGCCTGCAGCAGCTTCTCCATGGTTCCCCAGAGAGCATTAGGTTTGGACAGGTCCAGAATGAGGATGAGAGATAGCGACCTGGGAAAAAGCAGGAAGGACTCTGTGTTGAGTCTGAAAAACACCATTCCTTCATCTGCATGACACTGTTGTTCAAACTATGCAGCTTTTAAAGATATACCTCATGGGCTGAACAGAAGAGAAGCTTCTCATTCAAAAACTGAACTGAACATCTCACAAGAAATGTGTCTAAGAAGAGAGAGACCTACCTGATGCTGACAGGAGTGATGGGGATCTGGACCAGGTCTGACAAAGAGGTCCCTCCTCCCAGCTCCCAGAGATGTGCTATGTCTTTGGGCTGAAAGAAGAATCCTGATTTTTATCATGCATGTTACTCGCTATAAAAAAAGTTTACTGAAATAGGAAACAAATATGTTCAGTTAAATAATATAGCATACACCACCATACACCAGGTCAGCATGCTGTAGGCCTAATACTAAGCTAAGCATTTTTATCTCTTTACAGGGAGTAGATGTTAACACAACTCCTTCTCTTTTTACTGTTACACTTCTTCAATTTATAAATTTCAGTGTTCAGCCTTAAAGTGTCTGAAAGATTAATAAAGCTCCCATACTGTGTTGTGTCCTCTGGCCCGTCTCCCGAAAGTGTACTCCAGCGCCAGGGTTGGTTTAGATGGCTCATCTCTGGTGGATGAAGAAACAAACAAACAAACAAACAAACAAAACAAAACAAACAAACAAACAAACAAAAACGTGCTCATTACTGTGTAAAACCACAGAATAACCAAAACTAGCTCTTTGTGCTAGTCTCTGGTCTGGTTCCTAAAACTAAGACTTGAACTTCCACGCTGAAAGAAACACCTACGTACATGCTGTGCTACAAGTGTGTGAGTGCATTCATTCTCACCTGTCCAAGCATCTGAGTAGAATTGATGTTTTACCCTAAAACAGAAGCAGATGTGAGATTTCTAGCGAAAACTAAAGCCAATGTGCTGTATTGCCTTTCGTGTGGGACTAGTAAACATACCCCAGACTTGCTCCCCATCAGAAACACGGTCCTCTCGCTGGTCCTCTCGGTAGCCGTCTCCCCTTCGTCCTCCTCCCGACAGCGGACCTCCTCCGCCGCGATCTCCCATAGTGTGTCTGAGCTGTCGAATAAAAGGCAACAGCGATGCGTTGTTCAAAATAATACTCTCAATAAAGATAAATGGTTGTCAAAATGACGTACATTGTGATTCTCACCTTATTTTTGGCATATGGTTTGATATTTCCCAAAGCTGACAAACTAGCTAAATGGCTAACGGAGAAGTAAACTGTTACGGCTGTTGCCAGAGTAACGGCGCAGTCTTATGACGCATTCACTTTTACCGTTTCGTTGGCATTGTGGGAAATGTAGTGGGATCGTTGGGCCTTTCTGCACAAATACTTTGAAGACTAAATGCGAAGTATTCTTCTATTTTAGTCTTTCCACTGTAGGATAAATGTAGGATAAAGTCATGTTTTATTTTATCTTAAATGATTATGGTTGCCAATGATTGCCATCGACAAGCCATGGATCACCAGCAACCTGAAGACTCTGCTGAACGACAAAAGAAGAGACTTCAGGTCTGGAGACAAGGAGGAGCTAAGGCGGGTACGGCTCCAACTGCGTGACAAGCTGAGGGAGTGCAAAGACTCCTACAGGAGGAAACTGAAGGACATAACTGGCCCAGAGCCTCCAACGATTCCGCACCTCAAGTCTCCTACCCCTTGAGGACAACTAAGATTCATGTCACATAGAGAAATTTTCTGATGACTCTGCAGTTGTAGGGTGTATAAGCAGTAGACTGGACAAGGTGTATAAAGGACTGGTGGACAAATTTGTGGGGTGGGCTGGAAGCCACGGACAAGACCAAAGACATGGTGATGGACTTCAAGAGAAAGCTGCTCTCAGCTGCTCAGCATCCTTGGTAGGGACATGGAAGTGGTGGAGGAGTACAGATACCTGGGAATGACCATCGATAACAGACCGAACTGGAGGACCAACTGTACGGCTGCGTACAAGAAGGGCTGCAGCAGACTCTACTTCCTGAGGAAGCTGAGCTCCTTCAGTGTGTGCAGTAAGATGCTGGAGATCTTCTACCAGTCTGTTGTGGCCAGCGCCCTTTTCTCCGCTTTGGTCTGCTGGAGGAACAGCACTGCAGCCAGTGACGCCAATAGACTGAATAAACTGATCAGGAAGGCTTCTGGGGTGGTGGTGGGGAGGAGGACACTTAACAAACTGTTATCAATCATGGATAACCCCGACCACCCTCTCCACCAGATGATAGACAGACAACAGAGCTCATTCTCCAAGGGACTAAGACAACTCCATTGTCTCAAGGAACGCTCCAGGAAATCTTTCCTGCCTCAAGCCATACGCATGTTCAACTCCTCATCAGTATGTGACAGATAACACTCATATATTCATATATTTCAGTTCTCTTATTTTAATAATTCTTTAAATATCGTGTATATAGTATATCGTGTTTTCCTGTTATATAGTACGTATGGTGTTGAGTGCCTGTACATTGCTACTGCAACTGTGAAATTTCCCAGTTTGGCATGAATAAAACGGCTACCTATCTATCTTATTTCAAAATAAATTACATAATAACCATGTACCAATAGCATTTGTGGTCATGAAATGGATATCAGTTGAAATCTTTAGTAACATTACCAACTCTATCCTGTCAGATATATTTTAGTCTTAATGTGGAGGAAGCATAAAAAATATTTACATGAAAAATATGACTCAGAAAAAATACATTTCCATGTAACTGCCATGTATCCACAATCTGTTGTATGACAAATGTCTTTGATAAAACAAATCTTACCATTTAACCTGTGAAGAGTCACAACTTTATTATTGATACATTTCACACTCATGGGCAAATGCAACATATCAAGCTATTAGAATATGATCAGTGAGCTTGACAGCAGATTCAGTATGGGACTTTCAAAGAATACTCTCTGTGAATCAAAAATATTTATTTCATAAGTGAAATATTGCGATTCCTTAGGTTGAATCAAGTATGACTCAAAATGTAGACAGAAAACAAATTGCATTAATTATTACAGAACATGTCAACAAAAAATAATGTACAGGAAATTACAGCATGAAGTTTACAGCTCAGATTTATTGAAGCTTTTTTGCATCTGAAACATCTGTGCTGTGTTAATGAATGCTTTAAATCGCAGTATGATGGTTGATCAAATCATATGTATGAGTTTTCCTGATGAACAGGATAAAATGAGATGGTGTATCATGGCTATTTCCTGGGTTGGTCACAATAGGGTACGTTTTCTAGTAGTAGACTCTCTCTGGGTCGAAGCACTGTAGAAACAGAGAGTGTGAGAGAGAAAAATACATGTCAGATTATTATTTCCAGTGTTCTTTACACGTACAAATTGTTTTCACATGGATACTAAATTTTAAGAAATTGTCAAGAGAATAAAAACATATCATACAGAGTTTGTTTTCTCCTACGTGTTCCAATTGTAGCACATTCTGCCGAAGAATGGTTTCTACATCTGAGCCCATTTTGATCATCTGTAAAAAGACAGATAACGGAAACACACACAGATTACAGCAGGACATTCTTAAAAAAAATAAATACTACATAAACTCTTATACAACAAATCTTTCTCAATCATCACTTATAACCCTCTAGAAATGTGTGTTCTGGTGCAATCAGCAGCAGAGATCCTGTCCTGTTTATGTTGAGGGCATTTTAGGCCACGTGGTAAGCACCACAGCCAGTCAGCCATCAGCTCATCTAACATTTTACACCTTAACCATATATCTAACGTGTTGCTGTTGATAGACACTTCAGAATAATGTCACAGTTAATGATGTCTGACAAGCTGGTGTAACAACTTTCTATCTATTTAATTAACTATTTTGCGAGAGAGTGACTCTTAAACACCATCTTACATAAGGTGTGAATTGTGCTGTGTGCTTATTGGGACTCTTACTGTGCACCAGTATGAACGTACAAAACGAGTTGGACAATCTATTAGGTGCTAAAGGCAATCAAGATATTAATAATTCCCACAAGTATCTGAAATGGAAACATGTTAATTACTTAGTTTCTTCAGAAACCCACCCAACTCCAGATTAATGACAGAATACCAAGGCTTATATACATTCTTATTTCAATGTCAGTACACAACACACTCTGTACCTGATGACTGATGACACGTTACATTCATCTGAAATGGCAAAGCAATAACGCTGGATATGAAATTGAAATGGTACCTGCTGAATGTTTTCTTCTGACGTTTCATGTTTGTTTTTTCGGAACTCCTCGTTGATTTTTAATCTTGCAGCTTTGTGGAAGAAATGAGTTGTAATTATCTACTGCTTGATTTGTACACATCATCCATCAGTACAAGATACAGTACTAGACAGTCTTCTGATAAGTGCCTCACCTGTCAGCGCTCTGTTATCATCCTTGAATACCGTCATCCTTGTTCTGTGGAGCCTTTTAAACACTTCTAGGACCTGCGTTTATACAAATAGCTTTTAGCAAGTACAGAAACCTAGCAGCTCCATGAGTCGTATATTAACAATTTCGTACAACGTTCGCGCTTCACTTCATACATCATGCAATTCAGCTGAATGTACGTAAAGAAAACATACTAGTATCCACGTTATTTATGATAATAATTTAAAAAACATGCTCATAACCCAGCATCACCTTCAAACGAGACCCCATGTTGACTCCTTGTTAACTTCCGGCATTTGGTGTGACGTAACCGCGAGAACCAATCAGCATTCAGCTTTGTTTCACCTACCAGAAAGAACCGAAGGCGACGCAGCCGCAGACCTTCCGCAGTCTGCTGTTCATCCCAACATGGCTGACGAAACGGCTAAGGCGCAAGTCGCCCAGCCGGGTGGAGACACGATATTTGGAAAAATAGTCCGCAAAGAGATTCCTGTCAACTTCATCTATGAAGATGATCAGGTATGCAATGGGTGTTTCCGCTTACGGCTGCATTTATGTTCCAGGGGAAGCTCTGCGCAGCAGCACGAAATGTTAGCTCCGCGCTAGTTTTCTAGAAACTGTTATATTTGGAAATGCTAGTATATCTGTGATACGTGAAGACGGTGTGTCAGCATAAACCAGTTTAATGCGACGCGTTGGGACTGCGACAAAGTAGCGTTTATGCAAACTGTATAAACTATTCATTAAGTCAGAACAAGCAGTGAAATGAAATATTATTGGCAGGCTCTTGTGCACACTTGCTGCCACTTGGCGTCTAACGTTACACTGTCTTCATATCTGCCTGCAGCTATCAGATCATTGTTAAAAAGCCGATGTTGAGTGAATAATAAAAATGAGTTAAAAGTGTGACGCTGAATTATACCTGCAATCTTTGAGTGTACAACAATTAGAGAGACAGAAAGGCAACTCCCAGACATTCACTGCACCGAATGTTAAACTGGATTTACTACATTGTGTTCGTGCATTGGCACGGACCTCTTGTGCCCTCAGTTATAATTGCAAAAACAAACACAACACAGTGCAGATAAAGATCCTTGACCTGGCCTCAGAGGCAAACTGTCATTTGTTTACAGACAAATGAAATGGTTTCAGTTGCATCAGAAACGTACTCTTTCCTACGTGTCGTGAACTCACCACGCCGCAACTGCTTTCACCATTCATATGTGTTACATTATATTATACAGATGCTGCTGCACAGTCTAATTCTTATTCTCATTTTGTATTTCAGTGTGTGGCCTTCCCTGACATTTCGCCACAAGCTCCTACTCACATCCTAGTCGTCCCTAAAAAGCCAATTATTCAGCTGTCACAGGCCGAGGAAAGCGATGCTGCAGTAAGTATCGTTGGAGGATATTTCTATTCATCTATTTTCCCAATAGCTTTTTTTGTGTGTGACCACTAGAGGGAACCATTTGCAGACACTTCCTGAGCCTGCATGCCAACTTATTTTCACCTCGTCATTAATTAATTAATTCTCCCTGCCTTTTAGTTGTTGGGCCACATGATGATCGTCGCAAAAAAGGTCGCTCAAGATGCAGGCCTGTCTAAAGGATACAGAATCGTCGTCAACGACGGACCTGATGGAGGCCAGTCTGTCTACCACATCCACATCCACGTCCTCGGTGGACGCTGTATGGGCTGGCCCCCCGGCTAACCTCTTGTCTTCCTGCACAGTCCGACCTGCCATACGTGTTCACGTCTCAAATCTGATATCCTGTACTGTTAAATCTATGCTAAATTCATTTGTCATGTGTGACAAGAGTCAAAACAAAACCTTGGAGTTCATCTGTGGTAATAAAGTTCACAACAGTTGAGACTCTTGTTTGTCGTTATTCCTTAAACGCATGTTTTAGAATATACAAAATGCTTTTTTGAGACAAAAGTTTTGTCCCAATACAGTTGGAAAGGATTGGTTTATCTCTAAGAACTGCCACCATCATCGATAAGTTCTCGTGTAGGCCCTCACCTTATTTAAATCACATTAGACCACTTAAGTTGGTGTGGTTCATACATATGTCTAACAGAGCTCAAAACAATGAATAGCTGCGTTATTCACATTTTCAGTTGCTTCATTATATTCGTACCCTTGAGAAAGGACAGATCTATCAACTAGTAAATGATAGAAGTTCACGTCTGAATATAGAATGATGTCACTGTGTACCTGGTCTGATTAGACTTAGACTTAAACAGACTTTAATGATCCACAAGGGATAGTTGTTACAAAAAGATGAGCTGTTATACAGCTGGATAGAGCAGGTAGGGAATAAAAGAAGTTCTGTAGCGTTCACTATGGCAGCAGAGCTGGAGAATGAGCTTCTCTGAGTCTCTAGTGTTTGGTGTAGTGGATGAGATGGATGGTCCATGATGGAGAGCAGTTTACCTAGTGTCCTGCTGTCCCTCACTGAGACAAATGTCTCCAACTCCCTACCACTCACACTCATGTCCATTCCCTGATGAGTCACAACTGTTTTGAAGGCACAAGGTAAACCTACACAATATTAGGAAGGTGGTTATAATGTTATGCCTGATCAGTGTAGATTCTACGCAGTATATTGTTTTATAGGGGGAATGTTTGTTTCATTGGAGTCAAGTGCAAATGAAGAGAAACGTGAATGGCTCTGTTTTATTAACAGTAGGAATCAATGCAAATAGTTGAACAAATATAAAATGAAACATCCACATAATATTAAAACGAAAACAAAAAATAAATAAAACTGCTTTTCTTTACAAAAATAACAAGAAAAAAAATACAAAAAACACGGTTCATATGACACATGTAGAATTTAAAAAACAAACATGTACCTAGCATTCACAGTCCCCTCACTTCATTTTTCTTTTTTTCTGATAAAAATGGGGAAAGAAAAAAAAAAAAACACAATTAGATGCTTTGTACAGACAAAAGAGATCCAGACATGCAAGGCAGTCAATTCTGATATCAAACTAGGCGATATCACTCATTAAATGCAGCCTTGCACTCTTTTTGCATTTAAAAAAAAAAATCAATGCAATGTGCAAAATAAGAGAAATCTTTTTTTTGTTTGTTTTGTTTTTTTAGCCAACTACACATTTTTTTCGACTTTTTTTTAACCTATGCCCTTCTATTGTCAAAATGGGCACTTGGAGGCTTTGAAAACCATTGTACAGTACAGTAAAGAGAGAATGAAATGAACATGTATCCTGGTACCTAAATTCACTAGAGCATCTAAGTACTAATACACTGCCGTTATCTTACTCTAGAACACAGATGAAGCAGAATCAGAAAATGGTTAGTCCCCATAAAGTAACTACAAAAGCAGCGATGAATATGTAGTTAATTATACTGTCTGCAGTGCTACTGTACCAGTATGCTGCATTCCTTCTGTATGTACACCGATACGAAGCATTAAAAGCAAAGTAGAATAGAAGGGGAGCTTATTTCAACACACTGATTCTCCGTTTTAAATCACAAAAGGCCTTCTAGGGAGTCACTTGTGTTCTTTTTAGCACGTTAATTAAAACCATTTCCAGCAGCTTGATCATGCTCATGTTCTGCGTGTACTCACACTGGTTAGTGACGAGAAAACAAAGAGGACAAAGCATCAAAAAGTACAATACCGGTATCTAAATACTATAAAATATTTAGTTAAAACACTTTGACACGTTGTAAAAAGACGTCACGTCACCTGTGACTGGAAAAAGTAGAAAAGAAGCCAATTGGAAATCATAGGACACTTGAGTGGACGTAGTGCTGTAGCAAAAAAATAAGGGCACAGATTCTTGTAGGCTTTGTCGTATGGGCCAAATAAAATCTATCAGCAATGAGTAAAATAGTGTTTCGTTAAAATAAATAAGCTTCTGGAGTCTTTGACTTGTTGACATTCAGAGAAACAGGCGAACTGCAGAGGAGGATGAACCGCTTTTGCACAACAAGGTGAATTTCAAGATGGCTCTACTGTTTGAAAATGACTATATCAAGAAAGACGTTAACTTTGGTAAGTGATTATTAATCATTGGTCTCCCAAAGGCTGCCATTCGTTATTAGTAAGAACAACACAGACATCAACTTGCAGCTCTGTCCCGAACATGCTACTGCGGTGACGACTACGTGTTTTCGTGTTTAGCTACTGGGAGAGAAAGGAGGGGAAGGAGAGGGTGAAACAGATGGGGAGGCTCTACATATAAGTTTGAGAAATGGCTCGATGGACAGTTGCAATCCTGAAGTGTATAAAACATCTGTAACTCTGCTTGATTTGTGAAATAACTGTAACAGTTGCCATAAAGCGTGTCTATTCAGTTTCGTCAGAGTGGTTAATTAAGGCTGCAGAAATATTCTTGCTAATACAGCTGATAAATTATTGCAGTGTGTTTAATGTAAATAGATATTTGTTTTTTACATTGCATTCTGTTAGTCTGAAATGACTGTGTTAAAGTCTTACAGGTTGTCTTGTATATTTATCTGAGAGGACGAGGGGGGGTTAAGCTGCTACTATCGAGGGCGTGTTTTAAGGCATGTCCTTAGCGTAGAAAGGGTCCAGACACATGGCGAAGGCAAGAGGACTGGAAGAGACTGTACAACCACAGAGATGTGTCCACTGAGAGAGCAGCCTGGTAGAGAGGTTACGCTGGCCAGTTTGCATGAGCGGTTAAAAGTTGAAATATAATTGTCAGTCCATTCAAATCTTTCAGGTCAGTTTCTGTCCATGATGGATTAGTTGGGGAATATAGGTCAAGGCTGAAGCGACTTCCAAAGAGACATTTTTTTTTTTCCAAAGGATGTTTGTGTGAATACTAGAGTGGTTTACTAAGCAGAATGTCCACTTTTCTACATCTTCTCAGTTGTCATGAACACTGACCATCAGCTACTTGCTCCAATGCAGACTTCTATTCACATGAACCTCCTTCTCACTTCTGTGCAATGGCCTCCTCTCCGCTGGGCCGCATGCGGCTGAAGGGCAGTCCGACTCCTGTTAGCCCCATTCCTGTGCTGGTATCTCTTGCATGTTCCTCTGTGCTAACAGAGGAAGTCTGAACCCTGGCAGAGGCGGATGAACATCCAGGACCAGGGAGGATCTCGGGGAGAGATTCTTTGGCAGGAGGCGCTGACGCGGGACTGGTGGCAGACGGGGAAGTTGTTTTGGCGGTTTGGGGCTTGGTGGGGGTGGTGGGGCTGGTCAGGCCGAGGCTGGCCAGGGCGTCTAGAGTCCCATCTGGGTCGACCATCACATTGATCACTGAGACAGAAACAAGAGAATCGATGCATGAGCAGCTGTGATCTCTGTCTGCATTAAAGGTCACCTGAACACAGCACTGACGAGGCAGATCAACTGAAGTTTACAGTGTCAGTCAAGTAAGTCGTACTCTTAAGTCCTACGTAATAGCCCTTCCATTTATATTTTCTATAAATATTTAGGATTTGATGCAAAGTCAGTCACTAACTATTCAGGTCAGTCACGTATTGTGCACTTGTAGATCGTGTAATTTCATACTTCTAATGAAATCAGAGGTATATCTTCAAGTTTACCTTGAAGCTGCTTTTCAACCCTCTTCAGTTCAAGGAGAATAGATGAGAATTCCTGCAAAAAGGAAGAAAAGTAAAAACAAAACAATTACCTCCAGATATACTATAAATATACAGAAATGTTCTCTAGTCACTATGTATAATTGAGCCAGATGGGTTTCCGTACCTTGTTGGAGGTTTTAAGGAGTGGTATGTCACTCTCCGAACGCAGTTTATTCTCAATTTCGTCCCAGTTCCTGTCCTTATCCTTAAACAAAATCCTGAAAAGCAGCACACAACAGGACACATCAGTATTCATAGCTGACTTTCCAACACAAAGGCATGCAACAGAACCGCGAGGGAAGAATGAGACTATAACGTCACCTGATTTTTCCTGCCGTCTTGTCCACAGAGTGTCTGATCTTGCTGGACAGCTGAGAAACTGAGTGGAGCAGCAGGCTGTCCAACACCGCCTGAATACAAACAGGACAAGAAATTAACTCTGACGCATTATGATGAGAAGTTCATTTGTTCTTTGAGACACTTCACCCTCATATGCCTTTGATGTTAAGCGCTCTGGTTTGCCTCTCACCTCTTCTCGGTTCCAGGTTCGTCTCCTCAAAGCTCGGGGTTCCAGGCTGTCGGGCGCGCGGGGGCGGAGCTCCACTGGCTTACCGTTGATCTCTGGTGCCTTATTGGCTGAAATCACAGGTGGGATCTTCCTGAAGTTGAGGCTCTCGTCAAACACCCGATCTACCAGCTGGGAAAACACAAGGAGAGATGTAAAAGAGAAAAATTTAAATTCCAAAAAGTGTCCACAGTATTACTCCAGTTTTATTTAATAGAGTTAAACAAATTTTATATATATTTGTGGGAAATGAATGAATTTGCAGCTCCACCACAGAGAGTTAAGCACAAATGCAGCTTTATTGTTCAACAACGAAAGTCAGATTTCAATATATTAAGTCAGTTAATCCTTTGCATGGCAAAAGTTACAATAAACAAATAAAGGAACAAAAGTGGAGCAGATGGGAAAGAAATAAAGGAATACCTCTCAAAAAAGATGAACGATACAAAGCAACAGAGAGGTAGCCATTTTTACTGAAGCAACACAGGAGGAATGGCGATGGAAGCGAACGCAGAAAGGCAATAATAGAAGAAGAAAAACTGGCACCTTTTTCATGCTCTCCTGTATGTCCGGCTGCGTGGGTCGTGCAGAGCCTACCTCTTCCCGGGTGTCGATGGCCGATCCCGGGGTGGTTGCAGCGGTGCTGACGGTGGTGCTGGGCGCGGTGCCGGACGAGCTGACGGAGTCAATCTCGCCAGCCACGTCGTGGATCTCGCGCGCCAAGATGGCCAAGTCCTTAGCCAGGTCCTGGCTGATCCTGCGCACACAGGGGAATAACCTGTTAACCATCAGACAGGGCGCTTTAGGACTCAGGAAAGACATGGACACATGCAACATGCATACACCATCAATAGATGAATTAAAGTATGTATTTCAATATGAATAAGTGAATCAGTCCTACACAGATCAGTGTAGATCAATACCTGGCTATCTCCTCGCTGTGTGCTGTCCAGTCTCTGATGTACTCCTCCTGCTCCTTCATGCGGTGCTTGATTCCCACTCCACCCGGACCTGTCGCCGCACCGGGGCCCGGGCTCGCGGTGGTGCTGAGTCTGGCGTTGCGGTGCGGGACGAGGTGGTGAGGCCGCACGTGAGAGCGCCCTCCGTGTTTCGGGGAATTACGGTTGGAGCCGAACTCTTCCTCCGAGGTGGAGCCGTACTCCGGGGGCAGACGCCTCCATCTGCTGCTGCTGGACACTGTGATGGCAGAGGAAGAGGAATGACAATGTTCAGACAATGTTATCGTTACTCTAGAACGTGTGTTATTCATGGAGTTAATGAGCTTGAGGACATGAAAAGCTTTGTTACTGAGACAGCCTCCAGCTTTGTCGTGCAAAGGCTGGTAGTAAATCTGTATTTTTGGGCAACAGGCAAAAGAAAAACAAGTTCTACCTTAGTTCCTAAAAGCTCCCGACCAGACAACCTACACAAATCTAGATGGAGCCATGAAACTGTATGTTAATCTGCCTTAAAATGGAAACACAGCAGCTGCAATAACGTAACTGCACCATGATGAGACAACACTGTGCTCTATCAGCCTCATCATGGTAAAATGGGACGCAGCGGAGACAATTTGTATCTCCACAAGGTGGCGCACAACTCCAAAAACATTTCCTGCTGGGGCTTGAGCTCCAGTGTAAAATGTTTTGGCAGCAATAAGAGTTTGAGTAGAGCATCTGGGTCATCATTACAGCATTACTCTATGGACTTAAGGGAGGAGACGCAGAGTTAATGCAACATATGCTAGAGCTGGGTCATATTAATTCAGCTAAAACTAGAATTTGAATTTATATCTTCAAAATATTCCAAACCAAACTGGAAATTCATTGCAAATGTTCAAATCAAATTGACAGCAACACGTATTTTCTATTTATACCTAATAGCATCATCGTGTTAAACGAGGCTGTAAATCTGATGAGCTTGGCTGCAGTTTCTATTTCTATGACCCAGGTCTGACACACACACTACACACAAGCGGTCTAGTTACGCTCTGTGGTTCTGGTACAGTACCCATCAGCTCTTCTTCTGCATCATCACCTGCAGGTTCAGGCTGAGAGCTCTCTGGACGATGAAAACCAACGCACAAGTTCATCACAACACAGAGGAAACGTTGACACATGAGATATGCAACGATGTGGAATCTTTTGACTTGATCAAAATGAACAAACTTTAAAAGCTTAACTGAGAATACTGATTTTCCTCCATTTCTTGTTTCTAAAATCAGTCTGTAACAAGTCGACATTAGACTTAAAGCTGCTGTGCTCACCTGTGGGGGAACAGTATCCAGACGTTGTGGTCTTAGACTTGGTCTCGTTCAGTTTGGACACGCTGTTGGCTCTCATCCTGGGCGTCATCCTGTTCTCCGTGGGCGTCGACGAGCGGAGGCCCAGGCGGAGAGCGGTCTCCGCTGACAGGCGGGATGAAGAGGTGGAGCTTCGGGTCACTGTGCACTCGGAGTCACTGCGCGCAGAGATGGAGCCCAGGCGGGTCCTTCGTGGCTGAGCCAGCAGGTCCAGCCGTGACATTCCCTTCCGACCGGATGGCGGCTTAGATGTGGAGCTGGTGGTGGACACCTCGGAAGCCACAGAAACCCTGTCTGCGTCGGCTAGATCTGTGTCGGACGTGTCTCCTAGTCGCGCGCGGCGGAGAAGGGAGGCCCTTGTGGGTCGCGGCTGAGGCAGCGAGGCCTGCTTGCTCAGGGAGGAGGCTGTGGCTGCCTGGAGATTGCGACTGGTTTTTGAGGAACTACTGTTGGAAGTTTTGGTGGACCTGCTGTCAAGTTTGGAAAGGAGGACGTCGTCTGAGCCACGTCCGTGTCCAGAGTGCCCCAAAGGTCCAGAGTAGGTTTCCTGGTCTGAGGAGAGAATATCAGAAATGGGGAAGGAAGAGGTCTGGTCATCATCGGTGAGATCCAGAGAGGGCTGCCGTGCTCTGGAGGAGGCAGAGGAAGGCTGAACGGAACGACGTGCATCAGTCCGGGTCGTTGACTCCGTTGTTCTGCTTTTAGTCTTCCTCTCCAAGCGTTCCCGGGCGCTGGCGTTCGTGACGCTGCCCTTGGAAGCGGTGCTCATGTTGCTCTTCTCCCGGTGCATGCTGCTGAGAGAACGGCGTTTTTGTACGTCCCTAGCTGCTGTTTTCCTCTCTGCTTCTCCGGTCACGTGACTAGCAGTGCTGGCCGTGTCCACATCTGACTCAGGAGAGATGGAGTCAGTCCGAGGGGGGAGGCCAGAACCCTGATTCGTGATGCCAGTTTTACTGCTTTTCTGGTCTAGTTTGTTTTCATCCCTAAGCTTGGCCTCCAGGAAAGCCATGACCGCTTCGGTGTCCTTCAGGAGTGTAGCAGTGTCCATGCTCCCCACAGAGTCACTGCGTTCGCGCCCATTGCTTCCTCTGTTGATGCGTGGGATGAGCTCTGCAGGGACATTACCGCTGGGCTTCTCAATGGTGAAGCTACCCTGGCGGACTAGAGGCTTCCCAGACTTCTCTCCTCCTTCTGCTGCGGCGCCGCCTCCTCCTCCTTTCCTCTCCTCTGACCTCTTTCTCCGCTCAGTGCTGCCGGAGGTCCTGAGAGGAGCCTTGGATGGAGAGGATGTGGAGCTTTGTTTCCGTTTACTGGTCATGACGCTGTCGTCCATGGGAGTCGGGGACTCCCCGTCTCCCTTGTTCTCCTTCTCCTGAGGTTCAGTGTCCTGTTTCTCCCCTATCTCAGACCTCAGAGGTTTGGTACTGGATTTAGCTCGGGGGTCATCGACAGGGAGCTGGGGGAGGGTCCGGCGCTTGCGATCGGTCAGGCTGGAGGGCGATTCACCTCTAGACGCACCAGACTCAAAGGCATCAATTCCTACAACAGAAAACCCACAGAACTCAGACTGATATTTAAGAGCTTTCAATTATTGCTGCTTTAGACTTTCTTATTCCATTTAAAGGAAAATTAAAGATTGAAGTGACTGTACATACCTCTCTCTTTGAGCAGAAATGCAGCTGTCTCTGCTCCCGAACCCTCTGGATCTGTCCTGGTGTGATTGGCAGCTAGACTAGCCCACTGAGATACCCAGTCACCAGGAAGAGCCTGAGACGACACGTGAATGAGGAGCAACAACAAGAGACGAAAACAGGGTTGAGAAAACTGTGTTTCACAAAACATAGAGAGCAGGTCATGAGAATCTAAAAATATGTAAAAACAAAAAAAAAAAGACATGAGTTGCAATAATGGGGGTAAAGGAGGTGATAAAATCAAAATAAACATGAAGCTGCTTGTGTCCTGCTCTTTTTTTTTTTTACAATAGTAGACATGAACAAATCACCCGCACTGGAGACAGCCACCACTTTAAAAGAAAGATTTAAGAAAAGCAACTGCTCCTCATTTCACTTGGAAAAAGATATACAGTATCTAAACTGTATAAAAGAAATGACAGAAACGCTGTCAGTGCTAATACACACTCTTTCCTTCCTCTTGTGAAATTGCCTGGAGGGCAGAGAATGCTTCTCCTCATCTTAGTATGATCTAGGTCATCTCTGGGAGGACTCGCCTACTCCCACAGCAGAAGAGTGGTCAAGCTACAGGAGTAACTGTGACTCACATTACAACATCAGCCACGAATACTGGACTGGGAGTACCAATGAAACATGGTGCTTTCCTAATCAAAACGTATTCAACGAAAAATTAGTCACTGTCTGTAACATTAATAGTCCAACAACTGACTACTTGTGCATACGTGAAGATATAGGGACATACAAATGAAGAAAGAAACATAGAAAGACAAAGTTTTCTACCTCTTTCCCAGTCTCTCCTGTTTCCTTTCCTTTTCCTTCTCCTTGCAGTTCTGACAGAATAGAGGGGTCTGTGTTCTGCTGCACACCAAACACCTACAAGTAAGAAGGACATTTTGTTCAAGTTTGCTCAGTTCAAATGAGAACATTATGTGTGTATTGTATCTAATTTGTCTGTAAGTCACATAAACATATAAGAACCACATCAGTCTATGTATTGAAGTGACCTGGACAAACAGACGAAGACCCTACTGAATTAAAGATCAGATCTGCACGAGTTGGTTGACTACCATGGCAACAAACATGCATCACCCACACATACACACAGTATTTACAAAAGGCGAAGAGGGCGAGAGCGGATAGACTGTGAGCAGTGTGCCAATTAGTGTGTCAGCTAATTACAGGAATTAGCATAACAACACTTCCAGTTTTGAGCGTAACACACTCGGATGAACGCAGGACTAGAAATACACCCCGTTAATTATATCACTGCTGCTACCGAGATAACACCTGCATACAGCACTTGAAGGGGCATGTGTCAGTGTAAGATGTCATTAAGTAAAGTTTAAATTATGTCTGGGTAATAAACCAATTGCAACAACCTAAGTGCCTAAAAATAAATGTAAATGATACCTTTTCAAATCTGGTAGGTGACAATTAAAAAGCCCAGTGGACTTACGTCTAATCAGACAGTACAGAGGGAGGGCTTTTTAATTCTTACTCTACTGGTCAAAAGAAATGTTAGTTTTTTAAAATATTTTTAGCCTCTGCCAGTAAATTCCACCGTAAATCCCACAAAGAACTACTCCTCTCTAAGTGTATTGCTTAGCGCCTTTCAGATATGTTTTCTGTGACCATGAAAGAGCACTACGCCACAAGACAGGGGCAGCAGAAGAAAAATTGATGGCAGTTTTTCAGCCTCCCTGGAGCATTGCTTTAATAAAACAGGACAGCGCTTGATGGAGCAAGTCTCTCCGGGCTATTACAGAAGCATTAGGTTCACCAGTGGGACAGAGAGGATGAGTGGTGGTCAAGCAAGGCAATGGAAGGATGATAGGTTTGTTTTAGTGGGAACAACCCTGAGAAGTCTCAAAGGACTCGCTAACCCTAAAAGTGCCAGCGAAGCAGGTAATAAACAGACTGTTAACCTTGTTCTGCTCTGTTTGTGTTTGGCCTCTTTTAGATTTACTGATAGGCAAATTTAAAATATGCTTGTGTCATTTTTGTCTTCTGCTTTAATGGTCACAATTTGCCATAGAACGTACTTTGTTTTTATGAAGTTTCTGAGGTGATTAAAGGGGACAGAATAATATAAACAAGAGTAAAGAAGAAACAACAGACCTTTTAATAATCCAATTTTAAAGTTGCAAGCTACTGTAATGTATTCTAACGAATTTCTATCCACTGACGCTTTTGTGTGTCAGTCATCCAGATCATGGCAACAAAGGCAACTGGACTGTTCAGCTTATATGTATGTTTATATATACATTTATACAAAAAAGTGATTAACTCTCTGATTCCTAGCTGTTATTTATTATCTGAACTGCAGAAACTGGATTGAAACTGAAGCAGAAAGGTAGGTGGGAAAGATGAGGGGTTTCTGGAAACATCTCTGGTCCACTCCCACCTTGTCTATCATGCGCCTGGCCTCCTCTTCCTCAGGGTTCCTGTTCTCCAGTTCGATGGTGTAGGTCCCTTTATCGCTGTGGTCGTCCTCCGCCTCCCCTCCAGCTGTCCCTGCCCCTCTGCCCACAACCGAGGCGTCCTCGCTGGGGCTCGTGGGGCTTCCTGTCGCCAGCCCGGTACTGGCCGAGCTCCGGCCGATACTCGGATCCTCTGACCTCTGCTTCAGGAGCACGCGGGCAGCTGTCGGGGCGCCTGCAGTCACGGTGGCTGGTATTGGAGCTGGGACCTTACCTGGAAGGGACATAAAGAGTGGGAAACACATTTCACACAGGAGGTCTCTATGTGCTCTCTGAGAGCGGTGTCTCTGCGGTGCACTTCTAATTAAATTACTCCCACATAAACCTTAAAGGGCCCAGCTCTTAACTTGACATTTACTTTAGGAAGCACTAAGATTCTCATAGACATAGTGTATACAGACATTAAATACCTGAGTCGGAGGCTGTGGTGGCTGAGGTGGAGATGCTAAACACCTTGGGATGAGAAGGAGGCTGAGGACAAAGACCCTCCCCACCAGCTCCTCCCCCCAGCAGGGGTGCAGTCTGGGAGAACGAATAGGACCGACGCTTGCGAGGGTTTTCCTCGTCGTAGAACTCGATCATGAAGGCGGTGCGGCTGCCAGTTGTTTTGGTCCCGCTCACCGTTACGTTGCCCCCTCCTGCTCCTCCCGCTCCTCCCGCTCCTCCTCCTGCGTGGCCGTGCGCTGCTTTTAGGCGCTCCTCGAGTGCATGGCGGCGGTTGGCAAAACGCAGGCCTAGTCCATTCTCTGAGTCGCTCTGGGTGCCATCCTCATGTTTGCTGCCTACTGGGACACAGAAGAGAAATCCGGTCAGTTTAATAAAAGAACATTTCTGTGACGTCACATAGAGACATCTAATATTTATAATTTACAATTTACAATCGAACCGAAGCAGTAAACTAAATCCACCAGATAAGCCAACATAATTAAATTGCTATCATAACGTGCATAGCAACAGATAATTACTTTTTTACTTGATATCGATACTGAACTACACAGCTGTACTGTGCAAAACAACAGTATGTGAGCCTGTTCAGACTGCACTTCAGTGCACTTCAATTAAGAAACCACACGCAGAACCACATCCACCTGAAAGCACGTCCATTGTGGACACCGCAATAAGAAACAAATGTTTTCTAACCATTACAGCTAAAAGCCACCCATAAACTTTCAGCTGTGGCTTCAATCTCATCATCCAAAAGCAGACTATATCTTAACAAAGGCCAATTTACCTACCACATCACTGCATTTCCTACATTTTGATCAAGTCTGGGTTGAATCAGCATGTCCTCTCGGCGCTGTGCGATGACAGACAGTGTGCCACGCTAATCCAGACATGCCACCCACACAACTACTAGCCCTGCCTACTTCACTGGCAGCAAGAGAGCCAAGGGGGAGGGGAGGAGGAAAACGTGGAGGGGGAGGCAGACCACTGACTGTCTGTGTGCGGGGAAAGGTTGTATGGGATGGAGAAGGAGGGGGGAGCTGAAGGAGAAAAGGGAAAGAAAAGGGGAGGCTAAGCAGGGATGGGGGAAGTGGGAGAAGAGGAGGCCGGAAAAGAAAAGCAAAGGAATGGGATTAAGAGGGAGCAAAGAAAAAAAAAAAGAGACTGAAGAAGGATCAGGATATAGTATATTGTCATTAGAGTTGACAGCCACTCACTCAGTTAACCAGTCAGGCCCAACCAGGCAGTTAACAGTCAGCAAATCAGGGGAAGAAACACTGCATGACTGCTGCTGTAGATGACCACCGGAAAACTACATGAACTATTGTACGACTATATTTAATTCATATACTTTCTCCAACATAATACATGTTCTAGAAGAAATTACAACATGAAATTATATATATATATTAGATATAGCACTGCTCTGGGGTCTACAGTCTACACCTTTTGATTGCTTCACAACAAAAAGTAATTGTAAAATGCAATGTCTGTATGTTGGCATGTTGTTTTTGACCACATGGTTGAGTTTCAGGCTCTTTTTCCCTCCAGTCACAGAGTACAAAAACCCAAACCCTGTATCTAT
Organism: Mugil cephalus; assembly: GCF_022458985.1. Taxonomy (NCBI): domain Eukaryota; kingdom Metazoa; phylum Chordata; class Actinopteri; order Mugiliformes; family Mugilidae; genus Mugil; species Mugil cephalus. The sequence goes on along the minus strand of NC_061782.1, from coordinate 19,047,474 downwards.
CCACTGATCTATCCATCTATCACTATCCATGTGGGTAATAAATTTTAAACAAGCACAGATGTTCCTGTAAGTACAACCTACAGTGTAAAAAGCACTTGTATAATGTCAGTCTGTGGAAGCTTGCTTGCTTGCAATGATAATATAGTATAATAATATAGTATAAGTTTGGGGTTGAACTTGTGGCCCTTCAGTTCCAAAGTTGCTTCTCAAACCGCCACAGCCCCCTATGTAATTTGGCCAGTACAGGACAGAAACCCACAACCTTGGCCTCATTAGCACCATGCTCTAAAAACTGATCTAACTGGGCAGCAGAGCCATATCAGAATGCACTCGTTTTCATTAGTGTACTTGTAAATGTATTTGCAGGTGAGTGTATCTCATCTCAGCCTATAATATCGAAGTCATCCACCTTTATGGAAAGAGCAACGTTAAATTGACGGAGTAGCCATTAAAGAACAGATTCTACAAGAGAGAGTAGAGTGTTTTTTCAGAGTTTGCAGCTACTTTGTTAAATTCCGCCACCCACGTCCTTCAACTTTTATCACTGCCTGTTAATGCACACTTTTCATTAAAAATACAGCATAAAGGGAATGAGAAAAAAAAAGTAGCAGTGTTACAGCAGCCTGAGCAGATGAGCAGATAAGCACCCACAGAGAGAGGCAGGTCTTTCATGCTGTGTGCCCCAGACAAAGAAGCCCTTGGCAGGGTCGGAGGAGAACAGAGATGTCTGTGAGAGTCCGGTGATGTGTCCCGCTCGCCCCACCATGACTCACAGTGGAGCCGGCCTCTGCCTCTGGATGCACACACACTCCCACTCACAATGGAGCACCCGTCACAAGCATGCACTTAATTGATGCGTGCCCACCATGCACAATACAACACAACACACACAGACGACTGAATGTTCAAGCCTTGATTATCTGCTAAGCAGCTCTACCTGAAGAACTCGTGATTAATTAAAATCACATACATAATCCCAGAAACACTGCAAATCACGCATTTAAATTCCTACGCTGCCGAGAATAACATTTTGCTGGAAACGCACAAATTTCCAGACGTGACAGTGACGAACACGTGGCAGTTCATTTTCCACACATCTAACAGTACGAAGCTGCATCCTGTGCCTGGTTCCCTGCAGCAAGAAGAGAAAAGACTCACCTTGACAATTAGAAATGAAAAGCTTCGCCCCAGCTGCCTCTGCCGCTTTCTCTGCCGAGCACCTCTACGACACACCCTTAGCACATCTCACACACGCTGCACTGCTTGCCTGCGGATCAGCGCTGAGCATGATTCAAACGTGCGCACACAGCAAACACAGACGTGGCGAGTTTCAGCCACACGGACCCACATGCTTCACGGACCATGCTTCACGGACCGCCAGCAACGGAAAGCGTTTTTCATTTTTGCCCTTTGTAAATTGAATTTTCTCTTTCCCTCCCATCATGTGCATCACTGTTACTATAACAACTATCTGCCAAAAACTGCTCCCTTCCTTTGCCACCTCCCCTCTCTGCTTCTACCGCAGTCAAGACAACAAGCCTCTCTCTGCCTTTCTCTCTCTTCTTTTTGCTGCTATTGCTGCAAATACAGCTGAGTTCTACAGACAAGTTTTTCAAGCTTCTTCACCCTCTCATGCATCTCCCCAGCTTTTCACACATCACCAACATCGACACAGCTTTCACCTACCTTTTTCTCAAGCTTGTCCTTCTTGTCCTTCCCATCCTTTCACTCCTTCTTTTCTCTGTTTCTCATTAATATACTTAATTTTCTCATGTTTTATCGTTGGCTAGAAAGACTGCAGTGTTTACAAACTGTCAATCAGTCAACAAGATAATCATCCCTGAGTATTCTCTCAGCCAGTTGACATGCATGTTGTGCTAACTCCATCTAATAAATGAGCCTCCCTGCCATTCGCGTCTGCCTCAGAGCTTCATTTCAATCAGCCCTTACGGTTAACCTAGCCCCCTAACACACTCACAGCGTCATAAATTGGCCTCCATTTAATTCGCTCATGACCAGCGTGTAGTCTTCAATTGCCTAGCATCCCATCAGACCTTGGCTCTTTTTACTGGAGAGCGAGCAAAGCCTCGCCTAGACTGCCAGCAGGAGCCTACTCAGCAATTGGCTGCATGCAGGTAAAGGGAACAAAGAAACACATAGGTGCAAGAAATTTACAGTCGTGGCATTCTCAAGCCTTAGACCAATGATACATAGCAACAAGCCCGTAGAGATAAACAGAGAGAATTTCCTGTAGGTCCCATGCTGACAACATCTAATGCTCCTGGAGTCAGACATTAAGTGCAATGAAGTAGCATTTACTGCATGTAGACTGTGCTCGTCAGTGGTTAATATTTCTGTAAATGGTGAAAAATTGAAAATCGATGTGGAGGTAATACTACAATACTCATGCAAAGCCTCGTCGTCTGCTCTCAGAACAGTAGACTAGGGTTAAATGTTTCTGTCTGCCATTTGCTAATCCCCCCGCTTGGTTACCACTGCCAACAATCTCTGGCAAAGACTCAACATAATGCTCTTGTAGCATAGCAAGAGACAAATGGAAAATTGAGACAGTGTGTTTTATAGTGTAATGTTGGGATAATGTTAAGTTGAAAAATCTCACAGAAGGATTATTTTGGCAGCCAGTGTGCTGTGAGAGAAAATAAACGACCAGAGCGAAGTGCGACAAAATCACAAGCTGCAGACACAAATGTAAAAGAGAAAAGCTGCCTCCACCTTTCAGTCGTTTCAGATGGACCGGCACGTCACTCTTGATGCTCTTACTGTCGTCCTCCGTTGACTCGCTCCGCACCAGAGTGGGGTCGTTCTGTGCCAGCCAGTCGGCCACCTTGCTCTCGGATGCCATCATGGCAGCTTGTAGCGTGCTAAGGTCCCTTCCTCCGCCGCCTCCGCTTCCTGCTCCGCTCTTCTTGGAGCGAGATCTCTGGTGGTCGGGTGTGAACTTTGACACGTGGTCTTTAATGGTGACTTTCCCGGGAGAAGTGTTGTCAAACTCTATGGTGAAGGAGGCGTGACCTTGAGCTGTGGAGAAAACATTGCAGTTTTATTGTTGTGTCAGATCGTGCTAAATATAAGGTTGCTAACTGAAGCACTTTTAACACACTGGACTGGACACATGACATGTCCTGCTATAACCGAATACACAAAAACACTGTATGCATCTGTTATTTAGTTTAGCCCACTGACTAAAACAGAGCTGCAGTGGTCTCTTCTCGTTTTGTTTCTTCGTGCCATAAAGGATTTCTCATTAAGGCCAACATGGCGACACCCACTTTGGCTTTTAAAGATACGATTTTATTCACAAATAAACCAGAATAAGTAAAATAAATGATCCATTTCACCTGTAGTGACGTGACTGTCGGTGGCAGCGCCCTCCGTGTCTTTGGTGGGAATCTCATGAATGCCGTTATTGGCCATGTGACCCTCCTTGGTCGGGATCTCAAAGTAACTGGAATCGTGGGCAGCGGACGCATGAAGGCCGTCCTCTTTAGCCCGCTCCGCTCGACGCGCCTCTTTGCTGTCTGAGTTTGGAAAGCAGAGTCCAAAAACAAATATTTCTAAGATTAATGGCATTAATTTGAATGTTTATGTGATTTTAAAAAAATGGTTAAAGCTTCCTGAATTCCACTGGGTTATTTAACAGATCTGTATGACCAGTGTAAAAAAACAATATGACTCCCCTTACTGTGTAATTTAACTTACTTGGTGGTATCCCTATTATTTAGACATTAGTTTAATGACCTAACATCCCAAAGCTCCAGATGAATACTCTAAGTTGTGATCAAAAATAATTAAAGTCAAAATTATGGTAGTCGTGTTAGACCCCATATGGGTCAGTTCACTCTGGATTAGTTCATCAGTAATGTTCATGGAAGATGCACATGTATGTTCTGTTTGCATTTTTCTTTCTCTGTGGCTCTATACAAGAACTGCCGGTACTGCCCTGTAAAACCTGCTCTGGGGCACGGACAATATGGAGCACTTATTTTCTCATCTGTTCATATTAACAAACAGATCCTCTGTGCAATCTGAATATGACAAACGATACTCTCAGAAATTAGAGGGGCCATCTGCTTCATGTTGGGGAGCAAATGCAGGAACATATGGCAATCGTCAAAAAGAAACAGAAACGGTCTTTTCAGAACAATATCACAACATATATTTTTAAGATGTGATGCAGTCATTTGCGCTGCTTGACTGCTCAAAAGACAAAAGCATCCAAAACACAATATCTGAATTTAAAAAGTCAAATAAAAGATCCAGTTTTTAACAGTGTTCACATTTCTATCTGTACCTTCTAATATACTCATCAAGTACTTCTTGGAAATTATGAATATTGAAAGTGACTAAACTTCCTCTATCTCACATAAGTAAGTGTGAATATGTCAACACCATCCACATGCCTCATGTGGGAATCACCTACCTTAATCTTTTCTAATAAAGAGTTATATCCTTTATACAAAGACAAAACAGTGAATAGCTCAGGTACCTCCTGTCATAAACTTGAAACAGATGATTACAGAATCATCTTTAGTCTTTGTGTTTTATTAGGCTCCATACAAAGATTAAAAGGGAAATGAAACTACAGTTTCATGATATCATTCCACACATAAAAAAGCATTTACTGTAAGATGTGACTAACTTATAACAGTGGAAAAACTTAACACAACAACCAACATTTAACCTGCCGAGACACTTGTGTTACCTTTAACACAGTTAAGAGATACAGAGTTAGCTGACCAAATACGTTCTGAAAGAGCAAACAATAAGTACAAGTGCAAGTTAAATGGATGTCAGACTAATACAAAACTGACTTAAATTAAAAGCGCTTTAACAGCTCCATTAGCTAAAGTATATATGGATTTTAGAGCAATAGTTACCAGGGAATTAGCTGCTGCAGTGTAGAGAGTGGTGTGTTTGTATGAATGTGTGTGTGAGTGTGTGTGTTGGGAGGAAAGGGGGAGCTGGTGCAATGGCGTAACCCAATCAGGTTGAGTGACAATACATAAGGAGGGGGGGTCGGTGGCTCCGACAACACAGCCTATTCACTGGGAGAAATAAAAGGTCACACACTAAACTTAACTGACATGCACATGCAAACAGAATCGCTTCCCAGCCTAAACCTTTCTCTCTTTCTTTCACTTCCTCTCCGCTGCTTTATGTTATGTGAACAGTTTATTGGAAAAACACTGCTTTCAAAATATGTACATTGATAAGATGCGGTTTAAATGCTGACGCCCGCATTACCTACATAAGCACTCTGCATTAGCAGTGGAGAACAGTGATTCACAAAACAAAACCAATTTCACAACAATGATCCAATGATACAAATGAGCAAACTGCCTTTCACTCACCCACTTCCATGACTGAAGTAGACAGCCCCATTCTCCTGTTGTTTCTGGAAGGATTTTAGGGTCTCACCCTTCTACTCTTGCACAGATTTACTCAACACTCACAGTCTTTTCTCATCTCACTTCAACCGAAAAATATTTTGCAATAATCCACGAAGTGATGATGCATGTTACAGCAGCAGAAAGAATTTCTAATAACTAATGTTGTTAAAAAGGCCTTAAAAAAGTCTTCCTTTTTTCAGCCAGTGAAGATGCTGCCGGGCCGTCTACCCAGATGTGGTGGGAGATTTGAGGACTCTTCAGTCTGCTCCAGTGTTTGTGTGTGGTTAACCTCCCCCTACCACTTCCAACAACACTGGTCCTCACTAAACCAGCCTGGCACAGACTGATTTTTTATCACTGAGCTGTAGCCCCTAATCCTGTTACTCCGACTATCCGCCAGCAGTTAACAGGATCCCCCCAGTCCAACGGTCACTATACAGACACAGTGTCCAGTGGGCAACAGTCATACATACAAGCTCTGAAAAAAGCCTTTGTGTGCGGTTGGATGTGGCAAACGCAAACACACAGTTTAGCCTGGCATCACCATTTGTGATGTGAAAATAGGAGACATTACTACTGAGAAACAAAATACTCCACTGCATGATTCAATATCATTCAACAGTACTACAAACCACAACCTTCAAAATGACAACACAGTTGAATCAACAGCTCTCTGATATTTTAAACAAATATTGAGGAACATAACCTTCATGTACTTAAAATAAATAAATGGCATCATCTGAAACTATATGACTGCCTGTGACTGTATTTAGATTTTAGCAACAGAAATGAGATGATGATGTGTGCGATGGTAGAGAAAATCACCGGAAATGTCACAGGTTCCTACCTGAAACAGAGCCGTCATGTTTTTTCGTGGATGACTTGGTTTCTTGTTTGAAGGAGTTTTCATCGTCTGCGTCCCCATCCCCCCACCAAGACGGCTGGCCATACAGGGGGGTCCCGCGAGGCAGCGCTGCGACATCGCCTGGGGAGGACGCACCCACCGACACATTTCAACAAAGCCTTGCCAAAAGTCGTTGTGGTCTGTCAAGTTAAGTGTTTATTATGGACTTTACATACTCGGGTATTGTCTTGATAAACAGTTCACTGAATCATGGAGCCACAAAGTGAACCCAGCTGCTCTTTGTGTGTATGTGTGTGTGTGTGTGTGTGTGTGCGTATTTGTGAGTTAATTCCACTCTGGCTGGGTCTTGCACCACTGACCTATTTTCAGAGCCTTAGCCAGCAGGATGGACACACACACACACACACACACACACACACACACACACACACGTAAACACTCCCTGTATCATGCCCCTCTCTCTTACAAGCGGTGTAAATGAAAGGGACTTTCCGTTTACTTCTCTGTCCTCACCAGAAAAAAAGCTCACATTGGACAAGCTGTCCTGTGGCAACTTATTTTCTAAACTGGGTAAAGGAGGCAGAGGAAACACAACCTGCAGAAAAAGTCTGAGAAATGTTGTATCTTTATGTCAGAGGATTACTTTCTACTGTTTCCGTCTCTTCTTTTATTCACCCCTTTTCCAGAGCTGTGTAACTTTATTCACAGTATATTCAGATAATTATAGATGCTCTGTACCAAATTACATGCAGGAAGTGGTTCCTTTCTATATAAAAGCTACTGAATGTATGTTTACTATGAGGTCTAATATCTGGGTGAGGCCTGGTACTACAGCACTAACGCTCCAGGATTACACCCTCAGAACCACAGAAAGAAAATCATTAAAAAACAAGTGGCAGATGGGGTCTACTGAAGCCCTACATGTGCAGAGTTACTTGTTAGCTACGTAAATTTATGTGCATGTCTGTGCGCATGCATTTGTGAATCATACAATAAAATGAGTGCTATTGGTTTGTATCATGCACGCACTGTGACTCTGTTACCACTTAATCTGAAATCACAAGGCTTGTGTGGCCTTGTTTTAACATCTGGAGATTAACCAGGACCCCTGCTAGTACCTCAGTCTGGCAAGTGATGTTATTAGGGACGTCCTCAGAACTAAACTGCCTTCACGATAAAACAGTGTGTGCATGCAAGCGTGGTGGTTGACGTCGACTTGGTGGCCATGTTCACCCCCTACTGGTCTGAGTTAAAACCCCACCCCATTTATTTCACAATATTTTGTCTGGAAAAAAAAAAAAAAAAATCAGGAATCCACCCACAATGATTAATCACAGTAAAAAAAAAAAAGTCTGTGTTAGACAGACAAGCATTTTGTTCTAGGGTGCATTAAATTAGTTTACGATGATAATATAATAGTTTCTCTAGAAGGTATTATTATTATTATAGAAGGTATTATTTGTATATTTAAGTGAAATGATTTCCTTGTATTTATTTCACTGTCCTGTCTCTTACCTGCCATCCTCTCCTCTATTTTGTGTGCCTCCATGGGTTTCGCTGATGGCTCTTTGGATGAACTGAGGCCATCTGCTACCCTGCTCTCCCCTGGTTTCGCGGTGCCGCCACTGGGGGACTTCAGCGTCTTTGTTGGGGTCTTAGAGGGAGACCTGGTCGTTGTGGTAGTGGTTTCACCACTGGACGGCTTCTTGCTGAGCTGGAGGCCACTGGTGAACTTCTCATGCTGAGGGGAAAGAAGAAATTGAAAAACAGATGGAGTAGAGATATCAGTAGTATAACATGACTGTTATGGTTATTGCTGACAGGACACAGGTGATGCGTTCTCACCTTTAGAGCCTCCTCTGGTACAGTGAGCTCTCCTCTCACCACGGTAAACAGGTTGGTATGTGAAACAGGTTAAGGAAACACAGACACAACTAAAAGAAAACTACCCATTTTTTTTTAAGCTCAACTGGTGGACATACAGGGGTAAAGACATTAAAGGATCAGACAGTGAAAGGATATCATATCCAAACCTCAGCTTGTCTTCCAGCTTCAGAGTGATGTACATCTGCTCCTGAATGCGGACATCATTCACAAAAGTCTACCGAGGGATGGTAAATACAAAAAACACAACAACCAATATGTCAATTTAAATAAACTGTGACGATATGTAAACATAAAATAAGCAAAGATTCTTCTACAGCTCAAATGGGAATGCGAACAGCTAAAATTTGGATTCTAAGTAAAGGAAAATATCTGATGAAGTTGGTCCACATCTGAGTCATGTGTGACGGTGTCTGTGGGAATAAACTGCAACTAATGATCATTTTCATTATTGAATAATCTGAAAACTATTTGGTCAGTTAATCTAGTAATATTTTGATTTTAAAGAATTTGGAAAGCAACACTTGTAGTAAATGGAACAATTTTATTGGTTTTACGCATTTCAACTCGTGACCTTCATCAGAGCCATTTCCAAACGCTCACAACAACAGCTTATTTTGTTTGATGAACAATCCACAACGAACATTTGAGAAACTCCGAAGAAGTATAACACACGTCTAGGTTTCTGGAGTTAGGAAAATCTAACTTGTCAGGTTGCAAACACCAGTATTAAACAAAGACCTGGTATGCAGGAAACATTAAGTCAGAGCTAGAAGCCTAAGCACAATAAAGCATGTATTCCTCTTTCTCTCTCCCACTCCCATTTCTCCCGTCTTCTACTATACAGCTCAGATTCAGATCAGGTTTCACTGAACTGCAAATGAAATACTATCACGTTTGCTCTGCTGCTGCAATAAAACAGTCCCGTCCTCTCTCTGGCGAGATGAAATCACAACAGCTTAACAATACGTCAGCGAAGGAACTTCTTTAAGAGAGCAAATGGCGACGCTGTCTAAACACAGCTCTTTATCTACAGCAGAGGCGAACCATCAACATATCCACTGACTCAGCAGGAGAAAACTTCCTCTGAATCCAGCCAAAGAAGCGGATGGTTAATGACGCAGCAGGAAGTGGCTCTGACTCCGGCTTCCCGTCTGAGAGCTGGGGAGGATGTGAGGAGCAGTGCGCATATGTGTCTAATCTGGTTGGCTGTGACTGAGTAGGAATCACTACACATGACTAACGCTGTGTGGCCACTGCAGCGGCCACGTTAAAAAGACAGAAGTCAAGGGTAAAAAGAAAACTTGAGTTTAAACGTAGTCATCACGGTCATGAATGAATATATTCCTGTAAAATGAAATACAGGTTTTTATATCTGCTATCTAAACCAACTTAATCTCATCAGTATAAATTTTATATATTTCCACAAATACCACTTTAACATTCAACACAGATTATATAGTAAATGTATCCACACACAAAAAAAATAGAAGATCTACAGCACCCCTATTTAAAACACATGAGCTCATAAGTTATTTTTCACTCTTCCTTTGGTCTGCTTTTTCTACGGTGTCTTACTTCCTGCCTGTCTCCTGTGTTTACAATATGTACTCATGTAAAAAACCCTTATAAAACACACTCACAAAACAGGTCTATCTATGAAGAAGTGGTGACACTTCTCAAGTCTGTGTGTTCACATTCATCGGCATAGTGACCCATTGCTTCAGAGTTTGCCCTTAGGTGGTGATTTGCGTAATTAGGTTTAGAATCAGATTGACCCGAGCCTCGATATCAATCTTAATCGACAGAGGTATTGATTAGCAGCAGAGACACAGAACTGACTCCTTAAAATAACTTCGTTTAACCCTCAGAACCTCATCTCATCTCCAGTATCATGAAAATAAAAGAAAGACACACATTGTAGACTTTGGCAATTCTCTCGGACGTGTTTCGATGCCAAATACTTTTTAAACACATCTAGAGGAATGCAATGACAAGGACAGATGAGCAAATGTGCTGCAGTCTCCAAAAGAAGTGCCGTGGAAATATTTGGTGTAATATTATCATTACTTTAATTGGAAAATCTGCTGTGCATCAGTTTGTAGCTTCATTTGGTGAAATAACTGTCCTGAAGTCATAAAATGCTCATTCTGGCATCTTGTTTAAACTACAAGCACACTCACAGTATAGTAAAGATGTTAAGGTAAAGGTAAAGCAAAGCCAAGAGAGCCAACTGTGGAACAGATTACCAGAGCCTGGATATCAATCTTAATCAACAGAGGTATTGATTAGCAGCGGAGACACAGAACTGACTCCTTAAAATAACTTCATTTAACCTTCAGAACCTCATCTCCCTACTCTAACCTTCAGTGCTTTGTTCCTGTTTGTCCTGGTTTCTCTCTATATGTGCAGTTTCTATCCACCTCCCTCTGCTCCTCTTCTAAGCCTACTGACCTACACTTCTACACTACACACTATCCATCCATCCATCACTCATCACATCTCCCCTTTCTCTGCGCCTTACTCTCCTGTCCTCTCTCGTCCTTTTATCTTTGTCCTCTGTTTTGTACATATTGCTCTGCGTACTCACCCCATTCAGGCTGCCCAGGTCCTTGACCTTGTGTTCATCAGTCCCAGCCTCGTAGTTGATGACTGCATGCTGCTTATCCACACTGCGGGACTTCAGACAGAAATATACATGGAACATTAACCCAGTGGTCACAGTCAATTCATTTACTTACTCACAGTAAAATCATTAAGTTCAGAAATTCATTCATGTTCTACTTTTCTTCACATCGCTTGTATATACTGTACATTGTGCTATATTAAACTAAAAAGAAAGCGTGGCCAGTAGGTGTTTCTTGCATAACCATCAGAGAACTGTGTGTGGCTGGAGCAATTCTTGCTATGCCAAGAGTTTGGAGGAGGAGGCATTATCGTTCAATGTCGAGAATGTAATGTCTGAAGGTAGACCTCAATATCACTGCGCTTAATATCCACCGTCATGTCATTGAGAGCATATCAGCAGGCATTTCAATGTCTGCTCACTTCATACCGATGCGCTCACGTTCATGTACACTAGTAAACACACACACACACACACACACACACACACACACACACACACACACACACACACACACACACACACACACACACACACACAAGCAGACAAAGGAGACAAAGGCGAACAGTGGAACAATGAAAGACTGGAGGTGAAAAGTATTGATTTGGTGCGAGCTGTGAGCACATCAGCTGTTTTGAGGATAAATAGTTTCAGGCAGAAACACTGCAAGCTTCAAGCTCTCATGAAAATAAAAGAAAGACGCACATTGTAGACTTTGGCAATTCCCTCGGACGTGTTTCGATGCCAAATACTTTTTAAACACATCTAGAGGAATGCAATGACAAGGACAGATGAGCAAATGTGCTGCAGTCTCCAAAAGAAGTGCCGTGGAAATATTTGGTGTAATATTATCATTACTTTAATTGGAAAATCTGCTGTGCATCAGTTTGTAGCTGCATTAGGTGAAATAACTGTCCTGAAGTCATAAAATGCTCATTCTGGCATCTTGTTTAAACCAGAAGCACACTCACAGTATAGTAAAGATGTTAAGGTAAAGGTAAAGCAAAGCCAAGAGAGCCAACTGTGGAACAGATTACTTTAGTTGGATTAGGATATATCAAACAGGATAGAAGCTTCTGAGCCCTGTGTCGTACCACACACTGGAGGAGAGATGACTCATGCTCTTGCTCTCAGATATAATGTTCAGTAACGGTACATGTGCAGAGGAAAAGTAGAACACAGACACGACTAAAATGCCTCAGCAAACTACATTAGCCTTGAAGTCTAAGCTAACGTTTTAAAATGTGCATATACCAAGAAAGCACCAGCCCTGCCTCACTTTTTTAAACCAGTATCTGACAGTATCAGTATCCCTAATACAACTGATGGGGGGAAAAAAGAAGAAGCTGTTGGAGAATTCCTGAAGATGACATCAAAGCATTTAGAAAACACTGTCATGCATTCATTTGGAAGCTGATAATCTGTGAGTGTGCGTTTGTGTTTTATTTGGTGCATGACACAAGCAGCTTTTAACGTTTAGCCATGTGATGAGGCCTTGGCTCGTTAAAGCAGTCACATGGAGGACAACTGTAAGCGGCTTCACAAACACACACATGTTATAAAAACACACACGCACAATACACAAAGCCGAGAAAATGTTTGGAAGATTTCCATTATCTTTATCTCATTCTGAAGACATCACAAGGATGGGAATACCAGAAAACATGAGGGAGAAATAAAGTGTTTGAAAAGAAAAAGAAGCTGGTCTTCAACGACTCTTAACTTCTTTGTGTATTAAACTAGCGCTGGAATCAACAGATCTACTGTACATGACATAACAAAACTGTGTAATAACTGGGAATCAGTGTGACTTTAAAAACTATTAAAACTCTCTCATAAACTCTTTTTGTTTTACATCTGAACAGCTTAAAGTCAGGGTTCAGGATACTGGCTACAAAACTGGCTACAAATCACACTGTCTCTTCCCAAGTGAAAATGGAAGTTAAAATAGAAACATATCACATTTTATCAAATACAGAATCCAACTGTTGTTTAATGCAACTCATCCTATTAAATCCATAAACCCGTTACATACTTTACACATCTCTGAATTTTGGATTTGACAGTATCAAATGATAGAGCACTGGGGAACCCAGTGTCCTAAATGTGTTTTTGATGGTCAAACTTTCAGACAGGCACTTCTCAGTTAGAGACTTCTCTCCAGATACGCTGTCATAACAAATATAGCTGCAGCCACGGATGCGCCGTCTATCCACAACAACCAACTCTGTCAGATAAGATCTAACTCAAGAGGTATCTGCCCCACTTTCTATTAATAGTGCGGTGACCAGAGGTACACATGAGCGTACACGTGGTTGTTCTGGATGTATGCACAGCTGCACAGCCCCACTTTCAGCACAGACTGAGCATACACACAAACACCAACACGTTCAGATACTGCAAGAACAACAGCATGAGAGTCGTTTTCCACTGTGATTAGTACAGTTAAGTTGTGGAAAAAGATCGGAGTGAACTCACCAGCTCGTCTACTCGGCTGAGAGAAAGTCCTCGCTGTGTTCACCAGTTATTACGATATCTCTAACACTCAAAAACAGCACTGCTGATATCAAGCTGACAGAGTGAAGAGTGAAAAAATAAATCACCAAGCCAGCTCCTCACCTGTAGCATGAGCTCACAGTCATCCCGGCCTACAAAGATCATTTCCCGGGGGAGTCGGTGGCGAGTTCCCCCGCTGCTCACCAGGAACCAGGAGGTCACACTCATGGCTGCGTCCTGTTGCTGCCTCGTGGAGACGCCTCCTGAACAAAAGAAATAAGCATTAGTTTAAGTGATCACTAAATGACCCTGTGTTGGGTCAATGTTGGCGTGCTGACCACAAACCAGAAGGCTTCTTTCTTTTGTCAAGTCCTGCCTAGTCCTACTTAGCATATTCGCAATTCTTGAAAAACATAAAAACTGTACAGCCAACAGCTGGAGGATTTAATACATGAAAAAAGACATCTCAAAGGAAGACGTTTCAGACATAAGAAAATAAACAGCACATTATTTTGGTGAGTAGCGCTACAGACCTCTGGTCCAGGTAGCTCACTGCTGATAGACCGCTGGCAGCACAACACAGCTAGGCCATCCTGAAAAAGATGAAGATGTTTTTATTACTTTATCCTTTGTTTTGTTTTTTTTTATTCCCACAGCAAGCAAACATATCCAGTATGATTCAACACATCATAAAATAATAAGCACAGATGCATGAACAAAAATGTGAAGAAGACACGGGCCAAGAAGTGCAGAGACACAGAGAATCAATACACTTGTTCTTTCTTCATTTTGTTTTGCTGCTGGGGGAAGGAGGTTGAGTGGGCGGTCTTGCAATGTGACGCCGCCGTCTGAAAACGAACGCTAAGGCAGCCACTAAGAGACATCCTCTCTTTCTCTCTGCCTGCTCTGATCACTGCCAGATGTTGAAGGAGGAAGTGACGTAGGAATGTTGGCTGGCCTCCCCATCAGGACATTTATTTTCCCTGCTGCCTCCTTCCCCGTCTCCTTCAGACGAGCTGGAAAGGAGGTCAAAGCCAGCGACTCCGACTTTTTAACTGCCCAGGCGTGGAAGAAGCCCATTAAGCAGATCTAACCGATGGCGAACGGCTTCTATGAAGTCTGACAATCCTGTATGTTTGATTTAACAATAACTGGCGTAAAACGGAGAAGTCAAAACTACATTTTTGAATTTAATTTTTTATACTGTCAGATGATGTCAGCAAAATTTTCAGCACAATGAAATTGAGAATCTGATAATTCTGTTTAAATGATTGTTTGTACACGATTTTGAAAGTTATTTGGAAAATAAAACCTCAGAAGCCAAGCTTTTCATAGTTATTCCAAGTGGCACTAGAATAACATTAGTTCTCTGTCGTGTGTAGAAAGTGCCAAGAAAAGCCCATCAAAGTGGAAACTAAAGATTATTGAGCTAAGCTCTTGCACGCTTGACCTCATAAGTACTTGGTATACCAACTCAATAATCCCTTGGGTAAAATTTTAATCAACTGCACACCTCCATGCACGTTCCACGGAACATGAATCTATCATGAGCTGTCTCTGATGTAAAACAGATCAGACTTTCATCCTACAAACCACTCAGAATATCTGACAATTTTACTGCTGAGTGAAAGATTTAAGAGGGAAATAATTGTAGGAGGCATTGGGTACTCTGCTATAAGTAACACGCAACAGGCTTACAACCCTGATGTCAGGTTTATATGACACACATCCTTCTCATGAGAAGGTGATACCACTTGTGTTTACAAACCACAAAACACTGCAGCTACCTGACAACGATATGTAGAAGACATTACCGATATGAGACAGGCATTGTGCTTGAATGCCACACTGGAACAATGAAGTATGCACAGCAAGCGCAGCAGCAGCGTTGGCATCACACTATAATTATGTGTGGTCTCCCTCAGGACTGTAACCAAAGCATCAAGAGCTTTCTGGCTCTATAACCACTGTACACTCACTGCTGAATGCAAGGTTAATGAGAATGTGGTTGAGGAGCCTGGGTATGAAGCATACCAGCCTTTATGGTGCCATTAAAAAAAAAGTCACTATCACACATGAAAGACGTGGCTCAGATGGAGGAATGCAGTGGTAGGTCTGAGGAAGGAGCCACAGCTGAGGACGACATACTGCCTGTTTAACATGTGTGATCGTGTTATTAGAGGGTCAGTTCATCCAAATTATAAATAACACGGGTGTAATTTTAAAAAAATAAGTACAAAAGAGAAAGTCTTAATGTTCTGGAAATTGTAAAATGTAAGACACTTGATGACACTAGCCAGGAGGCTACATGCCTTCATGGGGTCAAGTTATGAGAAAAATCCAAATGTCGGCTAAATGTAAATTTAAGTAAGTTCACAAGTTGTGACGTGTTTCCTGACATTTCTGGAAATAGTGGAGGTTGTATATTTCCATAATGGCTTTTCTTTATAATATTTTAATAGTGCTGACTTCAAATGAAACTTGTGGTTACAACATGGGAAAGTGTGTACCCAAATTACTTGGCATTTAAATGGTGGCATCAACTGTAAGTCACGTGAACAGTGGTGCTGGTTAATGATTCACATCTAGAAACCACGAGGCTAACAGTTTAGCAAGCTAATGATGGAAATGTAAAGACGTAATGAAAACATGAGCATGTTGGGAATATCAGTGTTTTACTCATACGTATTGTATACGTAAACCTCTATACAAGTCCAACTTCCTTTACTTATGAACAAACGTGTCACAATTTGTTCAGTTATGAGGTCGTGAATACCAATGAACATGATAAACACGACACCATTTGGAGGCAGCATGTGTGAGACAGCTCCATACTGTCATTATGTATTTTCCCAATTGTTGGCTTGCTGAAGCCTCGCTGGCTTCTAGACGCCAGCAGTTGCCTAGCAGCGGCCTTCCCCCGGCTCACAGCTGATGCTAACATCTGAACGCCAAGGCTTTTGTGTACAACACTTCTCAGTTTGTAACCACAAGTTCACCAGTTCCATTTGAAGGCAGCAAGCTGTTCGTCAAGCTAATGCTACTTCTTACAACTTCCAATATCGGCCTTAAGGAAACACTACGTGTTATCATCTGAAATGCAAACAGGAAAAGATGCTTCTCTAGATAATGGCATAAGACATCTTTAGTCTTTGGGCCTTTGCAGAAACACACCAGTAATACTCTTGGTTCTCATCTCCATTACACTCTTTCAGCAACATTTCTTGCTTGGGCTAATAAGGAGGAACAGTGACCTCATGGTTTTGGCAGGAATTCCCCAACCCCCAAACATGCACTTATACTATCTCCCACACACATATATACACACACACACAAGCAGAATTGAGTGAAAGAGCAGGATTATTCTAAGATGACTGTGAATTCTTTGTGCAGAGGAGACGGCAGTGGAGAGAAAGGAAGTATGAGCAGAATTTCTTACTGTGGACACTTATCTTTGAGTTCACCGCAATTTTGCAGCCAATTGGGACTCAGAATAACATCTATCCACCTACTTACACGTATATACATACAGTGGGGGAAATAAGTATTTGATCCCCTGCTGAATTTGTAATTTTGCCCACTTCCATAGAAATGATCAGACTCTGGTTTTTATGGTTGTTTACTGGTTATGGGTATAGACAGAATATCAATCGAAAATGCATAAAAAACACACAATCTAAAAGTTATAAATTGTTATGTATTTTATTAAGGGAAATAAGTATTTGATCCCCAACAATTCACTTAGAATTCAGGCTCCTACAGATTGGCTGGTGCGCATGTGGCACACAGCTGTGCTCAGTCAACTAATTACCAATACTCCTGATCTTAACTCGTCATGTATATAAAGCACACCTGCTCTAAGAATCAGTTTCTTACATTCCAACTTCTACAGCACCATGGGCAAGACCAAAGAGCTGTCAAAAGATGTCAGGGACAAGATTGTAGACCTGCACAAGGCTGGTATAGGTTACAAAACCATCAGCAAAAGGCTTGGTGAGAAGGTGACAATTATTGGTGCCATTATTCGCAAGTGGAAGACCCATAAAAGGACCATCAACTGTCCTCGGTCTGGAGCTCCCCGCAAAATCTCGCCTCATGGAGTGAGGATGATGATGAGAAAGGTGAGGGAGCAGCCTAAAACAACACGGCAGGAGCTTGTAAATGATCTGGAAGCAGTTGGGACCTCCGTCACCAAGAAAACAGTTGGCAACACACTGCGCCGTTATGGATTGAACTCTTGCAGTGCCCGCAAGGTCCCCTGCTCAAGAAGGCACATGTACAGGCCCGCCTTAAGTTTGCCAGTGAACATCTAAATGACTCAGAGAAGGCTTGGGAGAAAGTGCTGTGGTCTGACGAAACCAAAGTTGAGCTATTTGGCATTAACTCGACCCGCCGTGTTTGGAGGATGAAAAAACGTGAGTATGACCCAAAGAACACCATACCCACGGTTAAGCATGGAGGTGGAAACATCATGTTTTGGGGCTTTTTTTCAGCAAAGGGTACAGGGCAACTCCACCGCATTATGGGGCCAATGAATGCAGCCATGTACTGTAACATCTTGGACAAAAACCTCAGCAAGAACACTGAAGATGCCTCGTGGGTGGGTTTTCCAACATGACAATGACCCAAAACATACTGCCAGGACAACAAAGGAGTGGCTCAAGAAGAAGCATATTAAGGTCATGGAGTGGCCTAGTCAGTCTCCAGACCTTAACCCGATCGAAAACCTGTGGAGGGAGCTGAAGCTCCGAGTTTCCAAGAGGCAGCCAAGAAACTTGAAGGATTTAGAGACTGTCTGTAAAGATGAATGGGCCAAAATCCCTCCTGCGCTGTGTGCAAACCTGGTGACCAACTACAAGAAACGTCTCATCGCTGTGCTTGCCAACAAAGGTTTCTCTACAAAGTACTGACTTGTGTTGTGCTTGGGGATCAAATACTTATTTCCCTTAATAAAATACATAACAATTTATAACTTTTAGATTGTGTGTTTTTTATGCATTTTCGACTGATATTCTGTCTATACCCATAACCAGTAAACAACCATAAAAACCAGAGTCTGATCATTTCTATGGAAGTGGGCAAACTTACAAATTCAGCAGGGGATCAAATACTTATTTCCCCCACTGTATATGTGTGTGTATATATGTGTATATATATATATATATACATACACACACACACACACACACACACACAAGATAGATGTAACACAGACATATAATAAATAAACATGTTCATGTTTATCTGCTGCGACTAGATTTCCATTGTCCAGGGGGGGAAAAAACATTTAAAGCATCCTATCGTTGTTCCAAGAATTCAAATCTCTCCCCTCTGCTCCGAACCAGCCAACCACAAACACTGGCTGAATGCAGGAAGTGATGTCAGTCGGCGCCAATTTATTTATTCGCCGTCCGATAGGTTTTTCCAGCTACTCTAAACGTAGCATCTGCCCGGAGGATGATGCAACAGCTGGGTAACCATCAGAGGCACTCATCTGCTTTCTCTCTCTAACTCTCCGAGATGTCACGTCATGGCTGCGACCCTGGCACCACACTCATCCCACGCCACACACCTTGACAGCAGCCAGACACATACACGCTAAGCACGGCAAAGAGACAGAGGCTGTTGAAGACAGCGAGAGAAAGAGGCCCAGAGAGAAAGAGATGAACCGATAAACAGGGAGACAACTCATTTTCTCGTCACAGTCATTTCCACACGGTCTTATGACGAGAGCCAAACTCAGCCCCAGTCAGGGTGTGGTTGTGTGCTTACGTTGTAAAATCTTAGTGCAGCTACATTAAAACTTAAGAGCGGCTTCAGGAGATGCTACGTTTTACTAGCTTTTACTTTCTGATTGAGGAGTCTAAATGGTGATTAAACTGTAAAGCTTTTAGGTATTTGCTACACTAAACTTCCATGTGTAATCGGTCTTTCCCAGGAGACATCCTCTGGCAAACAGGAGGCGATGAGTTTAATGTTTACAATGGCAGCAAAAGCTGTTACAATACAGATGGCACGTTAGTAGCTGCTGCACTGATAGCCTTCCTGGCTAAAAACAGGCAAATAAAACACATTTAACTGTGTAATCCTTTAAAATTAAACTTATTAAAAAATTATGAGAAGCATATAATGACGCTCAGCAAGCATAAACATTGTAAAAAAATGCTGTAGCTGTGGAACAAGGGAAAGGGAAATTTAATTTGGGATTAGGGCTGGGTTTAAAAATTAGTTTTCTTTTCGAAATATCTAGTTTCCATTCATATAATGCTCTGATCAATTTGTTTGAAATATTTCCTGTATCCTCTCGTGTGACAACCGACAAGAATCGGGCAAACGCAGAGCCATATTAAAGATGAGCCAACTGGAGATAAAATATGACGGAAATACCACTAATCTCTGAAACCAGTGACAACATTAGTCTCGTGAAAATCTCTCTCATAACTAAACAATCTTGATTTAAAGCTGAAATAGCACTAAATCTATCAATTCAGCAAAGCAGTAGCGGTACCCAGTCCTAGTTGCATCTGATGCAAGAGAGAAGCCTATTCCCCAAATAATAGATATGGTCAGTTAACGCTTCAAATCCAGAACTAAGGCAGTAAATAACAGGTAAGGAACCCTGAATCAATTCTGCGAGCTCAGAGATGCTCTGGGTGCAGTGAAGCCCAGACACCCTGAGGGAACAAACAAGGGAACAGATTCAACACAGACAAAGGCTTTCTAGGCTCCAAAGGCTGAGTCTTCAATAGACTTACAGACTTGAATAACTGAGGTATACAGTCTATTGTTCTCCTATTTACAGGGCAAACAGAGCAGCCAGTTTGTTTTTTCAATGATACTTATAATAATGCAGACTGAGACTACACAAAATGTTGTCATTTACATGAGGGAACGCTGGCTGCTTTTTCTTTTTAATTGCTCTGTAAAATGTTGTTTCATACAGCTTACGTGTTCGTATATTGTGTAACAATTAACAGTGTCTTAATGGCTCATAATGGTCTTTGTCGGGTGATGTCACACTCACAAAGCTGCAGTGCATTTTGGGTCATTTGGCCATTTTTGTGGGTAAACAACAGGGTGAAGCGCAGTTGCGTGAAAGGATGCAATAATAATTCAAACGTGAAAAAGTTTATCTTGGTGTTAGTTAGCTGTTAAAGATGTGGAGGAGACTAGAAAAATACCTCACAGACCAGTGCCCAGTTATAGTTGAAGGATATGACAGCTGAACTATTCTTCGCAGTGAATATTTCTCACACAGCAAAAAAAACTTCACACTCAAAACATGCAGAACAGTAAATTAACATGTGAAGTGAATTGTTTGGTTTTGTATACTGCAACTGCAGTGTTTGAGTTTCACACAACTTTGGTGTTATTGACTACTGTTCTTCAACAGACTGACAAGCCAGTTGTGGATATAAATCAAATGAAAGCAAGATTTACAGAACAACCCTGTTAAAAAGGAGTTTTTCCTGCCACCATTCAGGGTCATTCTGGAGGTTTCAGGACAGGTTTTCTAAAGCATCTTAAGACATTGTTATGTTATCTATGCTATATAAATAAAATTGAATTGAACTGATTTGAATTGAATGCTATTACATGTTTCTACCAAGTGCACAAATCACAGCTCTTGTTCTGCATCCTCACATTTCCAGGGAGGTGCACGTCCTCTCTACGCAGGTCTGCTCCGCACTATCTCTGTAACTTCTGCATCCATTTGACGCAGAAGTCTAAAGCGCCTATGACGGAGAGTGTGATTATAGCTAAGCTAATGTCTCATCCATAATGGCATTGATAAGGGACACACGTGCATAACAGCAACTTCTTGCATAAAACTTAAATGTGTGTGTGAAGAAGGAGCAAATCTGTGTCAAAGTGAAAAGAAAAGAAATCCAGTATTTTACATCGCAGTAAATAAAAGTCAACAAGGCTTCCAGTCAGTCACAAATATTGTATCTAAGAAATTAAGTGTATCTTAAATGTTCTTAATCTAAAATTCAGAGTGCCTGGAGGAGCAAGTCACGGCCACTCAAGGGACATCAGTCTGTCAGATTTTGATTTCATTTGACTTTTGAGCTAAGATGACCTACTTTAAGTACTTTACCTGCCAAATAGTTGGCAGAGAGGAAAACACTTGAACACTTTTGACTTAGTCATAAGAATAACATTAGCTAAGCCACTTCCTTTATCCTGGTATATTTTGGCCGTGATACACATGTCTGTATTTTCACTTAGTCATTACACAAACTCATTAAGTGTCCTAAGGTTGAACGTAGCAGCCAAGGATGCTGTTCCAGCTGCCAAACACTGCTTTCAGCAGCAAAAGCGACATAGGGATTCATTTAAACCCGGATTAATTGTAATAATACAATAAACTCCATCGTTTTGGTATTTGTTCTCAAACTCTGTTACTGACATCTGACAACAACAACAACAACAATATACAGTACCTGTCAAATTCAGGCAATTTAGCAGCGATCAATAAAGTTTTTCTGACTTTAAGGATTTTTTGAGGTTTCACGCTTGAAACTTCGATGTCTGTGTTTTTGTAACTCTGTATCCTGCTTGAGGGTAATTTTAAACATTAAATAGTAAAATAAAGGGAAACAAAACTTTCATGCTATCGAACCGAACGTTTCAAACAGATTACACGTAGCTAGATGAAGACTATACACCAACATTAACCTATTTCAAGAGGATCTCAGCACTATGGAGGGAGGTAATAAATCATCACGGTGTCAGTAAAATACAGAAAGTGCAGAAACTTGGGCGTGCGTGCGCGTGTGTAGCTTTACATGCGTTAATGCAGCATGTCGGTGGAAAAAAAAAAATTGTCCCACGCAGCACAAAAGACCATATGGCGCAGAAAAACCTCAACGCGCATCACATGAGCAGTTGGCGAGAGGAACAAACAAGCAAACGCCTCCGTGCAGCCAGCATCCATCGTTGTTGTTACCAGTCACTGGCCTTAACACATAAGCTCGCCATGTGACCAGTGACCCCCATGTTCAGAATGACCTACAGACCTACATATGGAAATTTATTCTTCATGGATGTGGAGAACTCTGCAGTGCTATAGTTTAAAAGACATTGTGCCCTTCAGCCCTGTCGCATAGAGTAACGTTATTATTCGCGTTGCTTCTAAGGATAGAACCAACACTCTGAACAATGTCTTATATTGATAAGACATTGATTATTAACGATCCAAGAGAAATAATGAAGCACATGCCTCCAAGCCAAATCTTTTTCAGTGCACATGATGCATCCTCTGAGGCATGTGTACATGGAAAACGAGGAAATGGAGAGGAAGTGTGTAAGTAGCAAACTATAATTATCAATCCAAATGTTTGAGCGAGGAATAATTACAATACAGCTGAATGATTTATTCAGCTAATTATTGTTATTATTTAGATATTTTAGCATATATGAAGCCTTGGTTGTTTGATTAGGTGTATACATTTGCTCTGGTGAGTGCCCTTGTGGCCCCACATGGGCAGATAACGAGTGAGCAGTGGCCCTTTAACAGGAACATTAGTATCTGGCCAACCCCGCCATATTTATTATGGCACCAACATTTATGCTGCCCACTGCAACAGCCTCAGCGGCGAACAAAAATAGTGAACTCCCTCACATTGAAATCTACACTGGCACTTAGAGGAGGGGAAAAAAAACAAAGCGCAACAGGACAATCAGGGCAGGTCTGGCAGAGGGAGAGATGGGAATAGAAACCGCCTAAATACAAGATCAATATCTGCAGTGGAAAGAAGCACAAAATAAAGGAAACAAACTCGGAGGGGAGCACGCTACACCCCAAAACAGATGTGAAGCTCACTATTTTATTATTAATTTTGAGAGGTTAAATAAAGAAGGGGGGGGAAAAAACGCCCTTGATGTTCCATAACAAGGGAGAGGCTGATGTTTCTGGATATAAATTGCTCCGAGCTTCTTTTTGTTTTCTACTTTGCTGTCTCTCCCATTATTTAACCACAGACTTTTCCTATTCACCTCCCTAGTTTCACTCAGACTCTGAACACAAGCAGGAGTGTCACCGGGCGAAGCTATCCCGCTCTGCTAACCCTTTTCTGCCGTGGCAGATTGCAGAAGTGAGATTCACTGCTATTTTTAGGGAAACAGACTCCCTGTTGGAACGGTACTTTTTTAAAACAACTTCAATAACATGGAATCAATTGAGATATAAAGCTCCAGACTAGGTTGTTTTCAGACACAAATAACACTCCCTGGCCACAAAAGTAAAATGAACTCACTTCCTAAGCTTCCTTCTGTACACAATGGCCGTGGGCCGGCCGGACAACAGTCCTGACAAAAGTCTCCGATCCCAACTATAGACTAAAACAGCAAATATTACTGAAGGATGTCCCTGCTATACATGTATACGACGCTCTTTGACTAGAAGAGTGACGCAGGAGTTAGGATGCTGAATAAGAAAGAGACTGGGTTCAGATGAGATAGGAAGCTGCAGAGGATGTAAAAGCAGGGAGTCGCCAGCTCTGCTCAACCTTAACTCGTGACAGTGAACCTGAAATGCTTCTAAACTAACCAAAGAGCTCTGACAGCCCGGTGACTGCAAGAATTTACAATATGCTCTTTTCTGAGGGAAAACTAAACACAGCTATAAAACTGTGAAACCAGAATGTATCATCTGTTTATTTGGGAATCCCTTATCCCTAAATGTCACGCATAATTGTCCAACCTGCATATGGTACATCATATATTCATAGATTATTCCAGCCTGATCACCAGTAATTTAACAATTACCGTCAATGACACAGTTTTATGCCCCTTAGCTCTTAATTATTCTTATAACTGGTTGAGCTGTAAGATTTTCCACAGTGATTAATTTGAACGTAGCCTCTATCCATCCTTTCTATCCATGATCAATCTCCCATGTATCATGCACAATAAGGTCTCATATACCCTTGTTTGTATCATGTTTCTGACAGCTTTATGAAGCTTCTGCCTCTTTCTGTTTGCTGTTCTCCTCATTCGCTGCTCTTTCTTTCTTTTCCCGTCTCTCTACCAGGCTGGCCTCAAGCACATGCCCCCCGCCCCCTCCACACGAGCTGGGTTCTGCTCAAGGTTTCTTCCTGTTAAAATGTTTTTTTTTCCCTGCCACCCTCGCTGCAGTGCTTAGCAGTACTCTGGGGGTTCCAGGCCCCGGGTTCTGGGATGTGTCTCCAGACAGTCGGGATTGTTATATAAATAAAAAATTGAAATTGGCAAGGAGGCCTGTGTTATCATCTGCGGTATAGCAGCGCAGTGGTAGTCAGGCTAGGAGCGTTACAGCTAGGAGCGTTGCCTCCTCTCCAAGAATGCAGCAACCGCCCTGTGACACTGACACAGATTTTAAAAATGCAACCGCCTGTAGAGCCATCCAGCCTGCCTGCAGCCACATATGCGGAGAGAGGGACAGGAAGGAGGCGGGAAAAGTCAGGGTGAAGGAGAAAAGGGAAAGCGAAGAAAGGCAAGCCGGACTCGCTGGTATTATCTTGCACATTCTGTGGCTCATCCCCAAAAAAATTTGAATCCTCACAGATGAGGGAGGAGACTCCGGAGACTCTCACAGAACACGTCGGTCGCGTATGTGAACGGCTAACTGTCTACCAAACTCTGAACAGGGATGCAACCTTTGAACCAATTCAAGGAAATAGTAAATATAATGTATCAAACTGCTTTCTAGAAGCATCTGGAAAAATGTGACTTTTGTATTTATTCTGCATCTGCCTCAAGCATTTATACTGATTCAATAACCCTGATACGTGACAAATAAACAATAATTATTACACAGTTCTGCACAAATAAGCATTGCCCAGCCTTGGTTAGACCAATGGCAGCTTATAAGACACTCTTTAAATTTAAGGTTATCTTTGCATATTTATGACACATCTTTTGTCTATTTTCCAAAGTTTTACATCTAATGTGACGATGAGAGGAAAAAAACACTGAAACACAAAGAGAGCGGATGCAACCAGGCCAGCTACATCTGCCCCACGAAAACAAAGCCCCCACACAGAAGCAGAGGAGGGGGTCCGACATCGGGAAACACTCTGTACACACGCGCACACGTACATAAACGCACATGAATGTGCGTATTTATAACAAAACACCTAGCTAGAATCAGACCCTCAGACGATCGACTCCAGGAGGACCCGGGGGCTAGCGTGTTCCCAATAAAGATAAACAAAAGCGTTCAATGTGACCGACCTTCATTGATGTGCATCTCGTCTCGAAAGCCTCCGTGCGGCTGCTGCACAAGGATGCAAGTGATTCAAAAAATAAAAAAAAGCCAATGGTCAATAGTGTAGGTTTGACCAGGATGCAATCGGGACAATATGTGGCCGCAGAGGCTGTAAAGTGGCTCGGCTGAGTCGCTTTCCTAAGGTGGAGCAGGGCAGGCTGGTCATATGCTGCTGCTGACAATAGTAGCCATCCAGTTAGCCGGCAGGGAGTCACACCAGCCCGTTCACACACAGCCCTTTATATATATATATATTTTTTTTTATTTTTAACACTACAAGTTAAATCTCCGTCTTACTGTTTTATAATTTTCCGTGTCACCTCGTGTTTTTTTTGTATCAACACCAAATCATCAATAGATGTGCTGCCTGAAAATTGACTCTTTCCTCTTTCGCTCTGCCGCAAACTTCACGTGAGTGTCGGTCGACTAGCTCGTCAAAAAAACAAACAAACGGTAAGCTACATTATAACGTCGCTGTTAGCTAAATAAAACCGAAGTGTCCTGTCACTTACCCCCTCTCGTTATGCTGTGTGCTGCCTGCTGTTGAAGGTGTGTGTGTGAGTGCGTGGAGCCCAGCCCTGCCTGCCGTCGCTGCAGTTCAGTCTGTCTCTGAGCGGTGGTGGCCTTCTCTCCCTCCGTTGCTCAGCAATAAGCTACTCCCTGCAAAAAAAAAAAACAGCGGCGGCGAGTGGACCGACATCCCGAGAGGAGGCTCAGAGCGGCAGAGACCCGAGTCACCACTTCACTTCCGGCCAGAACTGTCGGAATAAAAGCACGTATCCTGGCAACGATACAAGATAATCACGCGATAACACCAGCTCACAACTTTTATTATTATTAGTTTATTGGATTGTGACAATGCACATTAATCAACGTTGATGCGTTAGTCATCAGTGTAGATGCGCTAGACTTAGCACAAATGCTAATTTAATTTAATGCTAATTTAGTAGTCCCAATGCAGGTACACAACACAAAGACTTTAAAACAACAATCATACAATAGACAGTTACAGGACCAGACACAGATAGACAATGTCAAAACAAACCAAAAAGTATACAGACAGTATCCAAACAGACATGGATGAAAAAACTATTGTACTAGGGAGTATGTACTATTAAGAACTAACTATTTAGGCTATGTGAGTACCTGTTTGATTTGTTTTTAATCAGTGTTTTTTTTTTTTGTTTTGTTTTTAAGTAGGTAGTTGTCGCAGTTTTGGATGTGTTGTGGTAACCTGTTCCAGGAATGTGTTCCTCTTACAGATAAGATCATTTATTCTGTTTTATGCCTGCGCACATTACAGTCACCTCTAGTTAGATCTCACATTCTTCGTCCTTCAGTGTTTTTTCTCCAGATGAATTCATTCAGTGGTGGGGGGCAAGAGCATTTAAAACTTTAAAAATGAGACAGGCATCAATAAAGAGTTGATAGCTGGCTAAATCAAGATTATTATACTCATTGCGTTTTTTGTACAGGGGTGTAAATGTGGGTAAGTCTAGCCTACAATAGCATCATCTCTATTGTATGAAATTTGTTTTATATGCCTGTTTACATAGTAACTATTGTTCCCTCGGTCAACAGACAACTAAAAGATCTCATCTTCTACTACATTTATCCTCATTAGGGTCACGGGGGTTGCTGGAGTCTATTCCAGCCTTGTCATCAGACGAGAGGCGGGGCACCAGTCCATTACAGGGCCCCATCAAAAAAATAGTTTAATTTGAAAAACTTTGTCCAATGTAATAATTACTCTGATTTGCAATGAATTTCTAATTCTTGCGTCTAATTGGGAAATGAAAATACATTTTAGGCTTTGTCATGGGGCAGTGTTTACAAAGTTTCCACACTAATGGGTAGATTCTTGAAATGTTTCTATTTATTATTTTATGTTTATTGTTGTTGTTATTTCCATTGAAGGAAAATCATATGATTTTAAAAAGACGAGACAAACTATAAAAACACAAAATGCAAGAAAATATTTGATAGGCTTCATGCTGGCTTGTACTTCTTTTACCATGTCATGTCCAGGATAAAATATTTAGCAAATGTATGTGACTGGTAAACATCTGTTAAGTTTTATAAGATAAGATACAAGGGTTAGTGTTCTGTCTGGAAATCAGAGCAGTCAAGTTATAGATTTCCTGTGAAGTAGGCTACTAAACTGAAGCTAAGATTTTTCAGCTAACATGTTCATACTGATTGGATTATCATAGCTGAGCTGCAGGAGTAATGGTAGAATTCACCATCATTTAAACTGCACAGGATGAAATAAAGCCTGAATTAATATATGGATTATGAAAGGTCTTTTGTTTATTTGTAACTCCCCTGCCAGATGGTAAAGCCAATGACATCACTGATTCAGAGGATTACACAGTATATGAATCTCATTAAATCACAGGTGTCAAACATAAGGCCCGCGGGCCAAAAGCGACCCTCCACAGGATCCATTCTGGCCCCAAGATGAATTTGCAAAGTGCAAAAAATTACATTGAGAACATGAAATGCATGTTTTCCAATAAAAGTAATTGTTATTCCTAGGTTTCACACAGTTTTAGTAAGAGTTATGGACATAACACGACACTCAAACCTAGAACTAAACAGCTAATTGCACTTGTTTTTCTTAAATGTCCAGTTGTTCACAAAACGTTTTGTAGTAGTACAGTTCTTTAAATGTAAATACTTTCATAATGTATATATTTGCACTAAAACAAAGGGAAATATTTGGAGTTGTCCTTGTTTATAAGTTAGTATTTATAAGTTAAGTTAATTATAAACTGAGATTAAATTGGACAGTATGTGGCAAAATGAGTTTGACACCCTTGCGCCCTTAAATTTTCAAAAAGGAACCTTTTAATTTTGAAAGAGGGTTTCCGGGGTTTGGATGTAGACTCTGGAGAACTTGACATCCATTTCAACCTCAGCAGCGCCTGCGTCTACACTTCCAACCATGGATGCTTCCAACGCGGCCAGAAGAGATGTCAGCTAGAACCGGGTGGGCGGGTTTCCTGGACTCACTGTTCATGTTCCGGGGTCTTTTGTTGCTGTACCACCATCTGGGTTGAAAGTGAAGGCAGTACCTGCTGCACGATACGTAGTTTAAATGAATAAGGAAGCACAAGACAAAAGGGATGTTCCCTTTAGTCTGATCCCTTGTGCTTCCTTATTCACACAACAACAATAGCTTACTTATTAATTTATTTTTTAATAATTTTTGTCCGTGACTTTAATCGCCTTAATAAAAATCTACAACGAAACGGATTGAAATCATTTGTGCATTTTTGTTTTATTTTATTTTTTTGATGTGCACGTTTATTTTGTTGTTTTTCTAAACATTAAGCCTACAGTGAAGTGCCACTACCATGCCATACAGACGGAGAATAATATGCTTATGTTGCATATATAGTATTTTGAAAATGGTTAAATGTAATTTGAAATGTATAAAATAAAATTATATTTCTAGTAAGATAGCTTTATCAATATTTATACGATACAAATTCAAAATCAAACAGAACGGTGGTGTTTTGTCCGGCACGATGACGCAATGACGTTCCTCCCCTGTTGGCGTGAGAGCACTCGGTTTAAATG
The DNA here is from genome assembly GCF_022458985.1 of Mugil cephalus. Classification (NCBI taxonomy): domain Eukaryota; kingdom Metazoa; phylum Chordata; class Actinopteri; order Mugiliformes; family Mugilidae; genus Mugil; species Mugil cephalus. The sequence continues at coordinate 19,018,354 of NC_061782.1, read as the reverse complement.
TGAGGGTGTGCCGTCAGAAAACACGGAGCGTTTTCTCCATGTTTGTTTAACGGTAACCTATATTTCTGTTCATTTTTAACATTTAACCTCCTTCATCTGAAGTATACGCCCTTCTCCCCAGTTGATTATAACGCGGCGTCTGCGTCCGTTTTAAACCTTTAAACGCCTATGAGATATTATTTAAGTTTTAATTTCAACTATTAGGTAAGTTAAATAACTGTACTCTTATTTTGCACCGCATTAAACAAAATATAACAATCTACTAAATATATTCACCGTTTGAATTTCAATAGTCTTATTTTTCGATTTATGTGGTAATATTTTTATTCCGGCAGATAAGTTAACACAAATCGAGTCACCCCCGTCCGTTGGAGGGGCGTTGGACGTTCGTGTGGACGAACAACATGGAGGATCCGCGGGACGTTCAAACTAACAAGCGAAACGGGAGCTGCAGGTCGTTGTTATCGGCAGGTTCTGCGGTGGCCATGGAGGTTAAACGGAAAAAGATACGACAGAGTTCGTTGTTCCTTCAAACAGAGGTATGACAACGAGATATATAATGATTATTTTTATGTTTAACCGTCACCGATGAATCGTAATGACACCGCTGGAGGGTACAAAGTCCAGCGATACTAATGCAAATTAGCTAATATTCAGTTTTTACATCACACAGCTACGATTACACTATCCTAGTCGATAGATTGTGCTCTAATAAATACTTATAAATAATGGCTTCGCTCAGTGGCTAACGTCATTTTCAAGCATTCAAATACAAGCTGGCTGTCAGTTCCCCTGGAACAAAGCTCGCTGTGAGGAGTCGCCCCCTTTTATTCACTCCAGCCAGATCTTTTTGTGCTCCCTGCATTGTTGGACGTTGCTAAGGATTTTGTCTTTCCTCTAACCCCGTTTAAACTAATGTTCTTCCAGGCGAAAAGCATGAAACGATGCCCGAGTTTGCTGAATGACACCCAGCAGATAGTAGAGGACATGAATTTGTTGTACATTCGACAGATTTCCAGGAAGCTGCAGGTGCATATTTTAGATTAGATTAGATTAGATTAGATTAGATTAGATTAGATTAGATTAGATTGTAGCACCGAGAATGGTGATGTTTGCATCCCTGAAACCGCCCAAGACCATCATTTCTTACCAGAATGAAATGGTGGTATTGTAATTGACTTGAACAGGATTATATCAGACATCATCATACTCACATTTGGCCACTAATATTTTAGCTAGAATCAACCACGCATCTTTGTCATCAAAATAACTACATTAGATTCATCCAGCATGCAGACTAATCAGCCAAAACATTAAAACTAACAAACTTCTGACATGCCAGTTATGTGGATGTTACTTTGAAATGTACCAGCAAATGATCATTGGTGTGAGCCTGTTGTAGGTGTAGGACAACCTATCTGTGGCTACACAGTCCCATACAAATCACAATTTGATGAACTGTATGTTCTGGCACCGTTCTGTCAGAACCAGCATTAACCGTTTTTGCAATTGTGCCTAAATGAGCTTTGCCCGTCTTTGTACGTTTTTCCTTCCTTGGACCATTTTTGATAGTGACCACTGCAGACCTGGTGCACCCCACGAGACCTGCAGCCACCGAGCCATCACAATTCGGCTCTGTCAAAGTCCCTCAAATCTGCCTTTTAACATCAACTCTGAGTGCCTTGGTGGCGAGATTATCTGCGTTGTTCGCTTAGCCATTGATGATGTCATGGCTGATTGTTTTATTTTGGTCTTTGTCGAACCACCTCTGACTTTTTTGTATTTATCATTTCCTCACAGACATTGGCGTCACTGCCACAATGCTTTCAGGTTATTTATAGTAGTATAGTCCTTGATAGAATCACATTTCCTGAGAAGACTGTGCAATAATGCTGTTCTATATTTGTCATTTGCAATAAACTCTGAACGCTTTGGTTCTGTTTGTGCTATTAAAAAAACACTGACAGTTTGTATTGTTAGTCTTGTTAAAGATATCATTGTTTTTTATATAGAGAGATTATCTGAATCACTTGTTTCCACTGTTAAAATTCGAGGGAAACTTCGTTCTAACTTTTCCAATTTTCTTTGACTTACCAACACAGTCACTGTCCACCTACCACTCTGTATTTTGAAACTGATTCATTTGAAAATTGTGAAATTTCTTTTATGTGTATTCTGTCCATGAAGAGCACTAACATACAAGAGAAGCTAGACTTTGAGATGCGAATGCGAGAAGGCGCCTACAAGCTGCTGCTGGCTTGCAGCAAGAGAGAGCAGGTTTTAAACACTTCCAAGAACCTCTTGACCTGCAACGCCAGGATCAAGTCGTATCTCACTCAGCTGCAGAGGACAAAAGAACAGCAGGACATGATGGGAGCTGCCCGAATGTAAGAAGATGGGTGCTTCATTTTTTCTTCAAGTGTAACTGTAATATCTTACAATGTTCAACTCCAAAGGGGAAAAAGTGATAAAACAATTATTTGAAAACTTAAGACACAATATAGTCGATTTTAGAAAGATTGTTTTACATTTAAATTACTGTTTTACTGCAGATTAAAAATGGTCATCAACTGTAATGTTAAATCATTCAAAATTGTATTACAGGCTTTCTGATCCAGGTTCAGATGACCGTGTGCCCTGTAACGCAGCTATTGCATTGTCAGGTAAGGTTGCTTCCACTTTTATCCAGATTCTGCATTGAACACAAAATAAAGTCAAACTTTAAATGTTTTTGGGTTAAAAATGAAATTAACACCTAAATGATTTGATTTCTTGTTTCTGCTGATGTAGGCCTCCGGTTGCCTTTGATGTGGAGGGATTCAGACCACTTTAATAACAGAGGGAGTACGTTTGTGATGTTTTGGTCATATTCATTCTTTTCCTTTTGCTTGTTTTATTTGCAGCATTAACACATATTGTAAATCTCTCATATATGTTAGGCTCTCGTCGAGTGGCGGTGTTCTGTCTGATGCAGATTGGCTCGGAGGTGTATGACACGGACATGGTGGTGGTGGACAGATCCGTCACTGACATCTGCTTCGACGGAGTCACCATCTTGTAAGTACTTACATGAAATGTTGACATGTGCTGTGCAGTAATATGCAAAAATATATATATATATATTATTTATATGTCTTCGGTGTAACTCTCTTGGTTGTTTGCTAACTTTGAATTGACATTCCTGCCTTGTCTCATAGCAAAGAAGCAGTTCCCCAGTTTGAGCTGAAGGTGGAGCTGTGGAGCTGTCCCCTGGAGGAAGAGCTCACGTTGGTGAACACGCCAAAGAAACTGGCCAAGAAGCTCCGCAGCTCTTTCGGAAAGACAGCTGGAAAGAAGCTCTGCTCCCTGCTGGACGCTCCAGATCCTGACACTTTCCTGCAGTACAACCCAATTCCCTCGTATGTATTATGTTATCCCATAAAACCCTTTATAGCCCCCTAAATACCTATTTAAGATTTGTGCAGTTGGGAACTAACTCGATTATGACTTGTTACTGGAACAAGGGTGCAGCTGCAGGCCTTGTAAGGGTTTTTTTTATAAACAAATATTATTACTTATTGTGTACACAAAAAAATGAAGGTTAAACCAATATTTGTGGTTATGAATACTGATATGTTTAGCCTTCAGACATTCATCGCTGTTTTTGTACCAGTAAATAGAACAGTTTTATTGAATGTAAGTCATCGCTTTTAATATTTCCACTAGATTTTTATTTCCATCTGAAGAGAGAAGCTCACTAAAAAGCATTTGGGCATCAAGTTAGTCTCTCAGCTCATCGTATGTAAATGATACTCACCCTGTAGTGGTAGGAGAAACACTGGGATCATGAGATCCTTTAAAGGAGGAGATCATTTACAAAAACAAAATAGCTTAAGTGCATATTTTATTGTTAAAGGGACAGAGTCTATCATAGATTTCACTATTGTCGAACCAGGAAATGCTAAATTCTCTGTATGTGTGTCTACCTGTTGCAGTGGAGCCAAATATAGCCTTCTGGCCTACACAACTCTGAATCTGCCCGAGGCTGAAGGCAGCTTTCAGTCTCACTCCCTCATTGTCCTCCAAGGCGGTAAGAAACAAAGCAATGGAAATTTAATATCTGGGGATGTAAAGGAATTATTCACTTTAGCTCACGATTTGATTCTCTGCTGTGGTACTGATCAGCATTTTACACCACGAAAACTGAAACCTAAAATTAAACAAAATAATGTGTAATTGAAGTTTATCTTAGATTATTCTTTTTTCATTTTCCCAAGTGATTAAATGGATAAGAACGCTAAAGCTCAGGCAGCTTTTTCTTATCAAGTTTTAATTTCAGGGACAAACTTTTTGTATGTGTTTGCACCATTAGTGTTCAAGAGCTCGGTGCATGTTATGAGTTTTTTAAATGACCGTTCTAACAATAAACCCTATGGCAAGAACAGACATGAAATATATTACCTAATCAAATAAATAGGTTTAATTTGTTCTCTTTTCAAGCACCTTCATTTTCAAATAAATCTGTTGCTCTTCATCCTTACAGCGGAGTTGTCATCTTGGCTTCCACTTTATGGCAACCTCTGCTGCCGCTTGGTGGCCCAGCCCACCTGCATGACGCAGATCATGATGACTGGCTACCTGAGCCAGAAGGTGTGTTGACTGCTGATATCATTAGCTCCATAGCTAGCTCCTGGATCAGGTTCCCTAATTTAGTTGTTTTTCTGGTGATTTTCAGCAAAGTGTGGAGGGCTTAAACCGCTGCTGCAGCCTTTACTGTGTGTTGAGTGCTGGCTTTTTGTCCTGTTACTTCACCCCAGAAGAAATTGATGCTAAAGTGCAGCCGACCCTGAACGTACCCATCAATAAGGTAAGAAAGTACAAAAAATAATCAGGTTTTTTGATGAACATGAGAATAAAAAGTAATATGAACTATTCTGCTTTATTTAGTTATTTAACATTGTGGTAGCAGAGTTTACTCGAGCATTAAATTAAAAGCGACGTTAAATTTGTATTGATTCAAATCTCAGTTTAGCCTTTTCCCAAACATTTGCAGACTAACCAAAATACAAAATGCCACATTACTCACTGAGATCCTGCTCCCGTCTCTGGCATTTTGCTGCTTAATGTGTTTTTCCGTGGCATCAGCGCATGTGCTTTTTTAGCGCAGTATCTCACAAAGAGCTGTTTGTACGGTGTCAAACTCATTTTCAACTTCTGATAAGTCACTTGTTCCACTTCTGCAGGATACCCGGATCCGTGTGATGGAGAAGGAGACGGCCGGCCACAAATCCAGGACTATGTCCATCATCAACCCAACTCCAGAGGGATCTCAGACCATTGTCTTCACTACAGACACCAGGGAAGAGCTGGAGGATTGGCTGGATGCCCTCCACCAGCACCTCTATGATCAGAGTGAGTGTACTATTTGTGTGAACAAGATGTACTGTAGATTACTTGGATGTTTCTATAAAAGCTTTTATGTGTGTTTGCAGTCGTATAAAGCAAAGGTGGGGTGCATACATCAGTCTGGACTGGTGGCCATGCATACATTTAGCCGAGCTCCTCTTAGCAAGAGTGGATATTCTAACCTTTATCAGCGTCTCTCATGCCTGTCCTTGTTTACGACCAGGCCAGTGGCTGCACTGCTGCAACCAGCTAATGAAGATCGAGGTCGCGTCACCACGGAAACCATCACTCTTCCTCGCCAAGCAGGCTGACTCTGTTTACAACGACCTCAGTGAGTAGCATAATTGGAATGAGTGGCTGAAGTGAGTTAGATAGAGGTTTCTCGTTGAAGGTTTTATAGGATTTGTATTTGCATGGGTTCATCTAAAGAAGATAAGATACAAGTGCTTACAACAAATGAGACACCGCCGTCAAATATAATACATTCGATTGCGCATGCATCCTGGTTTTTATTTCAGTGGTAATGCATGCAAGTACAATTCCTTTTACACGCAAATTAGAGTACAAGAATGTGTGCCAATGTCTGTTTGACTTTATTTAAATGTTAAATTCTATCTGACTTGCAGGTATAAATTCACCGGGTAAGTTTGAAGGCATCACAGATATTATCCACAATAAAATCGAGGAGACCGATGGCCGCTTCCTTATTGGCCACGAAGAGGAGACGGAGGCCCCTAACTGGTCCACACTGTTTGATGGGTCCCACTCAGTGGTCGTACAGAAGGGTATTCTGTCCCAGAGCAAAACCTCCACCCCCTGTCCAAGCCCCAACCACAACACCAGCTCTACTACCACCAGCAACAAAAAGCGACGCGCTCCACCCCCTCCTTCTGACAGAGAGCCTTACTCACCTTCTACCCGTCCAGCCAGACCTCCTCTCCCTCCTCCTCTCCAGCATCGCCCTCCTCCTCCCTCGTACCAGGAGAAGGAGAACTCCGGCTCGTCACGTCCGGCCACGAGGTCCAAAACAGGCAGACCGTCTCTTGATGCCAAGTTTTCTGCCATCATCCAGCAGCTCCAGCGGAACAATACTGGAGGAGCCTCAGCCCGGAAAAATGCCCCGCTGGGTATCATTGATGTGCACCCGCAGGGTCAGTCTCAGCCGCCTCTCCAGCAGCTGGACTACCAGAACCACCACATCCAGACCCCTGAGTCCACAGATGACCACGGTTTTGTTAGAGCCAGTAACGGTCCTGTTCCTGCACCACGGAGCAAACTGAGGAAGTCTTTTAGGGAGAGGATGAACCTTAAAGCGTTGTAATCTCGATCTTATGTAGGTTAAGCTTAATATTTCTATCTTACCACTAATGTAAATAACTATAACATATCCTTTTTAACTGAGATTGATAAAAATCATATCACACAATATATTTGACGACAACCCTTCATCATCTGTGATGATATGTGATGATTGGGCTTGAATGTTGGTGTAGTCTAACAACGGTTAAAGGAATCTTTCTTGTCAAGTAAAATCAAGTTATTCATTATCATTCACACTGATCAGCCACAACATTATGACCACTGACAGGAGAAGTAAATAACATTGATCGTCTTGTGACAATATGTTCTGCAAGGAAACTTTTGGACTTGGCATTCATATAGATGCTACTTAGTCATGTACCACCCACCTAGACCAGACCAGGCACCCCCACCGCGTAGTAATGACACTCCTTGATGACAGCAGCCACCCCCAGCAGGATGCTGCCTGGCACAGACACACAAACGGTTTAGGAACAACAACAAAAACATGATAAACAGCACAAGGTGTTGACTTGGCCTCCAAATTCATTGATCCAGTATCTGTGGGATGAACTGGAACAAGCTTGATCCACAGAAGCCCCCCCCCCACCCCCTTCAACCCAGAGGACCCAAAGGCCCCCACTGACAACATCCTGTTGTCAGACACCACAGGACACCCTCCATGTCCATTCTCTGATGAGTCACAGGTGCTTTGGAGGCACAAGGGAGACCTACACAATATTATTAAGGTAGTCACAATGTTATTGCCTGATTGGTGTATATATGTATTTATAATCTGTTAATGTGGAGCCATAACCCAGTCGGATTAGGTTAAAATTTAGAAAGAGGGAAAATGGCTGGTCAGATTCTGTCCAAAAATAACAAACTACACCTACCTTAACATCTAAAACTCATTAACATGTTATATTTTTAACCATTTCAGTTCAAAAACTAAAGTGTAAAAGCAAAGTTATGTTCTTAGTTGGAACCCCCCCCCCCCCCTGCAAACACATACATTTTGACAACCACATTTCCCAACATGTCCACATATTATTTGGACCTAAAGGATGGTCTTAACAGCAGATCCTTCCTTCCATCACGACAAGTAGACGTCTCATATCACAGTATCAATACTTTACTGATACGCCTCACTTTCCATTTATAAAACTTTTCATGTGCAGCCAACCCACAGACGAAATGGAAAGCTGTGTACTGGCTTGGGCAGCACCGTCATCAATCCCACTAAAATGAAAAGGCTTCTTTCTCTGCCACTGGAACATGGAATGAAGAAAGAGCCTTTGCGAAAGCACTCAAATTGGAATTGATCCATCGGCCAACTGCGCACAAGTCATTCCTTTTGGAACTATTGACTTACTCTTCTTACTGTGACGACTTTATGACCACTAAAGCTGATTTTAAAGACAAGATTTTTGGAGCACTTGCAAGCACTAATGTGACTTCTCCAGTCCCCAGAGGCCTTAATAATGGAGTGACCTTGGTTTTCAGTGGCTACACACTATGTCTGACATAATTTAACACTGCAGCCAATAAATGCTGCAAATATAATTGAATGAATGGTCTTTTTGAGTGGCTAAAATAATGAATGCCCTTGTGTGTGTGTCTTGAACATATCCAGTGCTGCCAGACGCTAAATATTTCAGCCACTTAACAACATTGTGTTGAAGAATTACCTTCGCAATTACACGTAGTCTACAAAATATTAGGTTTAGCTACTTTCTCTGAAATTGCCTTCCCGGATGAAGGAGAAAGGCGAAAGCCACAGTCTCCAAATTTTCTCTTTACCCCCTGAATCGTGTTTAATTTAGAGAGGGAGATGTAGATTTGTGGGGAGGTGGATTACAGGAGGATTTAGTTTAAGCTCTAAAAGACAAAAAGGGAGAGAATGGATTAGACAAAAAGGGGATGCAGCTCTATATTAGCAGTGTGTCTTGTGCTTGGTGTGCATTACTGATGCATTAGTCACTTTGATCCTATACTGTATATACCTGGAAATACAAAGGAAGGTCGAGACTAAAACCTCATGGCATTAGCTCTTATTGATGATGATGATGTGTTTAGGTACTAAGCTGTATGAATACGATTATAATAGACTTCCTGCATCCTCCATCAATACCTTTTGCCATTTTCAGTGAAGACTAGGCAGACTAGAAATAACAGATACTGTGAAAGCGTGCGTTTGTGTTTTAATTTCGTCAGATAACTGTGTTGCCTTGGTGATATAAATTTTAATACAAGCATACAGGAAATAAATGTAGCCTCCGAGCACTGTGGCAAGCATCTCATTATCACAGCGCCAAATATATATTCATGCCAAGTGTTTTTTTTAAAAAAATTCTTTTAATTTCTCAATTACACAACAGCAATAACAGGAGCAGGAGTGTGCATTGTTTTTAATTAAAATGTGCTGTAACTCTTTCCCTGTCATATCATCTCAATGTTACTTAAGGCATATTAATTATTTAGTCCTTAAGTGGCACTGTGTTTATGCATATGGTCAGTAGAAATCCATTAATCTTGTCCTAGTAAAGTATGTGTGTAATGCAATGTATAAAAAATATAGTAATTTTTGTTTCTCAAGGTGCAATTCTCTCCTCACTCTCTGTTGTCTTGGAAGTTAACTGTGTTTTTTATTATTGCTGATCTGCAATAAAACGGCCTACATTCCACCCCGTAGAGGTTGCTTTATGTTTTTTGCTGAGCTAGGAAGTATTACTGAATATTTTTCATGTTAAAGGTTTACCAGGGGGTGGCAATAAAAGTCAAAGCATGGCTTTTATTGCAGCCCAGCACACATCCCATAGAGATGCATGCTCTGGCACATTTCTCTACTGCAGCAAACACTGGAGAGGCTTCTCTGGCTTCCAGCCCAGAAGTAGCCTGTTGTGAAGATGAAGGCAGATGGAATCTCATAGCCAGATAATGGCATTACAATAATAAAACCCCATTCACACTGCATTTTGAAAAAAAAGGAAACATTACATTGACATTTGCACGCTGGTTAAAATATTCGTTTCCATTTATCCGCCGTTCAGAACACAAGTGAAGAAACACGTGTAGATAGTAAAATATTTTAATTAAATATACAGGAGGTCATATCATACAAAATGTCTTTTATTTTTTTGTCTTGCTCGCCAACTGGGTGATTGGTAAACAGATGGCTGCTTTATCAAAAACACTTTCAGGATGCACATTAATGGAAATGACATGGAGGAAAGAAAAAAAAAAGGTGAAACGACAACAAACAAAGAGATTATCCTAATCGTTAAACTGTAGTGTTTGAAACTCACGTGATCATGGTGACCTTGAAACAGAGCAAACAATGACACGGCTAGATTGTGTAACCAACTTTTATACTGTTTTTTTCTTATACTATTTACAGGTTATAACAGTTTATATGATAACAGCCACACAGTACTATCTACAGTGCTATTTACACAGAAAATAAGACGAGAGAGAGAGAGAGAAAAAGGGACAGATAGAGGTTGCCATGAATTGATCCCGTATGAATGTTCTGTACAGGAGCCAGCACTAATGCCAGTTTTACCTACACACAGCAATGTACAGTACTTAATCAGAAATGAATGTCTTTATCTAAGTATTCAGTTAAACTTTACAGGTTTTTTTTCTTCTTCTTCTTTTGAAACACCAGACGTGTTTACTGTGTATTTCGACTATCCTGGATTGCAATTATAGTGGTTGTAAAAAGCCAGCACAGGTGTTGTCTTTGCACCTCAGGCTAAGGAGCATGGTAGGCATACTTTATGGAGTCTGGTACCTTTTCATCACTGCTAGATAACACGAATAGCACACATGCCCTGCAGGTGACAGACTTCAGATTTATGTCAACTAACAGTAAATCTTGCCGGTTTCTGTTTTATCAAAGTGCCTGACATGGTTAAGATAGGTGAATGGATGCATTTAAGCACAATCACTACCAATTAGTCGTGAAGCAGAACCGTTTCAGATTCTAAAAACACTGAATTTTGTGCCTTACCCATTAAGCCTGGTGTCTGATGGCCAAGTGTGCCGTATCGTTTTTGTGTGAGTGACAGTAATATTGACATTCCTACCCCGCGACAGAAGATAAACCTTAACAACTGTAGTGCTAGCTCTAATCCAAGACTGCGAAAAGGCACAGATATTTGCAAAGCAGTAATATCCTAAGTGACAACATTCCTATCAAATCATACAGTGAGTCTTTTCAGCGTGTTGAATAAAAGAGTCCGTTGAACAAAAAAAAAAGAAAAAAAGAGCTTTTCAAGTCACGAACAAAAAGATGAAATGCTGATTTTTTTTTGTGTGGTGAGCATTCCACAGCAGACGGCTGCTTCATTATGCTGGTCCTACAGACAACAACAAGCCGCTACAGTCTATTCATCACAAAAGGGTTCTTGGGTCAAATTCTGCTTAGAAAGTAAAAATTAAAATGTCTTTTCATTAACGCTTAACAAAAAAAAAAAAAAAACATTTGTGATTTGTCAACAGATCTTGAATATGAGCTGAAATACATAATGAATAAAAACCTGAACCGAGTTAAACGTAAGTCTACAGTACATCTGTCATACACAGCACCTCTGAATGTGATGTTATGATGAAGCTATTCATGTTACGCAGCACCGCGGTGAGTGTTAATGTTCCGAGGAATCCAGGTGGATTTACTGTGGCAAAAACAGGCAACAGAGTTCAGCGTGGAGACATGTAAACAGATACAACACCACTGGCTGCCTAAAGAGTAATAATGCACTAAAAAGCTGTTGAACATCGTTTGCGATCGTGAACGCACCTCTAGTTATATAAAGAATTTCATTTACATTGTCATGTTACTTGTAGTGTTTTTAAGCAACAAAGTTTAGCCCTCAGATGCAGTAAACAAATGGCTTTTCTCTGTTGCCCTCCACTTTTCACACATCCAGAGCAACAACCTGACTCATGTTTACTGAGGCAAACTGATTTGTGAGTACATACACACGAGCATTGTGCAAATAAGGATACAACAACGACAACAAAAAAGATACAGTAAGTGGTGATACAAATAAAGAACAGTGCAAAGTATATAAACAAAGGCATACACAAATAAAAAAAAAAAAAGGAAATGGAATTTTCAGTCTGCCTGACTGATGCATAATCAGTCTATTATCAGCCAAAGTTACATAATCAGTGTTTTGTTTGGACTGAGCCGCAATCCCCGAGCAAGAGAGACAGAAAGACAAAGAGAAGCTGAAACAGTTTCTGAGGATGAAGGAGGAGAGAGAAAACTGTCTTCCCTCCCTCACAGTCTAGTGCTGGGGTGTACCGAGGACAGCTGAGGTGGCGGGAGGGTTGAGAGAGGGTATAGATGGTGCAACAGGTCCCCGTACAGTGCTGCTCCACCTGGGTGCCGGTAGAAGGGGTGTGGGCTGGGGCTGGAGGCCAGCAGCTGCCTGTGGAGCATCATGGAGTGGAAGGCTAATGGGGGCACGAGAGGAGACACTGCTGACTGGCTTTTAAGGTACTGGAGACCTGGGTGCTGCTGGAGTCCGTCCTGGGTTCCGGGTGAGACCAGGCTGCCAGGCGGGTATAAGCTAGCGTAGAGATGTGCAGCATGGGGTAGAGGGTAGGTAGTTGTAGGGTGGCCCTCGGGGAGGTGGTTGTTGAGGTGAACAGCATGGGCCGGCTCAGCTGGTTTCAACTCTTCTGGGTCGCTGCGTCTCATAGTGCCGGCAGGGTGGATTGGAGTCACCACACGTACTTTCCTCTCTGGGACTTCTTCACTATCTGGTTCAACTAGGCTTCGCTTACTGGGTCTAATGGGACTGGTGAGGGACGATTCGCCCGAAGCTTTGGGGCTGGGAAACTGCTGCGATGACTCTGCTGGGCTCTGTTTGGGGGGAGAGATTGTCATAGGAGGAACTCTGCAGGCTTTGGGATGAGAGTCCAGACCCTGATGCAAGATGGAATAGGGGAGACTGCAGAAAGCAGGCTTTGAAAAGGACGAAACCCTCTGAGAGAGAGGTTTAGAAATTGTGAAGTCCCTGGGCTCATCTTCGGTCTCCCTGCTCTCTCTGTGTGTTTGAGTCCTGTCACTGTAGTGAGATCTGTAGGCCAAGCCCTCTTGCTCCAGGCTGCTCCAGACCTGGCTGCTTTCACGGTCCCTTGTGTAATGCTCTCTGCGCTCTCCACTGGCAAAGCCGACCATCTTCTCTTGGCTCAGGCAGTTCTCAGTTTGCCTGTACAGACTGTGGAGGTGAGGGGAGGAGTAGCAGTCACTTGCGTAGCTCCGGGACTGAGCAGCTGGGCCCTGGAGTAGCTTCTCCCCGTTGTTTTCCACACCATCCTGGGTATGGGTCCGGGGGAGATACGGCTGCCATGGTGCACTGACTTGAGGCTGAAGGTGGCTCGTCCGGCAGCTGTACGTCTCAGAAAGATCCCCAGCAGTGCTCCTCTCCGATAGGCCACTGGTAGCTTGTTGGTGAGGCTTACTGCTCTGGGCATGCTGGATGACTGACGGCCTAAAGATGGGCGCTACCTCCGGGATGCCGTCTGATTCACACCCATGCCTCTGCCCCGCCACGTCCTCCTCGCTCTTTCTCTTCTCTTTCTCCCTTTCAGCCGCTGATATGACGGGGAGAGAGGATGCAGCTGTGAGAGGTGGAGGTTGAAGAGAAAGAGGAGTATAGGAATAAGGATTGGACTCGCACACTTGGGAGAGTAGCTTCTTTTTGGCCAACGGAGACATGACCCCCTTGGTGGCCTTGCAGTAGGCAGTCGTCTGTCCGGGGCCCTGGGAAGAATCCTTCTTAACAACACCATAGTCTTCTTTCTCTGGGAAGGAATCTGTGCTCAAGTCTATACACTGTCTGTCCGCCTGCTTACACATGGGTAACACCTTCCCCACTCTACCGCCATGCATGTCTAAGGAGTCTTTGACCCTGGAGAAGGGCTCGGGGAGGGCAACATGTCCAGCAGGTTTACTCTGATCCCAACGATGAGGCAGATAAGGATTTTTAGGAATGAAATGACCATCAGTTTGCTGTTCACAGGTGAGTTTTGCTTGAAGGGCCTCAGTGATTTGTCTCCACTCAGGCTGGGGAACAGGCCCTGTGTGAAGAGATAGACCAGCATGTGGGGCTCTGCAGTCTGGCTCTTTGGGGCAGAGTGAAGGTGGCTGCTCCACTGCCAAGGACTCCTCTTTCTTCAGGGTAAGATGTAACTCTTCCTCCTCTATTACAATTGGTTCATCTTGCAGAGATACGTCCTGTTTTACAGCTGTGGGCAGCTCGTGATTCTCTTCTTTCCCCTTGTCCTGCAAAAAAAAACAGCCGTTACAGTTGTATCTCAAAGTGGAAGCTGTATTTTATTATTATTTGGCCATTTTCAAAGACAACATGAATTCAAGAGAGGGTGAAGCATTGATGAGAAAGCACATAAAATGAAACTGAATTTAGAGAGAGAAGGGATCTTGATGAGGCAGCAGTTGGGAGAGTTTCGTGACTGACCTGTGATTGTTCTTGCCCTTTTACCGTCTCCCCTCTGTCCTTTTTGCTCCCTGGCTTGGGATTGTTGGGGACTTTACATTTCTTGGCCCCTAGTCCTTTGGCTTTGGGCCCCAAGGCCTTTTCCTGGCAACCCTCCTGCTTCTTGGGTTTGGTCAAGGGGAGGGGTTTGTCCTGCTCGCCTTTAATGTGCCTCTCGTATGGTAGGAGGAGTCTGAGGAAGAATGCAGGTATGACCACGTTAAATCATTTTCAAAACAATGTAAAGTAAATACTTTTTCTTTTCCATCATCACACACAAAATCTTTCCTTTAACCAAACCAAACTTTAGATTGAGGAAAAGTCCCACAGAATTATACATTTAAATAGCTTAACGTGGGGTAAGAAAAACATTTGTTAAACAAACCACCTTTCTTTTTTAGCATAAAATACAATAAACCACTAAAATGACAGTAATACCAAAACCAGAGTGAGCAGCAGCTCCACAGCGAGCACACAGTGTATCAAATTCCTTGCTTTAAAACCTCCTTGTTTTAATACCTGGCAAGCATTAACAATCCCATTGTAATTAAACTAGGTTAGGGGAAATCCAGACTGCGATGGGTGCCAGAACGTATTTGTGTGTGAGAATGTGAATAACCAGTTATCTCCTGCTGAGACAGATCACATTTGGTATTACTTTAACCTTGACATGAGGAGTCTGAGTGTGTGGGTGTGGGAAGTTAATGGAAGAATATATCTGGAGGAACAGAAATCAGATTGTTGAAAAGAAGTTCTCAGCATATGATATCTAATTTAATATAGTAATATGATTAATGGCAGAGGCCGTTAAAGTGCTCACAATAATAAAATATTCCAGCTGGTAACATGCTCCAGTATTTAACATGTGTGATTAAATGCAGGATGGCTGCAAATGCTCCAGTGTAATTAAATCCATACAATCCAAGTGACAAGGAACATCCAGTAGAATAAACATTAAACTATTTTTGACTTCTGTTATTTCTCTTCTGAATAAATCCCAAGTCAATTTTCCATATCTGATGTCATAACTAATGGGAACATTAAGATCTGGATAACATAACAATACCCATGTGTAAAATAATGACATGAAGAAACCAGTGAGGGAAACTTTTAGACTTTTATTGCTCAGAAAAGAAAATGGAAATTGGCAGTAGACCAGAAATAAGAAACGCAGTAGAAGAGGAAACCAAGACAACTGAAAAACTACAACGCTCCAAACTTCAATAAGCTCCTCTGAAAATCTCTCCAGCTCCTCTGTCAGTTTTTTTTACAATAACAATCCATGAAAGCCAGACAGAAACATGACTTTCTCAGTCATGAGAAAAAAAATAAGGTCTCCTCGTGTAACGACAAGAGACGGTTGCACTATTCCTTTTAAGGGACATGGCGGTAAAACAAACAATGAATCAAGAGCTGTTTCGCCTCCTCTTCAAAAGGAAGAAAAAAGCCTCAGAGAGTTCAAGAGGCTCTGTGGGATTTTTTGTTATTTTTCCTCTGAACAAAAGTGCTGGCAGGGAAAGCGGTGAAACTACATTTCATACAGCTGGTCTGGCACCAGGCCCCAGGCCAAGAAAGGAAATGTACTATTAAATGTGACTTATTGGAGAGATGGAGAGCAAAGAGGTTGTGAAAGAGAAAAGGGGAGGGAAAGGAGGGCAAAAGGAATAAGAAACAGAGGAAGAGAGGGAGTGAAAGAAAGGATAATGATATGTTAATGAGGAGCAAAAATAATGAATGAATATTCCTAGAAAACGGATAAAAACATGGAGTCTTTTAAACTTTATAGTAGCAGTGGCATTTCATAGAAATAAGGACGTGCTTTCCAGACTTTCTATAATTAGCCATTAGAAAAGATATATATTGTACATATATATATATATATATACATACACACACACACACACACATATATATATATATTGCATGTATGCAATATAGTAAAATTATAAGGCTCATACATGGGTATTGAACATGCACATGTCCAGTTTATAATTAGTGATCAAAGGGCTACAAAAGTGGCATATACACTGCTTATAAGAGGGCGCTCTGTTGACTATCAGCATGATCTGTGGGAAAGAGATGGCTGCCTTGGCCTGGGTCAACTTTATGGAATGTCAATAAGGGACGGGGGTGGGTGGGTGGTGGTGGTGGGGCGGGGGGGCGCGTCGCTGGTCCGGATAATGTAAGAGCTGAGCCCGGGAAATTACTGGAGCCTTAAATAGTTTCAAATGGAAAGAAGTTATGTTGGCAAGCAAAGCAAAAATCCGTCTCAGAAAGTGCCCTTCATTGTCAGAATTATTTGCCTCATTACACGCAACAAAAATAAAGATGTCTTACTAAAAAATCGTATCATACTAAATTATATGATTAATTCCAGCCATCTGTCTTTTAGAAATTTGTTGCTTATCAAGGCACAAATGGTCAAACTTCATAAATCTCATTCTTTTTTTTTGTTTTTCCATTTTGATTCTATCAAAGTAAAATAAAATCAATCACTCAAGTGTGAAAAATTGGTGTAATTCCAAGCAGCGGACATATAACTTACTCATGATGATATAATAAGCACTCTTAATACAATACCACTATACTGTAAGTAGCAATTTCCTGCAAGGCAGGGGAAGGGTTGAGCTTGGCAGCCACTGCATTAGTTGAAAGGAAGCCAGGTGCAGTCAAGGATATGAGCCACTTGGGGGCGTACGCTGCACTGACAGATCCCAGTAAAATAATTTCATCAAGGCAGAAGAAGCAACATTTTTATGAGGTCAATAAATACTTAACTTCCTCTCATGTCAATTTATCACCTGGCTTTTGTTTAAGCAGCTGTTTTCCATGTTGATAACAGCTAAAATATACACTTCTGAGGTTAAACATAGTCAGGAAAAGAAGCTCTTTTGTATAATAAAGTAAAACTAGAATATATATACATATATAATATATATATTCTTTACATACATATATTCTTTTTACTTTATCTTATACATAATGCTATGTATCTGAGTGATCTTGGAATCGGGAAGATCAATAACTGTGTAATTCATCAAAGCACAATGGTCAGCTAAGCAGATCTGCCTTAGAAATAATGGATTACCCACAAAGCACTTCCCCCCTAAAGAAAAGACAACTTGGCAAAAACAAGGTGACTTTACCAGCAATGTGCTGCTCTCATCTGAGTTTTGTGTTACAGGAACAGGCAGCGTGCTCAAATCCAAGAAATGCCTAAGTCACCAAATAAGTGGAAAAAGCCCGCAGGCTGTTCCATTTCAACAATTTCCCTCCCATCCGTGCTGAAATTAATTTTAGCTGGTGTTGTGTTAAGATCACAAGCGCTGCTTCATGCGTAAAAAAAGACAGAAACTATTTAAAGAGTTGGTGCACAAGCCCCCGGGGATGTAGAAAGATTTAGAGGGGAGAAAAAAAAATGACTTACTTTTACAAGCTCACTAGGAAAAGAGAATAAACTTAAAAAAAAAAGGATAAAAATCACATCTATGTTTAATGATTATCACAGGGATGAGGAAACAATAACTGCTTCAGAGGAAAGATGAAGACAAGATGTGAGCAGAAGGATAAACATTGTAGGCTGTCCCTCTGCTTTGGATTCATGCCTCAAAGCCCCTCTTTTGTCTCAAAGCCAAACCACTTGAGGTGACCCTCATTCATGCAGTTAAAACAGGAGGGCAGCGCAGGAATGTATGAAAAACTTAAGTCCTTTGTCAAGTCTGAAAATACCAGATTTAAAATGACCTCTACTGTTCCCCCGGGGTTTGCTCTCATTAGCCGCTGCAGCTTTGCAGTAAATGTTCACCAAAGCAGGTGTGAGCCAAGAGCGCTAACTGTGTAATATAAATGTGTATCACTCTGCATTAAGGATCACTCAAGTCTTTAAGTCACTCAACTATTAATACCCCGTAATATACAGAATATGCTCCCCTTTTTCTGCCCTGGACTGAAATCTTCAGTGCGAATGTCATTAATTTAATTTGCTACACTGAACTAGTTATTAATCTCAGCGGACTTGAATAGATTCTCATACAGTCGATTGCCTGTCACACATCAGTGCCATAATTTGTGATTTCTCTTTGCCACCAGGGGAAAGGAAACCTCGGACCTTTTGATTAAATTCCGCACATAAAGAAATCAGCCTATATCGTGATTTGTTACTGCAAATAAAGAGGCTTTTTTTTTTTTCTTTGTCACTGAATGCTCAATGATGCATTAGTCTCCGAGCACTCAGAGGTTAAAATAGCTGCCTGCTATTTCAGTGTAAAGAACATGCTGCGCCTTGGCTGCTTTCCCACTGTAGCTGAAGTCCAGATTCAGTGGAAGAGTCATGGGTATACAAAGGATTTGGCCACGCTTTTGATATGGACAACGTGTTGAGACACTGTTTATAGTGTTAAGGAATGCTGACAGACAATACAATGTTCTCGTATTGCGACTTCCCCACTCTCTCTCCCTCCTCTCTCTGCTCCTTTATTTCTTAATATTGAATCATTTTAGCTTGTTTATTAAAATCTGTTGCTGTCTCTTTCTCTCTCCTCACCCCCCCACCCCACCCCAAAAGAGGGTATGAAGGCAATACTCCACAGCACCTTTTACTGCAATCTACTGATATCTCTGATTTAGAACGCGAGACCAGAGCAAGTGAAATCTATGCATAACAAAAGGCACGCTAAAGTAAAATATGTCACATGTGATTTATCTGCAACGCAGCAAGGACAATGCAGAGATGCCACCGAGCACTGGGAGAGAATAAAACTATCTCCTGCCCTTTTTTTTTTCTACTCCCCAAATTTTAACACTATCCATTTAAACTCTCAGTGTAAAGACTCAAGGTTTCCTAATAATGCATTTTTATATCTGGAGAGAGGCTTCAGTGAATGCGGAGGAACATCAATACCAGGAGGACTGAATAAAGGCTGAATCAATAAAACATCTAGTCGACTAAAATTGGAACAGGCGTGCGTCTGTCTTAAAAGAAACGCATATCTGCATCATCTGAGCCAGAGAATATTTCACAGGCCTCAGACTTTGTGGACACTACATCTGGCAAACATCTAACAGTTTTAAGATGAAATGATTTAATCCAAAGCCATTCATCTGCGCTCTCTCCGCTGTTGCCCAAAACCTCAGAGTTTTTAAATAGCAAATTATTCTAAATTGCTTCTCTGTTGCCATGGATACCCCCCTCCAAAACCCCCCTCCCGTCCCAATACCAACCCCGTTGTGCAATTACATTAGAGTGCCAAGGCATGGTGAGGTATTAAAAATCTGTAACAGGCAGAAATGAGCAGAGATAGTGGAATGTGATGTTTCTGTAACAAGAGATCACGTAGGAAACCAGGAAGATTAAATATGTAGGAGCTGTTAAAAGGCGCTGACCTGTATAATGAAAGAAACAGCATGAAGTGCAAGGCAGGGAGTGAGGGAGAGAGGGGAGAGCACAGAGAAAATGGCACAGCACAGAAGCAAAAGGCAGTCTATTTCAAGGTTATTGATGCCATCTTTTTCATGACCTCATTTTTAATTCAGAGCGCTGGGCCCTGACAGCTAATCTCGGGAAACGGTTTAAATAAATATCATTAAAGCTTCCCCGTAGCTGCAGCGGCAGACCTTGGCTTGGACATTTCTACATTGATTTTTTTTTTTTTTTTTTTTTTCCCTCCCTGCGCACTAATGAACGGCGCTCTACGACTAAACAACGGTAACTTTGAAAATGACAATTAGCTGAGGTTATCTCCTGTTCAATTCCAGCTATGTAACTCCATTTCTGCCAGTGATTACTGCCTGCTCCTGGACAGCATAAATATAGTGATTATGCCCCTGGCTCCATCTTTCACAATAACATCTCCTAGGAAACCATTTCATATGATTTTACCATTAGGGCTGTAAAGGGATAATGTGTATAATTTAAAAGGAGAGCTGAATGCTTGTGGATATTCACAGTCTTTAACCCAAATAACACAAAGACAGCCAAGAATATCCACTTAATTGAAAGCAATTATGTCCTGAATTTTTTTTTTTCTTTTTTCCCCCAGCTAGCTGAAGATTTTTTTATTTCCTGCTCTACTCCACTTCGGCCTGCCGAGACAAATTCGAAGTGATCGTTCTGAGAGAGGAGGAAAACAAAGGTGTTGTTTCAGTTTGTACACTGTACATTCTTCCCCGTGAATTATATTTCTGTAGCACATTGACTAATGATTAAAGGTGGAAACAAAGACGCCTCTGGGGAACAAACACACACTTCAGCGAGCCCACAAACAGCCTCATTCATCATGCAGAGAGAATGGCCGTGTTTGCTGAGTTAATACAATGAAGCTAATTGCCCTCGGAGCAGCCCAAACACCAAGGCTCAGCTAAAATGATTCCCCTGAATGGAAAGTTGCTCAGCTTCAGCTGATCTCTCTCTCCAACTCGCTCACTCACACACACATGCCCCATCACCCCCCCTCCCTCCCTCTCACACCTTCTCTCTGTCAGCCAGATATTCACTGCAGTGTGTGGATATTATTGCTTTGTATTGATTCAGCATTATTTTCTCTCAGCTGCTTCTCGGTGGCTGGAGAGGGAAAGGCCAGCGCAGCAGCAGTCACACCTCAGCGCTTCCCACGTGAATTCGCCCCGCTCCTCCCGCCTCCCTACGACCCTATTCACTACTTACAGACTAATGAACGCTACAGCTTTTCACATCTGGCTTTAAAGTCATTTCCAGACTCTCCACAACAGCACAAGGATGAAAGACACATTCCGACTCTTGCGATATAATAACTTTTTTTTTTTTTTCCCCAGCGCGGCCTGTGAAGTCAGGTATTTACACAAATAGTCCACGTGAACCTCCACCGTGTAGTGGCTCCTCCTTTAAAACACATCCCGTTCGAGGCGGTGAGAAACAACTGCAGCACAAATGCTAAATGCACCCACGGCCGAACGTTTGTCAGGCTGTCTGCGAACGCAACACGCCGAACAATGAACTCTCACACCTATGGTTTCACAAATTTCCTGGAAAAGAGGCTCGGCCCGCCACTGGCTGCGCTCTCGAATTCGCTTACAGCGTGCAATCTTGACACAATATGAAGCTTATGAAGCCGCCTGGCTCCCTCGTACGGCACTCCTGGCACACGGCTGCATTACTGACAGGTGTGTTTGTGTGCCCGGGCTGCGCTGATGCATGAGACTGCAGCAGCCGGAGGAAAGCGGAGGGAAGGGTCGCGGGCCTGGAGGAATGACCTGCTTCATGAGCGGCTGGTTATCTCTTGCTGGGAAGATCGGATTTGGCATTTGTTTAACCTTGGGAAAGTGGGCGTGTACGCGTGTGTTTGTGTGTGTGTGTGTTTGTGTTTGTGTGCGAGAATTTGCGCAAGCAGCCCTGCATAATATCCTCACGGCTCCCTCAGGATCACATCCATATGCTTGCTTTGGTTTGCTAATACCATCTGAGTGATTATAATGTGGAGGTTCAAAATGCTGCAGTATCTGACTGAATGATTAGATGAATACATTAAACGGGCGTTTTCATTTCATCTCGCGGATTTGTGCGCTTGCGATGCACATATAGCGGAAAGCGTAGTTAATGTACACACGTGTAGTCATGTAGGTCAGTTAATAATTCAAAACGCTGCTGTTATTTGCAGCTTTTTAATCCTCTTTGGTTCGCGTGTAGCACAGAATGGGCGGAGATTACAACGTAATTGTTTCCATAGTGCCACAAGACTAATCAATTAATCCTTAGAAAATAACTGAATCTCATCTTGAATCAATTTAGATCCATGACGAAAGTATTTTTTTTTTTTAATATATTCATTTATATATTTGATAAACAATGCCATAACAGCGAGAGACGGGGAGGAATGATTCACAGACTATCCCCCCGTGGGCAAGCGCGGCTCTTCATGTATGTGTAAGCGCATCTCTTGAATAAGATCAATATTTGTCTTGTAGTGTCCTGATGTTATGAATAAACCATTGTGAAATCATATTGGATGCAGCTGCGGAGGGGTTTACTCACTTCAGGCGACGCAAACTGTTCCATGTGTGTGTGCGCACAACAACAACGTGCCGTATAGACGCGGCAAAAGCGATAACTCACCTCTCGTAGTGTCTCCGCGTACACGTGGCGGCGCTTGTGCTGCTGGGGTTGCCGCCCAATTCATCATATACGTGCTTCCACTGTCTGCGCACTGTGATCTGGAGGGGTGAGAAACCAGAGGGATGAGACGGAATAAAGGAAGAAGGAGACCTAGAGGCACTAACGTAAATGAAGGAAAAAAGGACAATTGAAGAAAGATGACCAAAAAAAAAAAAAAAAAAACTCAAGTGGTTGACATCATTTCAAGGTCTCAGGGAGTTACTGAGTCATGATGTTCCAGTTATTGAATGCTCAACACTCAATTCTCTAACATAATAAGCTCTGTTAACATCATGCAGTCAGTTGTTCCTGCTACAACCCCTTATCCCATAACAGATGGGAATAACGGACGAGCTACAACACAAAACACAAAACCCCCGACTGCCACAAAGCTAACAAAGCCTCAACATGAAAAGTGAGATAATCAGCTGCAGATATGAGGGCTTTAAAGGGATATAAGCACCAAATTATATGAGCTGGATCCTGTTTACGGTCTGGTCTGGCTGTCTGTTTGGATGGCATTATAAAGCAGGATGATGAAGAAACGGGCATGAGCAATACACTTAACATCAGACATTGACTTCACTTTGGAAACACTTCGCACAGGAATAGCGAGTGAATAAACGGCAGGTGAGGCTGCCAAGTTAAATGGCTCATACACCCTTAATTCTGACTCATTGTGCACAGTACTGTACATGTGCACACTCATATGCATTGGTCTCCAACATGGGAAAAAATGAGCGATTTATCCAATTTCCTTCTGACCAGCGCAGAACAGAGGAACATGTGTTTTCCACTCCAAAGGGGGTTTTTGAAACAACAGCATCGTTTCTGCTAAAAGTAGCTCTGAGCACGACTTTCTTCTTGGGAAAATAGGGGCTGACCTCAAGGGGCAAAAGGAGGGCAGGAGAGAGAAAGAGAATGGGGAGGGGAAAGAGAGAGAGAGGGGGGAGAGAGACAGGTAGGAAGACATTGTTGGAGGGGGAGATAAAACAGGACAAGGCGGATATCACAAGGAGGGAAAGAAGGCGATGAAAGAAGGGAGGGACCTCGAGGAAAGAATATGCTGCCACATGTGTGAGTACTTACCAGCTCATATCCTCCAAGTTTCTGAGCAGCTTGAAACATAGTCCAAAGGTTGACTGTGGGAGGCAGAGGACAAACAAGGCAGTTAGGAACTCTGGGAAAGGACCTGAACTGAAACACATGACGTCATGTACAGTCATTACACCAGAGAGACTTGAATATTTAGGGCCTTCTTAGCCAAGAAGCAGCAGCAACAATACCAAAATGTGAAAATACATCATCACATATAAAGTAACTTAAGTAATACATATGCTTTTATATGAAAAGTAAAAGGAGTTAGTAAATAGAATAGCACCTTTCAGGGAACTGCTTTGTTATATATAACATTATGGGACCGTTTAATGAAAATGGAAAAAAAAAAAAAGAGTTAATCTTACAAAACATTGCATCATATAAGATGTATGATGCCTTTTGTTTGTGAAATCTAAATGTATTATAATTTTATTATCACTGTACATGGAATGCATTAATAAAAAGAAATGCGGTTTAGCGTCGAACCAAATAGCGCATATATGAATGATTTAATGTACCGCAAAAGCAAAGCAGAGAAACGGACAGAAGATAGTAATTACATATACGCGGACTGGTAAAATGTAAAGTGAATTTTATAATTTTCATTCAAAACAATGCTACACCTCAACAGACAGGATGCAAATAAGTACGGAGTATTTGTAAAATACAGCATATGCCACATCCTGACAAAGAGATTAGTTAACCTTCAGCTGCTGCCTGCAGGTATGAATGAAAACCATTATAAGCATCAAACGCTTGGCATTATGCTCAAACTTCTGTTTGAACTAATGCAAATTCATTTGCATTGATTTCCCCATGCAAATACCCCATGACAGGCCATATCAAAATACAAGCCTTGTGTAACATTTTCCTAAAAATAGCCATGTAAGCTTTCAGAAAGGCTTCATATGGCTGCCTCTCTTTGAAAGAAAATATTTCCCGCAAACAAAGAAGCACGAGTTCATTGGGGGACTTTTGTGCCAATGACATTTGTATTTGCTTTCTGTAACATCATTGTTTAACATTTTTTATATGAAGGCCTATAAATAAGAAAAGGAGGCCTCGCCTGGGGAGAAATCCATCAAAATTCAATCTGTGCGTACACAAAGCCTTGCATTTGTCAAAATGACATTTTCCTATCTCCGCATTTGACAGCATTGATTTTTTCCTTCCCTCCTCTCTGCGACCGTTGTCAATGCACGGGTGGAATAACAAAGGGAGCTGGGTAGGTTTTCCTGTTTGAACTGAGCACGCCGGCGTATTGTGCTTTCTGACTATAGAAGCAGAAAGATGGTCTATTTAACTAGCCTGTTATGCATCGACTGTAATTATCACAATAGCACACGGGACTGGGAGGGAACAGAACTCATAAAGGAAACGAGAGAACATGTCTTTTCATTAGCAATTTCTTTTCTTAATTCCCCTCTATTTGGCAGGGGCAATTATCACTGAGATAAGGATGACAAAACAGGAACACAATGCAGCCTCAATGACACACCGATGGCATGGCAATTAGACAACAAGGCTGAAAGAAGGAGACAAATTGGAACTGATGTTCGCAATCACATGCTGATGCCCGAGCGCTGAAGCACACATTTGTCGGAAATTGTCACACACACAAATGCGCGCGTACACACGCACGTACTTAACAGTTTAATCTCGCACATCAAGGGCATTCAGAATATACAGTGTACGCACTACTCCATTTTATTTCTCCTCAAACCACAGTTACAAGTTCTAATGTCTGTCCGTGCCAATACTGCACACATGCAACTTAAATGGCGGCAGCTGTAGAGATAGTCAATAATAAGTAATAAAAATAGAAGGACAGCAACTCAGATGAATAAACTGCACCCACAGCTATTAGTCATTTTCTGTGGTTCTAGTGCCAGTGTGCATTCAGCCTTTTAAATAGTCGAGGACAGCTAAATGGAGCCATCTCACATAATAGACGTTTATAAAAAAAAAAAAGGAGAAAGAACCGAAACAATAAGTCGATGGAAGGAAAAAAAATCTGTTTATGTCTTATTGTTTGAGTCATTTTTATAGTACATATAGTGAAAATTGATTTTTATACCCAGACTGTATGCAGATAGATTTCTGGTCTAGACAGAAAAAGCACACATGAGATTTTTGCAGCCAGGATCCAAACCACATTTGGAATTTCCATAGAACAGTTTCAGAAAGGAAGCTCTGACCACTCAAATTAGAAATCATAATGCCTTTTGCATGACTCCAAATGTGACACACAACAGTGACGTCAAATGCACAGAAACGAAGCTAAGGAGCATGCTACAAATAGCAGTGCTATGGGGGACAACACCGTGTCTGTGGAGAGAGACACTGAAATAAATTCTCTCCCTGTTCTTTTGCGGGAAGCTACTCGACAGGAAAAGCTGTGAGGAACCGGGGCCAGTGCACTGGAAGCCACATCACAACCCTAGGTGTGTGGTTACTAATGCCCAGGTTGTAACCACAGCAAGCCTTAAAAGATTAATATGGATCCATCTTGAAAATAACAGGCTATAATAAAGATCTGTTACAAAGCTTTTTATGTCAATGCCAAAGGAAGTTACTCTCTCCTACATAACACATCGCCCCTGGCCTGCACAAAATGACTTGTTTGTAGTCTGACATGTTATTCTGGTACTTATCTATATATGTCATAATGTAATATGTTAGCTTTATACCTAGAGGTTAGATTTGCATGCATAGCACACACTTGCCCAAAAAGAACAGCGAGGGTTAGGGCTGACCAATTTGACCTGGGCCTTTAGGGAAAGAGCTCTTAAAGACACAGGAGCCAAAACGGGGCATTTCACACCGAGACTGAGACGAGAAGCTGCAGCAGTGTTTTTGAAAATGAAAGCATATAAACTTACTTTAGCGGACCTGAAAAATGAAATTACGAACCCGTAAGTGGGCTTACCATGGCGTCTTTAACGTCTTAATCATTAGTTGCAGTTTCAAACGTTTTATTCTAAAGCAAAACTAGCAATTAACATTTTTTTTTTGTTTTTCACGCTAGCAAGTCAAGACAGCTATTCTACCATAAGATGTTTAACGCATACAAAACCTGGAGTAACACATAACTACACTGTGGGCAACTGGGCACTATGTTAAGCCAGCCATATTAATATTACTGGGTTTCAAATATGTATGAGCTATTCGAGTTAAAAGCAGATTGACTAAATTTCGGAGGTTCATTTCTCTCTGCTGGGCTGTAAAGTGAGACCGCACAGCTCAGAGATGAGGTGGAATACACTGAGGCAGTCCATGTCCAGACTCAGACTTTTCTTGTAGCGGAACCAAATGGATATTTTAGTGGATCAGCCAACAAAGCATGGGTAAATCTGGTAAATCACTCAACCATCTGTTGCTTTGTTAAACTCCAGAGAAACTTCATACAGAGATTATTCCTCCAATGCAACTTAAACAACACAATTTCCATTACAGGAAAGTGAGTTCTTGGATCTTTTAATACATTTGTAGCAAGTTTAAAGGGGAGAATATGAAAACGGCGCCTGATTACATCTAAGGGTTTGTTGTATTAATTATGATGTGTTTTCCTTTTTTTGCCTCCCTCCTCTTTACATGTGCTGATGTGTGCTCGCTGCCAAGGACGAAGTTTAAACAGCATGATTTCACCATTTAATGAGGGCCTTGCTTATGATGTGTCTGGTTTTGAGATTCAAAGCATGTACTGTATGTAAAACAGTTTGGCGCACGGACCTCGACTTTATTCTGAGCTCAAACCGAGAAATGCCAACTAAAAGTAAAGCGTGTTGGGTATGCAATTCTCCCTCCTGTCTGTCTGTCTGACTCTCTCTCTATCTCCCGCAACCACAATGACCTATTTAAGCAACAACATGTCGGCAGTCAAGATGACAGGACTGTCAAAATACCGCAGTGAGGTTGGCAGAGTCGGGGCGACCACAGCTTACCTTCATGTAATAGTTTAGGGTAATGAGTTTTACTATGCCATAAACTGTCACCGTTACATTCAATAGACATCTCCCTCTGCCTCTCCTGCCTCTCGTTAATTTGCCGGAGTCGTCGTATACGTTCTCGTCTGAGTGGCTAAATCCTTCTCGGTGCCTTTGACATGAATGCAAATGTGATTGCCTTGCCTGAGAAAGAAGCAAATCTGAAAAACCGCAGTTTGAGATGAGAGCACCCGTTCTCCTGTGCCTTTAGATCAAACACGTAAAACAAACACACTGTTTCGGCTTCAAGAGACCAGAACACGCCATTTATGACGCTTAGGTGTGCATGTGTGCGTGTGTGTGTCTCCTCTCACTGTCTCGTGCACGCCGAGTGCAAGCTAAGCATCCGACCTATATTAGAAACCTTTCATCTGGGGCAGACGTGTTTCCCATACATGTGATGTTCTTTTAGCACACTTAGAGGACGTTCTTGGCCTTCACAGGAAACTCCTTTGACAAGTGTGAGAAGATATTCTTTCTTCATATAAAAGCCATCCAAAATGTGCTCTGACAGGAAGCCTCCCGAGTCTTTTGCGAACTGCTAGATGTGATCCTTCTCAACAGAGACAATTATTTTTTCAGGTTTACTATCACCAATGACAGATGGCGTTTTTTTTTCACATTCTAACAGCAGTAATTGGCAGCCACCTCCACTTCATAACGTAAAGCAGTCACACTTTGGGCAGTTAGGAAAAACTCGGCCCTTCAGTGGATGAAAAACAGCTTCCTGTTTCTCATTTGATCACAGTATAGATAAGATGAGGCCGCAGATGCTGATTAAGAAAATAAACAGGGATTTTCCCCATTCTCCCTTACCAGTATATGTGACTTAGAAAGAGCAGTTTCGCTCCGATATCTTGAAAAATACACTTCGGTTTCTTTTCTTTTCTGCCAGAGTCAAATATTTTAGGGTTGAAACTAAGTTTTTTTTTCCCCTCCTCCATTTCGCAGGGAAATTCTGAGCGAGTTTGGTACTTTTATGCTCGCTTCTAAAGGTGTCTTTTACTCAACTTGTTAACCTTCCCCGACGGCAATGTTACAGCCTAAATATTCAAAATAAAATGTCTCCGCTCAAACTTTACAACCGAGTGTAAAGCACTCCCTTGTTTAAACACAGGCAGAGAGGGAGTAAGAGAATTAGCTGTGCTACTCACTCTGTTTGAAGCCGAGGAAGGGGATCCTCTCTATGGGCGTGTCTCTGTCTTTCATGTACTTGTAGAGAGATACTAAGAAAGCCTGCTCCTCCGCTCGGCTCTCCTCTGATGTTTCCTCCTCTTTCGTCTCTTCCCTCTCGCTCCTCTCCTCCTTTTCCCTCTCCCGTCCTCCTCTCTCCTTCTCCTCAGCTGAGGACTTCTTGCTGAGGCCGATGGCCCTCTGTTTGGATGGCGTGCTTATTTTCCCGTTGGGTACCGTTTTACAGTTGGGTTTGACCTGTGAAGAGACAGCGTTCGTGGTCAGCGGATGTGTTCAGAGGAAAATTAAACGCTTAACGGAGTTTCACCCAAACGGCGCGACACGTTTTGCGCGAGATGTTTTCGGGCTTAAGCGCAGACAAATATTGTTAGTGGCCACAGAGGAAGCCTCTCATTGATCATCAGTGAAGAAGCTCTTATTGTCGTCACAGATTAGGAAAAGATAAGTCTGACTTTTGCTTTGAGAGAGAATTGCTGATATTGATTTCACTGTCCAAGGTTGTAGGAGTAACAGCTGTGGGGAGGCTTTTAGGATAGATTGTCCCTTCACCTTGAATATCACAACCAGCGTCAGACAAAAAGACTCATGCAAAACACACAGATACACAGTTTTTTCAATAAGCACAACAATGTACCAAAGAGATGTGGCAATTTTACTTGTTTGTTTAAAATGAAATGTGATATTTCTAACATGATTTCAAAAGCAACCGAGGGATTCTTTTGTATTTACAGTGCTGCTTCTTGTTGAAGTGGAAAAGAAAAAACATCTTGTTCCACTGCGGGATCATGTTGTACTTGTTTAAAAGACTATTATGTCTTTGGAGGGGGAGAAAAGACACACAGACAAAGAGAGTGCTGCTCAATAACAGATGCTATTATGAATAATCTATCGAGTCCCACAAAAACAGATCACATCTTCTCCGAGCAATCGTTAGTCAGTCGGAGAAAAAAAAGAAGAAGAAGAAGAAGAAAAAAAAATCAGCAAATACTCCGATCGATAACTTTAAAAGCAAAACGCCAAACATTTAACAGTTCTAGCTTTCAATAGACAACTGTAACTACATCTACGGCGTGCTGCATTATGTTTTGCCTTTGTGCAACACGCAGCCTTCACGTTCACACTGAATGTAAAATTGTGACTAATGCACCGCACCGCTGTGCCGCGTCTGTCACCGGGAATCGTTTGGGAAGCTAAAATGCTGCGGCCTTGTTCTGTAACCGAAGATACAAGGACGACCTGGGCAGCAGTTGACTGGCAACACAAACTGCTCCATTAATGCAAAGCTAGTGCATGAAAGGGAGCTTTACAGTAACCTTTACTGTATACAGGAAACAAAATTATTATTTTTTCTTTGACAAACTTTCATACGCGTGCTACTTTTCGTACTACGGAGAAATGTAGGCATAACGCAGTTATATACTGGTCTAATGAAAACGATGATTACCACGCTATCATGACAGAATGTGGTGAATGAAAATCCATTTTGTCCTCAAAGCTGATTTTAGAAACAGGAAAATGATGCAAGGAACACCCCCTTGCCTCCACAATGTTCACCAGGGCTCGGATTTCCCAGAAGAACATTACATGTTAATGAGATCATCGATGCTGTTTGCTTCACAGGATGGTGATTTAACTGTTGTGGCCGATCAGTCCATTTTTTTTGTTTTATTCATTGTGTTTTATTTTTCCCGTCACTCTTGCGAGACGTGAAGTCTTTCCTCATCATGTGTTACTGTACCTTAGCCGTAGTTTTGCTCTCTGGACTGCAGGGGTCCTGCGTCGCTGCTGTTGAACCCTGGGATGACCCTGACGACCCGTGACTGTGGGAGTCCCTCCTCTGAGAGATGGACAGCTTTTTCTTTCGAGGTCGCCCCTTCAGGTTTGGAGCTGGGGGAAAAAACAAAAAAAAACAAAAACGGTATTTTAACCTCATGGTATCCAACATCTACTGTTTTTATCTTAATGCAGAGACATATATATAAAAAAAGAGGTTTTGAGCCAGAAATGCTTTTCCTGTCAGGCAACATTGACTTTCAGCTGAAGAGGACGGAGGCTATGAAGGGAACATTTACAATCAGGGAAAGGAATTTCACAAGCCTGCTAGCCTGTAGCTAATTATTTTTAAACTGGATTAGAGCAACATTGTGCTGAATGGGGTAGCTGGCTGCCAAATTGCTCCAGTGTGCTGGTAAACATGATTCTCAAGTTCCCCCTCAACATAAAAGAGAAACTAAATTCAGACAGATGTATTTTTAAGATTACAGATGAGGGCGTCGTAACAGTGGAGCAGTTAGTATAGTAATAGAAATGACTGATGCGGGTTAACCGACAAACCCACAAAAGGGAAGGCATTTTCTGCTGAGGACTATTTGATACAGATGCGCCAAAAAACTCAGAATGTACGGCTCTCGCCACAAAAATATATAACACAACAATGCTTTGCCTTGTTTTCTACTCGTCATCTCATCATAAGGAATTACGCTGAGCTTTAACAACCCAGATGTACTGATGATCGCGGCCCTATTTTTGGTTCCCCTCCGGTTAGCGCGCTCATGTCTTAAAGCTCAACACTGTTAATTAAAAACACATGAACTTGCCTGATAGGAGCTCTTTGTTTGAAAGGGTGGCAGATATAATTGCTCAGTTCACATTACACACACAATAAAGTATTTAAGCCCTCCAAGTCCTTTGTACACCCACGGTTATGTCAACCCGCGATTGTAATGTAACTTCTTGGCAGAGTGCCTTGCTTCCACGCAGCAACACAAACAGAGATAAGCTCAAAGGAGAGCGAGAAAATAGAGAGAAACTTCAAATAATCTAACTTCAGTCACGCATTTCTCGGTGTCAACTCTCTTTCTTTCCATCTGCAACGACAATTAAATCACATCCAAGGTTGTTTTCTGCCAAAAGGACTCTGTGATTATTTTTGTCGGTTCAAATTCCCATCAAGAAAATGTTACAACAACACCAGAGCCGAATAAAACCGAGAGGCAGTCATTAAAAGGGTAAAACGATCACGACTCAGCAACCTATCACTTCATGTTGTTATTTTCACAACCGCTGCGCTGTGGAGGAACAGCGCGGGGAAAATTCCAAGGACATTTGTTGTGCATTTGTCATCTCTTCAGCACTGAAAATAAATAAATAAATAAATAGTTTTCAACACTGTTGAAACGCTGGAGAACGCTGGGCGTGTTCCTCCCTCCTCTGTTTTCTAATTTTCCTGCTCGCTCTGCCTCCTTTATTCTCTCAATTACTCGGTAATGCTGAGAAGTCACGTAAATCCTATTTATTCATTTACTTTTGTTTATTTCTGAAGGCCCAAATACATGAGCACTAAATATTTACTGACTAGAATAATGCCGCAACACATCACAGTATTTATAGCCGGAGCCACAATTGCAGTGCTTGAGCTTCTGTGAAAAATTCATCTGTAATTAAACACAAACCATAAATAGAGAGTAAAAATGAGACCTTAGAGGAACACGATGACTACATGCCAGACATATACAGTATATAGAAAACATATGCAGTCATTCCAAACACAAACATCAAATGGCAGATGATTTAATTTGCAACATGTGACATTGGTTTAAACAAACAGGTCTGAGTGAGGTCACACTCTCTGTGCGGTTCTGTTTTTAGTCCAATCATGGACCTCCCTGACACCGTACACCCGGTTACATAACCTGCCTGTCTGTTTACATTTTTCATCAGGTCAAATACTGCTGTGTAAGAAAATGCCGCAATTACAGCGAAACCCTGCAGCATAACACCCGGCGACAGTGAGCGGGTTTAAATTTATTGAATTATTGACAGAGGACAGCCAGAACACATTGCAACAACACAGGCAGGTAATCCCGTGAACCCGGGTTAAACGGTGCGTTCGTGCATTTTTGTATACATGCACAAACAGGCACGCCAAGGTCAAGTCAAGGCAATCTTCTGGGCTGCAAAAGAAGACAATGCGCTGATCTGCTCTGTCCACGGCAGCGTTGCATAAGGGAGGAGTCATCAGCTGTAGAATAACACGTTGAAAAAAAATCAAACGCGCAACGACTCTGTGCAGATTGATTTTCACGAAGTGAAACACAGGCATTTATAGTCTGCAGAAAAGAAAAAAAAAAGAAATAAGCTAAGCTAACATCACAAGACAATGATTTTACAGCACCCTGGGTGATGTGGTATTTTTATCACTCTGTGGGCATTAAGTGTTTTTGTCAATGTACTAGAGGGGGAAGAAGCCATTTAAGTACACACGATACGTACTTCCCTCTACAGGCCAAAAATAGGCCCTATATTCATACACCAAAAATAGATACATACCAAGCTACCCAGTTCCTTTGTTCCCTTCTCACTCAGCCACTTATTTCCCAGTCTGCGGCTACTTCTTTGGGACGCTGTCTACATATACATGGCCACCAGCACCAACACTGGATCAGATGGTTTCTCTCTGTGGTTTGCCACACGTGGTGTAAACATCAGGTGAGGCATTTTAATGCGGGGCAGTTGTTGAAACAAGTGTTTCAAAAGGCAAACAAAGTTGGAAGTGGTGTGGGCAGTGCCACAGAAAAGCATTGCTTCTTCTAGTGCATGTATACAGTGTGATCAACCAAGTTCTGACTAAAAAATACAGACAACACTACAATAGAGAAACACAGTAAACAACATCCTGGGTTGCAGCTCGCTGGAGAGAGGCGAGGCCAAGTGCACACACACACATAGTTACAGGTGAGGGGGATTCCCAAGGGTGTGAATCCATCATGTCTCGTCTCAAAACAGGACCCCGTGAGCCACGGAAGTCGCGGCGACACGCAGCATGACAACTTGATCTCAGGATGCATCCGAACGCTCTGGGCTCTAAAAAGCGATCTCTGTCTAATAATTCCTCCTTCCTCAGATTGAATTAAATGCGGCCCCCCCCTCAATACCGCTGTTCCACTGCCATTCAGTTGATGTCAGAGATAATGAAAAACTCATTAGAGACAGGCTCAGGAAGGGTTCTGACGGTTCTTTGCATCAACGGAGGAGAGCCACAGGGAACCACAACAAAATGGACTGATTGATTGAGAGGCTGCTGGGAACAGAGAGACGTATCAAGCCGACAGGAGAATTCAACTGATGGATGTCTCAGTTGATAACGCTCACAAAACTGACTGGGGGGAAAAAAAGAAAAAAGAAAAAAAAAAAGCTCAATATCTACACGTTCACTAAATGAACAGCGTGTTTGAGTGGTTTCAAATATCCCACTAAAAGTACACGCACAAACAACTGATGGTGTTTTTCTATTTGTTTGGCAAAATTAAATTAAAGCCTCAGGGATCTAAAATCACTTCTTATGTACTTTATCAGATTAGCAGACGACTTATCCTTTCATTTAGCACTTTTGGAACACTTATGACTGGAATAAGCACTACAGATGTGTGGAGTGGTTTCCTATTTTTAGCGATGTGGGTTGAGGGACAGCAAATTCAGTTTGCCACAACCAAAAACATCGCAGCATCTACGGGAGAGACTCAGAAGAACCTGCGGAGACAGTCACGGCCTTCAGATGATGTATCCTAATAACTGATCTTACTTCTAGCGCCGGCACAAGGTTGACGGTTTCAACTGAAATGTCTTGAATGACAGAAATTTTGTACATTCATCCATTTTTTAAGCAGCAATTTAAAGAGGCCGAGTGCCGCCACTGTGATGTAAAAATTTTAATTTAATTGAGTTCATGACTAAAATAACTCTTAAGAAGGAATATAACCTGCGATCAGTCGTAAATTGCTTTAAATTAAACTGGTAAAAAGGGAGTTTACTCTCACTTGCTCTCGGGGGTTTCAGGCTCTGGGTTGTGTAAATCGCCTGGAGACAATTTTGATTGTTATTGACGCTTTATAAATAAAACGGCATTGAGCGCTAATTAGCGGTGGTTAGCGAGTCAACACACTAAAACTAAAATAATTAACATGGTAAACATTATATTAAACAAGAAATCACCATGTTTGAATGCCGATGTCACCTCAAAGCACCACTGCGAATAAGCCTCACAGAGCCACTTTCATGGCTGCAGACTCGTAGTCCTGTTAATTTACAATCTTCTTTGTAATCATATTATGCAAATACGCCACGATGCTGTTATGAATGTTGATAATTCACTTTATGAGCATTTACAAAGGTCAGGCTCAAATAAATCACTTATAAAAGTTGTTGAGAAATACTACAATGTCAAAGTTACTGATGACAAACAACTGCGATCAGCGTGGATCCAGAATACAAATGAAACTTCAGATACGACGACTGTTCTGACTCCTCAGATGTGAACATCTAAAGGTTTTTAACCTCCAGTCGAACCGATGAACTGATTAAGGAAGAATGTCCCTTCTTCACATTTTATGAAACTCTGAAACTCAACTCCTACTCGTGTCTGTGCTCTTATTGCCACATTTGAACTTCCTCTCACTATAATGAGGTCCAAGTTCAAACGAAGAGGTGAAGGTGCAGGAGCAAGGCTCGACTAGAACAAGCAGTGATAGCTAAAAAAAAAACAAACAACACACACACAAAAAAAAAAAAAAACATGTTTTGACGTATTTTGTTGTTGGTTGCAATTTCACTAAAGGCCTGACACCCACTCAGCAATTATCAGCATAGCTCACAGCCAAAGGTAACATTCGTGTTGCAATACAGGGCCTTGTCTGTACAATTTGTCCCCCAGGACAGAAAAGAATACAACGAAATATAACGTTGTTGGGAAAGTATGATTCACCTCCTATATAAACAGAAAATGTCTCCCAAAGATTAAAAGGCTTTATACAATGGGCAGCGAACAAAAGCTAAATGAAATGACGTTAACATCCTGTTAATAATTCTGGAAACAAAACTTTAGAGTAAATCTTAGTCAACACACTCGAGTAAGTTAAGCTGCACAGAGATATCGACAAGTGGGGTCACTTTCCAGCTGCTGCAATCAATACGAATTCTCCAATTCAACGTGTAGTCGCTCCCTAATGAGTTTCACAGCAAAGGGGGAAAAAAAGTGATTCTTAGATAAACACTGTGTAAAGTCATCTGTAAAACATCCTGCAATGACCGCAGCTTCAGAAAAGATGCGTATGTGTCTCCGCAGGTGAGGAGGAATCCTCCCCCCGGGAAGGATTTGTAAATGAAACTATCTGTGAATACGCCCACACGCAGACAAAGAAGGTCACTCAGGTCTGACATACCGGGTTTCAGTGGTGCGTTGGAAATTTACAGCGAGTCATAAAACAGCACGGCAGATGATATTTAAACCCGATAAGCACTGTGCACATGCATTTTTATACAAGTCTTCATCATCGAAATGCAGAAACGCCGAGGCTGGAAAAATAAAGGGGAACATTTTCAACGGAAAACAGAAGTTTTGAGGGCTAAAATTAAACAGAATAAAACAAAATTTAAGGGATAATAATGGCACCTGTCAGAATGCAAACAAAATAGCTACGAATGAATAATACATGACGCATCACGATACAAAACACCCTCTGATACATCTCTCAAGACGTAGGCTTTAATCTGCTGAGCAGCGGAGCATTAAATGTGTGATCAGTGAAGTGATATTACACTTTGGTGGAACATTTTAACTCCACTGGAGGCACAAGGAAGTGACAAGGGAGGCTCCAAAGCAGCAAGGCAACGGTACCAGAGAGAATATAAAAAAGGCAGCGATGACTGATTCCTCAGCCAGCAGTGACAGGCGACGGCGCGTCTTCACTATACATCAAAGATCTCAGAGGTTGGAGGGATTTCAAGTGTTTCTGCTCGAACGCTGCATGTTTCTGACCACAGTTTCAGGAGGCAATGCTTTTAAGAAATATGTCTGGGCTGACGTTACTCTCTCAAGCTTCTCTTGGTGGGATGGATTCACGACACGTGTTGTTTTCAGATCAAACGGTTCTCATGCACATCAGCGAGTCTATATCAAATCCACCACAACAAAGCGAGCTGCAGAATGTAACGCTTTACACCTGAGAACATGCCTGCTACACATCTAATACAATTACCACTGCTCGCTAGAATAAAAGGAGAGTTTTCCCTTTCAAACGGGCAATAAATCCAGATATGACAGATAACTTTACACTACTAGAGATTCGAAAAACACTCATTTGCTACCCACATTAACATTTTAAATAGGAAAGACTCACTTAAATCTGTCTCGGCGTTGTCCTCTTACCGTCCAGCTATCAAATTCCAAATGAAAGAAGAGAGGGAGTTCATTTAAATGTTCATTCATTAATTCATCAAAGACGGCTTTAATTATTACCACACACAGTAAATTCTGACATTCTTTTCACAATTTCGGTTCATGACTTTGCTCTTACAGCCTCCGGAGATTAAATTTTCTTTAAACAGGCAATGTGCCGGTGATGCAGTCTACAGCCCTGCCAATGGGCTCGCTCTGGTCCAATAATCTAGAGGCGGTGTTGGTGGTAATGGGTCGAGTATGCGGCCATGAGTCACTAGTAAAAGCTAGTAAACACGGATGTAAATAATGCAAGATTAAAGTAGCGCTTTTCAAATGTTTTATGAAGCAGACATGCTCGTGTAACTCAAGGAAACAGGACAGGTCGGATAAATAAACAGACAATAAACTATGCACAGATTTCAAAGAAATGTTGCCCCACCAGTGGCCCAAACCACATTCTCAATTTTCTGAATGCAAAGCTGCATTCTCCGCCCTCTCCGTCATTATGTTTCTGACTGTAGCCACGGTCGCATTCCACATACCGATATCGGCCGTTTCTGACATGCTAATAATTCTCACTCTGTCACATCTGACAACGGAGTCATTCCCCTGTTCCTGCACCGGAGCCACGTCTGAGCTCGAGGGGGGGGGTCATTCGAGAGACAATGGCAGCACAAGGAAAAGAAAATTAATGAACAGTAATACTTCAAGCATCTCTATCAACGCAATCACCAAAAATGACACAATGCGCCCACAGAGAGAAGCGAGTGCGTGGGTGGATACACAGGTTTTTTTTTTTGTTTAGTTTTTTAATTATTAATCATCAGAACCTACGTAGGTTGATAGATGATACAAGTGCTAATTAATTTCTCATAAATATACAGCGCAAGATTATCATTGATAAACTGCTAAACATTTTTGCATTTCGCGTCTCCCATTAGGTCAGCCTCGAGGGGATTTCACATCAATAACCTTGAAATGTTTTCATCAGTGGTATCGCCTGTTTTTTTTTTTTTTTGTTTTTTTTTTTTTGTTTTTTTGCCCATGAATGCCACTGCAACAGATATTTTTACACTGCTGTGCCTGAGAGCGATTCTGAATTTAATGAGGAGGAATGCATTTGGCTGCTTCCTGGGTCTGACAATGGATACTGGTTACTGTTATTACACGGACATATTCCAGGTTTTGCCAGGCCCTCAGCAACGACACCCAGACAGAGAGCGGGCAGCGTTGTGTTTGGTGACAGCACCTGTGCCCGGAACTTGGGCGCTGACTGCTCACACATAGAAAATCACTGTAATACAAGGCTATTAGAGCAGGGGCCCGAGTAAAAAAAAAAAAAGAAAAAAAAGGCAGGGATTAGTCCGGCTTGTTACTAAAAGAGGTGTGACAACAGCCCCCAGAGGTGCTGCCGACTCATCCGCAAGTCCTCAACAGCCTTCTTGTAAACACATATTTCCTTCTAACCGCACAGCAACGTTGTGCTTTTTACTTTAAAGAGCAGTTGACCTTTCCTGGTATTGTTTGTTTTCACCACTGTCTTTTTTTCTAATAGCCACGTTTGCTTACGAGAATATCTGGGGTGAAAAATGACGCGTAAAGTTTTTTCTCCGAGAGCCAGTGGAACAAGTCGAAAACACAACAATGACACATTATGACCCTGTAAAACCCTGTTAAATCACAGCTGCCCATGTTCACTTCCAACAGACATGAGGCAGCACTAGCATTCATTTAGAGTTTACTCATTGCAGTTTAAGCCAAACATTCAACTTCAAAAGAGTTTTTTTTTTTTTTTTTTTTTTTTGTTTTACAAAAACAACCCGTACAACAGGAAACGTTTTACCACTAAAAGTGTTTCCTTTCATATCTCAAAACAGATGTTTAGAACTGGATTTTCACTGGAACTGTGAGTGTTTTCTGCCAAAGAATTTATCCCAGCGTTTGTCTGTGGAGTGTCCAGAATATTCATTTCTGGAAAAGTTCAAATTCCAGTAACCTCCCTCATTACGGGGTGGAGACAGACCCCACCCAAACAAATTAAATCAAAACTATTTGCATGGTTTCATCAGTGGGAAAAAATAAACAAACTTTTTTTTTTCTTCATCTTTCACTCAAACATGCCTCTCTAATGGCCGACCCATTCATGTGTTCAGTGCGGATGCCTGAGTGTATGTGGACGCTGCAGAGATCCATGCGAGACTTTGGGGGGCAGATTTTCACCAGATCTCCTTGTTGCAACAACTCTGACATCCCGTTCCAGTCTATTTCCCAAACCTATCATTTCCTATACAAATGGCGCTTTATATTGGCAGCAGTCTGTTTTTATTCTCCTCAAAGATGATTCCCCTTAGCTGGCTGACTGACAGCTGTGTGTATATGCATCATTATCTCCTTCACAGAGTTTGTCTGTTGCCATAGCCCGTGGCAGACTCAATCACACAGTATTAGGGATGACTTCGGTTTCCGTGGAGCGCCGCACTTTTTGCCTGCTGCAGGTGTGCCACACATTATACGAACCAACGGGGACGTAGGTGATGTGCTTTCCCTGGCCATGTGGAACTACAGACATGTAAAATTAGATAAGCAGAGCTAATAAGTTAATTTGATTTAGCCTGAGGAAGCTTAGTCATAATGACCGAGAGAGTGTTGCTGATAATGCTCCTGCAAGCAAAGGTCACTGAGGCCAATAAACCGTTTGAATAAAGATTAAAAAATAACTTCATAAGGTGATTTCAAATGTACATTAAAGCACCCCGGGAAGCAGCTCAAGTTTGCTAGTTCTCACTGCTAAGAAAAACGGAACCCATTAGCGCCTTTTTGTCGCATAAACTCATCTTAACAGCTCCGATAATGTTGCCTTTGCAGGTGCAGTTTAGAGAAAACAGTAAGTATTGACTCGCTGCAATGTTTAATTAGAGCGTAGCCGAGGTTTAAAATGCAGGTCAGGTCTGAAGTCTTAGTCTCCACCATACAGTCAGGTAATAAGATTTACAATAGAGGGTGTATGCTAATGCCTCGGTAGAAAGTGCACAGTAGATAAATCATGTTTATAGATTGATGCCCTCTTCTATGGCCTCTGTGAATTTAACACGATTGCTTCCAATTGCATCTAAATATAAGCTTTATGCATGCAAACACAGCGCATAATAAAATACTGCCCGTATGGAAACGGAATAAAGAGTCTCACTTGCCATTTTAATCTGCAGTCAGGCTATTTTCTGGTGTTTATACGCTAAAATGTGACTATGCAGACAAAATATATATAAATATATATATATAATATAAATAATATAAATTTATATATATATAAAGGCTTTTTTGTGGCAATCCTTACAATTTGTCAAATTTGAATCCAGCAGCACCGCGCACAGCACATCAATTCAAAGTGAAATCAATTCTGTCCCCCTCTCCCTCCTCCGCCTGTTTTTGACTTTCTCCTTCTCCTGCGTCTCCTATCTATTCCTCTTTTCTTTCTGCAATAACTATGTGAGCGGCGGCAAATGTAATTACAAAGAGGTGGGGTGTTGGGAGGGGTGTGCGTCTGCGTGTGTGTACATAGTGGCGAAGGGAAGGTGGGGAGGCGGCGGGGCGGTGGGTGGTGGGGGGGCGGCTGATGATTGCTATGCATGCACAACAAAACGCAACATTAAAAAGCTATTATCAGAAAAGGGAACATTTTGGCAGATATATGGCGGAGGGCAGCTCCCGCCATATGTTTGTGGAGACGGGGACAACAAGTCAGGTAGTAATTATCAATCATCATCAGGAGAAACTGTCAAAACGCTAGGCCGGGCACGCTCTGACTAGTGTTGCCATGGAGACAAGCCCACATCCCAGCAAGTGTGTGTATGTGTGTGTGTGAGTGTTTACCAGGACATTAAAAATACTCACCCATATTTTTATCTAGCACTTATAACATCACGTAAATCATTCTTTTAGCTACTGTGAGGCATGAAGTACACACATACGCTCTCACACACACAGAATCACTGTGTTTGTGTTTTTGTGTGTGTTAAGGATTTCCTGCCAAGCCATACTAGGGAAAGAGATTTTTCAGGGATAGAGCTAAGGATAATTTCAGCTGAGGTTATGGTTTATGGTTTTACACCGGTTTCCTTGCCTTCAGGTCTTGGCATGTTAGGACGTAGAATTAGCAGATGAATATCTAAATGGAATATTCTCACTGTAGTAATATAAGATAAATGTGTATGTATATAATCTGTGTGTGTGCGTGTGCGTACATAATGTATTTACCAGTAATGAGCTCATTTCTGTGACCATACTGTTGCTGTACACAGACTCTGCACTCAGCCTGTCACTGTTAATATTCCTCAGCCAAGGAAAGAGGACATTCTCCTAAACCGTCACGACTTTGTCCGTTTCAATTTTACATATTTCTTTCTCCTCCTTTGCATAGCCTGCTCCACTTACACACACCACATGCCTTTAAACCAAATGTCACTACTTGCCAACGTGCAAGTTATTAATTTCCAGACCAGAGTCCAGTAACTGTGACTTTTCACAGAATCGCACGTGAGGAATGTTTCAGGAACGCTCCCAAATGTTTCCGACGACAATAGCCTCTCGCTTCAAGGGGGGGACAATCAGTTCCCGCGTGACCTCAATCCACCGCTCTTCCAGGAACCAGGATTATTTTCACTTAAAACTAGTTTCTGAAAACGAAAGACGAAAGCGAGTAAACATGAAAGCGATTTGGGGGGAAATGGTGTAAGTGCAATGTGAATTTTCCTGCTTTATAATGGCAGTCATTTTGGGAAAAAAAAAAAAAAAAAGGGTAGTGTTCTTAATTCATTATTTGTGCGTCGTTGTGCATGCTCCCCCTGGGGAGAAGCAACATTACTCTTTCATCAGATCAAATGAAGCGAAGCCGTGCCGTTCCAGGAAGAGCCAATTAAACAGTTCAAAGAAGTTTATTATTGCCATGGATTATGAAATCATTCTCATCGGATTCATTGGTGTGTGTGTGTGTGTGTGTGTGTGTGTGTGTGTGTGTGTGTGTGTGTGTTTGTGTGTGTTTCAGCCAGGGTGTGACACTGCGCAAACTCATAAACGCTGTCAGCTCAAGCTTTCCATTTGCAAAGTAAATAGGAAATGATGTTACAATGCTGCATGTTTTACAAGGGAAATTTCACCAACTTAATTTATAGTCAACATAAGCAGTAATTACAGGGAGAAAATCGCCCCTTCAACTTTCATTCCTTCCTCTTTTCTTCATCTTTCCTTCGTTCTATCCATCTCATGTGATCGCCTCATGATGGTAGCGTCGTCTGCTAAGTACTTATTAGCACACATCACATTCGAGACATTAGAGGGTTTAATCTTAGCCCAGATCCACTGACTGACACACACGCTGAGGAATGCGATGACCCCTGACCCCAGCGAAGTGAATAATATCACCCAGCATTTATCCCAGCACACGCGCGCGGGCATGCACGGTGTAATTACATGAGGAAAAAAAAACAAAACAAAACAAAAAAAACATGCTGGTGTTTGGGTGAACTCCAACGGAGAACAATGTCTTTCTCTGTGTATTTAAAACCATAATAATTCGCAGTGCTGCTTCTCTCTGTCAGGACAAAAATAAAACGACTACAACACAATAAAAGGCTGTAAAATATCTGACAAGTGAACATGTCACTTCAGCTTTTTCCTGTGCCCAAGTGTTGGCAAGTAGCTCTTAATGGCCATTGTTCCCGGAGAGGAAATTAAAAAATAAATCCCGTTTCGCGAACAACCGTCGCGGGCGTGCACGGGG
Source organism: Mugil cephalus (assembly GCF_022458985.1). NCBI lineage: Eukaryota > Metazoa > Chordata > Actinopteri > Mugiliformes > Mugilidae > Mugil > Mugil cephalus. The sequence continues at coordinate 18,975,762 of NC_061782.1, read as the reverse complement.
ACTGTCCCAAATTCACACACAAGCTCTGTTGTTCCAAGAGAATGTAAAACGCAGTCAAAGTTACATAATGTGGAGGATTTGCTAAAAACGGGATAACCTTCAAACGCTTCCACATCATTGATACTGACAGACTGCAGCAACAACTCAGGAAGAACGGGGCTTTAAAAAAAATACAGTATTTCAATTTGGCTTTTGGAAGAGGAGGGAGGGAGAGAGGGAGAGAGGGATAGACAGAGGGAGGGAGAGATGAAAGAGAGCAGTGGATAAGCTTCAAGGCTTATCCTATTCATTACTGGAAGAAAAAAAAAAATCTCAGCATCGACCTATAAATAAATGAATGCCAGGATAAACACGGAGCCCATACATCAATAAAACATATGTATTCTAATAGATCACGCTCTAGTTACGTTTGATGGGATTGAGCCGGCCAATGAGCCCAATCATGTGGACTTTATCATTCTAGAAAGATACACAGCATTAAGCCACGGTGATTAGAAATAATCATCATTCCCAAACAAAAAGGCCGCTGGATATTTTTATGTTTTTGCCCGTCTTCTTCTTGCTCATGTGCTAATGCACCGTATTTTGAGGATTTAAGGAGTTCATTCCAGAAATATAAGGATAATTAAAAAACAAACACATGTAACTAGATCACCAATAACATGAACTGAGATAAATATTTAAAACATAAACTGTCCCCGTTTAAGTAAATATTCTCCCTTCGAATAAATGTCACTTGGGAAAAAAAATTCAGCGAGCATCAGTCACATACAGTGTAATCCTCACTTTGTGGCAGCAGGAGCAGCGTAACAATGATTTCCCAACGTCACTCAAGTTACACAAGCTCTTTTGAGGAACAACAACTGGCAGCAAGCCTCTACCTGCAGAAAGATACTCAACACTTAACCCAGCAACCCGACTAAAAAGGCTGCATTCATGAGGTGTTTCTACAGCAGACTCACTGGCAGACTTTGTAAACAGCGTTTACTGTTACACAGATGAGTCAAACGCGTTCACTCCAGGTTGCAACACGCTGTTCCGTGAATTTTATTAGGGACATTCACAGGTTGTATCACTGCTCGCGTCTGGGATTTTGTGCAATCTGTCATAGTTTAGTTTATCGTAATGTTTTGCCATCTAAATATAATCTGGTTTGATTTAAAATCTCCGCTCAACCAACAGCAGTTCTTCAACAGCCGACAAGTGTATTAATGGAATAATCATCTGAGCTATTATGAATGAGGTCAAGGCGGCCTCCTCAGCTGAAGTGTAAAGTAATTAATAACAAGCGCTGCAGTTTATCAGTTTTAAATTACACAAAACCGTTTTGAAGGGAAAAAAAAAAAAAAACTTTCACATTTTGTTCCATCTTTTTTATCTCCCAGGCTGTTAATGACCTTTCAAAGTATTTGTAACAGCTATACCAAAGCGGTTAATCCCCTACTTTCTAAGTTCAGGACATGCATTTACATGTGGCTGTTCGGTAGCGTATATCTTTATTAAATATTTGCCAGATTTGTTTTCTTTCTAATTCCAGGCAGCCAGCAGATATTCGAACATACGTGTTACGACAAACTCGTTATGGGCGATCATTTCCACTGAATATTTCCCCGCCTTTATTATTTTTTGTCAGTGTTAACATCTTGTGGTACTGCATGTAGTAGCCAGTCTGAACTCATTCTTCCGTGGTGCGTTCAAAGACACTCCAACAACATCCAGCGTTCAAAACATCTGCCCCGCAAACAGCCATATTCAAAAATCACGTGTTGGGCGAAATAATTCTAACGTGAAGTGTGGAAACAAACAGACCAGCTGCGTTTGATTTGAAATGTTTCTTGTTTGCTAGATAAGTCTGATATCTCGGGTGCCGGAGTTTCCACAAATGCAGCAGCCGGGAGAGATTGCTCACAGCTGCAATAACATGTGACGACAGCAAGACAATAAAATGGTGACTAAATGATTCACTGTGTTGGATCACCTGTGTAAAGTACATTTTATGCTTCTGTAAAGAGATTTTCATGCCGTAGTAAAATACAAACAACAATAGCTGAATTAAAAGATTGGAAAATAAGTCTGTGAATGCCACGTCTGCATTTTAATACTGGACTAATACAATTAAAATGTACAACGATCTGTTCCTCCGTATTAACACACCATCCCTGATTAAAACAGAGCTTTTGTTGATAGAAACCTCACACTTTACGACTGATAAACATTTTATGTGACTTTTCAGTGTAAAGAGCACCTTTACTGCCTTATGTAATTGCGGTATTTTTCAGCGAGAGCAGTGACTGTGACCTATCAGAGAATCAAAAAAAAAAAAAGTACGTAGCCTGGGAGAAAAAAGCCACAGCGCAAAAACTGGGTTTGTCCTCATTCCCAGGGGAAACTATGCCCTTAAAACGATATATGATTCATTACACTGTAAAAATATAAACTGGTAGTAAATTAAAAGCTCAGTCTCAGATAATAATTATGGCCCTGACTGACAAAAACAAAAAAAAGGCAGGGATTAAAATAAGGGTGGATAAACTCCTGGAACCTGTCATATCATGTGCAATCACGATAACAATAGTCTTCCACTTTGTTTTATCTGCACACTGCCAATACATGCACCTGGTATGCTCGACATGACTCAAACAGGCTCAGTGACGACGTTTGGCTCATTTATTCTGATGCACTTTGTTAGTCATTTGATCTGATTCGTTGCATACGTTACTCTTCCAAATATTTCACAATGAAAGGCCTGTTGAGAAATGAAGAGTGTCAGCCGAAACGCTAACAGGCTTAAGTTCAAATGGTTACAGGAAGTGCACCTTTAATAGGGCAAATAAAAGCCTCGTACTATAATGCTGTCAGACAAAATAAACACCCGCTACACATACTGATCAGACGTAAGGTAAATAAAAAATCCTAGACACCATTATAGGAAATGAAGAATTATCTAAATCCTTGACCTGAAGTGCGGTCATATCTGAGTGTCCTCTCTTTCTCCAGTAAACAGTAAATTATTCTCAACCTGCTTCTTCTCTGAGAAACCTTTCATGTGAACCAGCAGGTCGACATCTCTGAAAGAAAGACTCCTCGCCTGTAGCCAGATGCTTTTTCTTCCACCTGTGCCACCTGCTATAAATATATAAGCAGCAAAAACAAAGCAATACGTGTCGAGCTGGTGTGCTGCTGATGACATAATAGGGATAATCAGAAAGATTGCGCCTCATTCATGCTAATGCTGCTGATGCCTGTAGAATAAAGTGCTTTTAGTTAAAATAGAACTGCCGCAGTGATTCTGCATGTGCATACCAGGTACATTAGAGCATCTAAACACAGCCACAAGTGTATTTTTATGACTATATTTGGTCATATTCTGTCTTTCACTCCTTAAATGAGCACATAACAATGTGTGTTGTCAGGTGTAAGCGGCCTTTCACCAGCTGCTCATTCAGTTTTACATACAGCCCTTGTCCTGATTATGAAATCCGACCATACAGCCACAGCCCGCGCTCCCTTTCTCCTCTCCTCTACGGCCGCCGTATACTATGACATATGGACAATGAAAAATTCATGGGCTGGTGGTTAACACAAATCTGCAGTGGAGATGGGAAAACATGAGCTTAGCAAGCGATTTGCCTATTACGTTAACAGACGGGGCCGTCTTGGGACGATATTGGCATATGCATATTTCATCTAATCAGGTTCGTGTTTAAAGAGCGGCGAGAAAGTGGTTTAAGTTGTGGAAACAATGACCTCATGCTGTATGTTCATCTGGTGGCCGAGCCCAATCAAGCAAGCGAGACTGAATGTTTTTAAAGATATTATCTCAGAGTTCGAGTTTAATGCTTTTCCTTTCCTCTTTTTTTTCTGCACTACAGTATATTTCAGTATCAGTTTCAGTCAGAGGACAAGCTACCTATCTTTTTTTTTTCTTTCTTTCTTTTCCTGTCAAACACAGATGCCAAACACCCTCATAAATGCACACAAAGTGAGGCCCAGTTCAGCCACAGATGTACAAAACCAGCATGCATGTAAGCGCGGTACAAAAATAGACTCCAGAAAATTCTGGCCGTGATCTTGCATCTGGACGACGCTAATATATTAAAGCAATAAATAGTTTTTTATACTCCTCCCACCCTAGAGGATTACAAAAGAAAAGAAAAAAAGGATTCCAAAGGATTGCACTGAAAATGTTTCTTTTTAATAAAAATCAAACCAGCACAGAGTGAGAGATGTTTCAAACAAAACACACCGAGCTGAGCATGAAATATAGAGTTTCTGTGCCAAGGAAAGAGACCTGGGGAATATAGAACAAATGAGAGAGCTAGAGCAAGAGGAGGGGGAGGAGGAGGAGGAGGAGGAGGAGGGTAGCTCTTCTCAACTGCTTTGCCTCAAACATGATTGCCTCACTAACTTTCAAAATACTGTTGATTTAAGCAGTGTGCACATAAGGAGTTAGGTTTCCGAAGGGGCGGGAGGAGGGAAGGGGAGAAGGAGGTCAGCAGTTGGGGAGCAACCTTCCAAATCAGAGAAAAATGGGAAAAATGCTGCTCATAATATTTTCCTTAACAGACGGCCATCTTGTTTAAATATATCATATGTGGCCCCTCTAGGTGCTGTAATGTTTATGTTATTGCTTTGCAGCACTTAACGTTTCCCTGCCAAATGAACGCCAACACTCAGCAGAACCATAACAGCTAATAACAAAAACCTGAACCTTGTCATCTGTCATTCAGCGCAGCAAAGGTCTGGCACACTCGAAACTATTTCAGGCTTTTTTCTCACAGCAGAGGAGCCTCACTAATGCCAATATTATTACAGTACAGTATGTCATACCTTTCTTATTCTTATTTATGTAAGAGATTGTTTTTCATTCAATATGTGACACAGTAAGTAGAAAAATATTTGTACCAGCGAGCTCTATACTTCTGAGGTTGTGCAGTGGTGATATTACATTCCTCCTGGCAAGGAATTAAATTGGGGACACAAAGTAGCATGGGTATAATCAATCCACGTTGGCAGAGAATGCACGATAATTATAAACAAAAACTGTGTCATTCCCCGTGAGGAAAGCAGCTGCAGGGGTGACAGGCGATGCTGAACATGAATATGGATCACAGGACTAAAGATCTGGGAACTGACGCAACCGCAGTTTTGCTCAAGCTGGTGCAAAAGCAGGGACACTGGCGGTGACGTGGAAGAGGAAAAACATGAATATAGATTGGAGTCGGATGAAGCGGCGTCTACGTCAGCCGTCGTTATGTTACCAGGAAAGGCTCTACATTATCGAGGAAAAAAAAAAAAAAAAAAAAAAAGAGTCCGAGAGGGGAAATCAAAGTTAGGGGAGGGCAGTCAGAGCTGATGCTTCATTGCTGCTAAAATGCAGATAAATAGAGCAGAGTGGAGGCTGAAGTATAACAACACATGCTGCTTATTACGCAGTAAATCTTCAAATGATTATATTGTACGTGTACCTGCTGCAGTGTTGTGTTAAATCGATAAGCAGGCATCCGAGAATAGACCGAATTTCACTGGCACACTTTCATCTGATGGCTGCACTTCACACGATACCTTACCAGTCGTCTCGCTAAAACTCCGCAATAACAGTTTTTATTTTATTTATTTTATTTTTTACTTTGCCTGGGCCCTCTCATCCCCTCTTCCCCCTGAGATACTTTGACACACTTTCACGAATTAGCTTAGACAAGACGGACGGCTATTACAGCTGCCACAGCAGATTTGGCTGAATCCAAAAGGTCAGAATTAACATTGAGGGATGCATACAGGAAAAACCCTAAAATCGTTCCCCAGATGCATTTTTTTTTTTTACTTTTTAATATTTCACAGCTGCGCAGCATTGCCTCCTTCGCGTCCACGGTGCTGGTATTTATCCTAATAAAGGTGGATTTAACGTGGCGTTTACGGCCGCTCCTTGACGTGGCAGGAGAACTTCACTCAGCAGCTGTGCATGTTTCTAAGTGCGCGCACGCAAGCGTTGGTGTGCGTGTTTGCGCCTATAAGTAAGACACCCTTGAGGCCTTATTCACCTGCCAGAGTGAAGGAAATTACTTAGCTCTGCTGTTATGAAACAAATCACAATCAAGTCTCCTAGCAGCAATTCAAGCAGAAATAAAACTCTGCTTTGAACCTAGTAAACCTTCATGTGAATAGCATTAGAAATCCGTTTGCCTCTGTAAGGGAAAAAAAAAAATAGAATTCCTTTAGGCTATGAAAACAAACCTTTAGCTTAAATGTGGCTCACAGAGGAATGGCATTATTGAGCCAAGTGAATGAGCAACAGCAGCTACAGGATGTTAGCGTTACTATTCATAACTTATTTTCCAATGCCTGAAAACCCATTTTTCCTTCTGGTCTCACCTCTGCTGCTCTCTTAAAAATGCAATTACCCACTTGTAAATTTACAGGAAAAGGAAAACAATGACTTCTGACCAGTGAAGCTGTTACATTGAATGTCAAATTGACGCCGCGTGAGAGCCCGCTGAGCTACAGAGCAGAGGAAATGTACAACGAGTGATGAGTCACATTATTCCCTTTGTTTTAGACCAGCTCGAGGTTAATAAAATGTGTGGATTCATGGGCGGCAGGGAAAGCACAGTGAGTGACAGTCAGACATGTTGAAGCACTCCAAAACTCCCCACTGAAACCACAGAATGCTTTTCATAGGTGTGACTGATGAGGATGGTTAAATGGCTCAGAGTACGAACTGAACTAAGTAAAAGAAGCATAATGTGAGCATGGATATGCTACTTGAAGTCATGTTCAGTTTAGATGTTAGTTTAGATTCAGCACACAGACTAATGACCTCCACTAAAATACAGATTACAGCTCAAATATAGAGCAGACTTCTTCATGGTGAGTAATAAACTCACTCCACTGATTTAACTTCCTTATAACGCAGGCAGACTCTCTCTATTGTCAAAGAACAATATTGAATTCAGTACTGAAGAACCACAGATATTGTTTCTTTTTATACAACAATTTGTCTTCCTTGAGACTAATCTGCCAACATTACCCACAATTCCACCGTTTGCAGACTCAGACGTGTTATACTAACAGCCGTTAATGTGGCCTCGAGCAGCTACAGTCACGCAGACATGCCAAACAACTACTTCTTTCCCACTCTACGGCTCCAGATGTGTTTTCAGACTTGTGACCTTCAGCCTCAGTCAACAAGTGACTCAAGCGATATCTCTCTGATGTGTAAACCCAGCGCACTTCCCTTTAAAGATGCAGCGGATTCGGTGCAAAAAGCGTAGTCAGAGGACCATAAACAGGGCAGTCTTTCTCAGCTCATTAAATGCTGTTGTTTTGGAGATTATGGGTGTTATATTTTGGAGCTCAAATAATACAGTAGCTCTGTTTTCTTTGCCCTTTGATTGTCTTCACTTTGATAGACCGCGTTTGTGTGAGTTACATTTTTAAATGGACCCAAGAACATTTTCTTCAGTTCACACAATGGAACTAAATGACTTAACACCAATTTCCCTCTAAAAGCAGACTTGAACAAATGGCCCAGCTAACCAAAATGACATAATTGGGAGTAGGAGATGAACCGTACAGTGGGAAGAGTGTTTTAAGAGCTTCTGTTCAGGGATCAGGACATGAGGAGTTTGATGTGCACCACTCCGAAGCCCCATAAACAGCTACTGTAATAGCTGCTGGCATTTCAGATGAGCTGATACGTCTACGGGCTACGATCAGACCTCAAAGTAACGCCAGACTCACCGAACTCGTCACAGATGCTCTCGTTCTGCAGCAGGGCGGGATGCTCGAAAGTGTCGCGGCAGTACAGGATCCTCGTGCTCCCACCCAACGCGGCGATGCCGCCCAGCGCCAGCACCGTGTGGTCTATGAGCAGAGAGGATGGCTGCTCTCTGAGCCGTGCCAAAACCGAGCGGTAGCGGCAATACTGGGGGTAACTGAGGACCAAAACTTTCCGGCCGTCCTCCTCTTGGCCTGAAAAACACACAAAATACAGACATACAGTTAGAAGGTCCACAAAGATTACAGCATATTGAATTTGACATTGGACAGGGAGAGCTCTGAAGGGAAAAAAAAAAGAGACATTTTGTTTTTCCAAGTGCTCTTGAGAATAGCAGCATTTAATTTAACAGGACACATTCGCTCTTCCATTCCTCTTTCACCATTTTATTCTCTCTCATAGATTATTATATAGCCGCCGTTATGTTCAGGCACATCCACTTGCCAACCGCTGCAAATGTGATCCTTTTACTTTTTAGTGCTTGTAATGTTCGAGATCTTAAACGTCTGTCCCGCTGAAGTTAAAATAAGTGAAGTTAAATATATTTTAATGCTTCACCACCTTGATTTCTGCCTCTGCTGTCCAACATAAACTCATCTCTCTGCAGGATATGCATCACCTTCAGGAAGCAAGATGCTCTAGCGTTGCCGTTTCATTGTGACTTTAAATAGCTTTCATGAAAGTTTCACATCCTTTCCTTGTAGTAATAATACATTTCCCCGAGCTGACAGGACGCCTTATCGCGTATGCTGTACAAATACATAAGGTTGTCGGACTGCATGTTTGAAACGCATGACATGCATAGCTGTTGAGGTGACAAGAGGAAAGTCAAAACAGCTCTAGGTGCTTGCTGCAATGACTGACCGGTGTTTTCTTATAGTCCTTCGAGCAATTCAGACAATGAAGGTGTGAATGGATGTTTGCTGGCTGGCTAATTGGGACGCCTGGACTTGTTGCCCTTCTAAACGCATGAGGAAGTCAACACTACAGTCTTTTATCAGGCTTTTAAATCTACACTCGGCTGTCTCATTGAGGTAATAGCGAAACCTCCCACTAAAGCCAAGACTTTTACCACCACACTGTGTACGCTGTTGCTGGGCGTGTGTCATTAAAATCCCACTGGCAACATGTACGTTCGGCTAATTCATTATCATCTGTGACAGCTAACTGGCAAAGAAATCTCTTCCGTTATTTGGAGAACCTCGGGACAGGAAGTACAGTTTGAGCTGACACAATAAACTGCCATAAAAGCTGGGGAGATATGCTGATAGACTATCAAACTGTTAATATTACACCGACACCGTGTAAGAACAAGGCCTCAGGACATATTCGCCGCTTGCTGATGTTCAGTAAGAATTTAGTTTCAGGTGTTCATGGAAAAAAAAACAAAAAAAAAAACAGCTGATGGAGTGTTTTTAGTTTTTCAAGGTATTTGGTCATAAAGGACAAATACAAATGTTGAAATGTGCTGACAGTGGTGGATGAATGTTAAAGGAAGTTTTCACAATTCACCCTGGGGGGGGGGGACGACTGTGTGTGTATGAAATTTCACAGCAATCCATCAAGTAGTTGTTTAGGTATTTAATATGTGGAGGTTCGCCTGCCATCCCAGGCTTATAAAAACACCATAAAGTCACAGTCTGAGAAGTTACAACGGAAAGTATATTATTATAGGCTAAAATAAAATAAAAAAAAAAAGTCAGATAAAGTCACGCTGAGTGTCGGAGACATTGCACAAGTCACGGCGTGGAAATAAAGTCACTACCAGATACAGCGTGTACACAGAAACGGTCTGTGAATTTTATCAGCGGTACGTGCTCACAAGATCTTCCCCTGCGTAATCCTCGCCTCACTCACATATGTTTCGTCGTTGTTGTTGTTATGCAACTAACAGGAAGTTGGCTGCAGGTTACTGCAGGTGATAGCAAATGCAGGTTGATACGCTTAATTACAACAGAGCACATCTCCTACCACCCACACGGCAGAGATATAATAATCTCGAGCTAATTACGTGCCTGGCTATTATTTTTTATGCAGCAGGAAATGGTTGAGAAAGTAACTTTAGGCAAGAAATACTGTGAATGAGAGGTTTCCCTGTTTTTAAAGACAATAAAGGTCCCAGTGTTTCCCTTTAGATTACTTTGGAGAGGGCCCTGTGCTCACTAAATCTGATTAGTTTTACGTGCCAATAAGTGCTACAGCCATAAAACAGGCCTTGAGCTTAGACACAAAAACACAGAGTGGAAACTCTCTGAATATATGCCGCAAGTGCTGAAGTTACAGAACGACTTTGTGCGATATATAACATCAGATAATCAGATTTTGAGAAGGCCTGAACGTCTTGCTCAAAATGACTCACGTGGATAAGTATTAATATCATAGTGACAGTAATTTTAACATTTATGAATAGTTTTAAGACATTATATAAAAAGAGATATGAGATGTCTTATTTGATCAGTTTAAATAATAAAAAATAAATAAAAATGGCGTCCCTTATCAACACATGACGTAGGAACAATCTGATCATAACACATCTCTAATCTTCGCACTGTGGTGGTTATATCACAACAGAACACACAACCTCAGCAGAGTTAACACAGAGGACAATGCCGTATAATAAACTGTCCAATCATAACGCGCACAGAAATTATGCATGCGCATTGTTTCTGGAAGCCGTCGCCTGTGCCACATTCTGCAGACTCACCACTCCCTCCTACAGACGGCCATTTGAAGTAAAGTGCTAATATTTTTATGGCTTACAAAGCCGGCTACACGGTTCAACAGTTGATGAAGCAGTGTCCGGCAGTTTGAAACACAATTTTTTACATGAATTATTCACCGTCCTGTCTGCGCTTTACAAAGCCCTTGGATATGACATTCATGGGAATTTTTGCTGGTAAGTTAATATTTCAGGGGTGGCCAACTATCCAGACTTTCACCTTGCCTTCCCAAAGGCAGGCGGCCTTAACAGATTCATTTTTTTTTTTTATTTTTGAGCTATTTTATGAAACTAGAGGCCGATGAAAATCACTGTAACGTTCAGCAGAAACAGGAGATGAAGGACTCCATTCATAACATTTTTACAGCAGCTGCATGGCCAACAAGCAGCGTAATTAGTTCCACTGTACTCCAGTGACGACCACTTCAAAAGAAATTATTAAAGCCTTTCAACCGCTGCGCAAACACATGCATGCATGCAGATGCCGTACGCCACAAAGGTGCCACAAAGACCGCAGATGTATAAATACTCATGCGTACGTGCACATCGCACCGCCACCACGCGCGTTTATCCAAGATTGCGGCGTGTGTCGCACGCAATTACAGCTCAGAGGTAGTGCAGGCTTTGTTTCCAAATGTCAGGGATTTTATTGTAAGCGGTCACCGTCAGACCTGCTCTTTCTCCCGAGGACCCTCACAGCATTTCACTTGATTAGATTCAATTTGGAGAGAGAGCCGCGGGGCATTAATAACTGTACAAAGGCGTTGTAAAGTATGCATGTCAGTGTGTGTGTTGGTGCGTGTAATGTGGAATGAGAGTATGTTCACTTAAAAAAATCCTCCTTTTGTTCCTACAGCCCGACCTTTCAAAATAAAGGACGTCCTTATCTCACTGTAAGCTCTCTAATTGGCTGGGGCTGTGTCGTCAAAGAGCTGGAAGACACTGTGAGAACAATTTGTTTCTTTCTCTCTGGACCTTTTTTTTCCCCCCCCTGTTTTCTCTTTCTGCTCTGCCCATTACTAGCAATAGCGTAGTGTGTTGATCAAACAGCTGCGGTGCGGCAGATTATTTTCAGAACACGCTGTAAAGCTCCTGACCTCATAAACTACAATAGTGTCAGGGTCATAACTGCTCTGCAGGACAGCTGACATTACAACCGCTCAGTCACTGCAGCACTCAATAAATTCAGATACTCTATAACACTGTATTATACATGTGTTGCTCTCTACAAATGTATTAAAGTTACAACTTACTTAACGCATCTACATCGGCCGGTGTGTCATGTTTATCACGGCCCTGGATAAGCTTTCATCAGGTGTCGAGTTATCTCAGCCTCAAATTTGTAATAGAGAACCCAAAGAGGAGAGCACTGAGTCGGGGGTTTACAAGCCAAGAGGGCCCTAATGAGAAACGCTATCAAGTTGCATTGTAGGACTTGATGCTTAACTCACGCTGAGGATTAAAAGCGGGAGTCTCTTCCCATTTCCTGCCCCACAGTTTTGATTGGTTCCTTTCGATACGCGGTCGCCGTTAATCGACTCCGCTGCTTAATTTTAAAAGACCCATCTCGGCTCCCTTTTCTGTCCGCCAATCTTCTCAAGTGGACGGCGCAATCTGCCAAAAAAAAAAAAAAAAAACCTGCATCTCCACTCTCCATATGCCTGCTGCGACTGCTCGATTCCAGACGCTTCTACACGTGCCAGGCCGTTTTCTACTAGTTGGAGAGTAAATACCTATTTACACACACACACACACACACACACACACACACACACACACACACAGCTTAAAATCATCTCTTGTTATGCAATTCATTTCACACACAATCGCAAGTGGTATTGTTATCTGAATGCTACATTGTCTGACAGCACACAGGCTCCTTGCTATGCTGCGCTATACACTCATACTCCTTAACCAGCATATATTTACGCAGATTTTTGGTTTCGAGTGACTAGGTACACTTGTGAGTTTTTCAAGGAACTTGGCAGTGTATATTTTCCAAGCTTGCCAGTTCTCCTGTGGATTTAGTCTTCCTCAGTGTCTCCTCACTCTTCATATAATCCCAGACTGACTCTGACATAGTGTTGAGATCCTGTTCTTCTTGACAATGGAGATGGTTCTTAAAGTCTCTGGCTGTACATTATGTTCTGGGAGGCAGCAGAATAAGACGCCGCTTTGATGGTACTGCTGCATGATGGATAAGGAACTCAACAGTGTTTTAAATCTAGAAAATGTGTTCCTGACATCATATTGTACAGTGAACTGGTGCTTAGTTTGGGAGCTATACATAGAAAAGCTGGTTCTCCTTTTGGTTCAGACAGACAGCTTAAAGGCTTTGATCTGTTTGTTAAGGATTCCTTCTACTTATAATAGTAATAGCTTTATTATTATCTAGTTAAAAAGCCCAGCAAAAAAAAATGATATAGCTGAGATATGGAAGACATTCTATATGACAATCTATGTCGTCTTAAAATCAATCTTACAATGTACTCATGCAAAAGGAGACATAAGTATATGTCTAGTCTTATTAACAGTGTGGCAGCAGAACTTTGTTCAAACTGCAGACACTTCAAGGATGGCTGATTTAGTCGAGTAAAGAGTGCATTACAATAATGTAAGCAGGATGTGACAAAGGCATGGATGAGTTTCACAGCGTCTGGAGATGACAGGCTGAAGCTGATCTTGCTAACATTTCCCAGATTAAAGAACCATGACCGAATCAGTTTGGTAATATGCAAACAGGAATCAGATTTTTACATTTTCCGACACAAGACACTGCATGACTACGGCAAGGGTCTAGAAATTATTGAGCCGCTTGTGCAACAGGGATAGGACCAGTGATTGAAATGTATGTTTCATCTAGAGGTTTGAGCCATTGAACCCCTGACAGTTATATAAAATGGTCAGCCTGCTAGAGTCATTCGTGGCCTGGAATACTTTAAAAATGACATCAGTCAGGAAGCACAACATTGGTTTTTCCTTTTATTCTTCTAGTGGAAAGAAGCACATTAGAATTGCAGGTATTGTTCTCGGCGTTAAGAAACACTGTGGTGTGGTATGGTACTGGTGTCATGACACGCAATGATAAAACAGATGCTGTGCAAATTACAGGGAAATGAGATGTGAACCGAAGCACAAAGAGTGAACAAAATGAGTAGGTTTAGTGCAGAGCTTTTGTTGTGCTGCTTTGAACCTATGAAATAAAACAACTGTACACCAGATGCCGAATTTCCTTCTTAAAGGGACATACCACTATTATGCCGACTTCCTGTCTCCCTGGCAGCCATTGTTCTCTATTCACCACAATATGAAAATCGACTCGCAGAGACTTTAAAGTTGCTAATAATATGTCTGGAAATCCATCATAGAGGAAAAAAAATAAAATGTTTTTCTTTGATGGTGCATTTAAGGAAATAAGGGAATTAGGGAGTCATCTGTCACACGGCAACTTTTTAATGCGAAACATGATGAAATTCACATCATCCCCTTTGCAACATCTGTTTCTGTCTCCTGAGAGTCTTCCAAAATTTGATTTCCTCTCAAAATTACTCATCAATGAGATGCTTTTTGGCACTCTTCTTTCTAAGACATCTTGCACAGTGAACTTTAGTGCATTTTAAAATGTACAAATCACTCGCAACTGCATAACAACAATGTAAAAGTGCGTGAAAGCAGATTTTCTTTCAACGCCCACAGAAACTGAATTGTGAAGTTTGATATTTGCCGTGCCATTTATGAGGATCTGCTCTCTAATGTGAGGATAAATATCTCAGACACAAGAACAATTTGTCAACATTTTACATATTTAATGGAACAATTCTTTGGTTTGTCACAGAAATGATCAACATTTATTGAACAATTCACAGAACTCAAAGTAACCACCCGAAAAGAGTAAAACACGTAAAAACTTTTACTGCATGTTACGGAAAATGCAAAGCTAACCACACGCATCACACTGTATGCGACTCTACTGCAGACCACAGCAGGCTGGTAAAGTCATTAGCTACGGTGGCTGTCATGAGACTCTAAAAATAAGCATCTTCATCTACTCCAGCGTTGCAAAAGCAACACGCTGCATAACATGTGCACAACTTAGCATCATAAATATGACAACATGCATGATGCTATTTGTGCAGGGAAATATTCCAGTGAGCCAGCCCTTCCTTTGATGAAATACATTTAGCAAAAAGGGAAGAGAGGAGGCCGTACTGCGCAGTCACACTGTAGACTGTATGACAGAAACAGGAAAGGAAATAAGTATGATGGGAACAAGCCCTGACACTACATTACATCAGCAAGAATATTTTCTGTAATTACCCCAAAGGAAGAATTTCTGTTTCTCTTCCATAACAAGCTTGATAAATTACTCATCGTAATCAAAATCTCAGAAATGCTGCATACGACATGAAACTCATTAGCCGAGGCTGAAGCAGCTGCTCCACTGGATGAATAGCTGCTGCAATGTTAGATGAAACATCATTGATATCATTGAATTTCCAAACAGGAAAAATAAATAGGTGATCTACTTGCTGCATTTCTTTTTTTTCTTTTTTCTTTTTTCTTTTTCTTTTTCTTTTTTTTAATTGGAGAATTTCTGTCGCGGCTTCGAAAGCTGGTAATAAAACTAGCTTTAATATGAGGGCTGGTGACAGTTAAAAGGAGATCTGCGCTGGCTAATTAAAAACCAAAATGTGACTCATGTAAACTGTGTCATTTACATTCGAGCGAGCTTAAAAATATTTGAGCTGCCCACAAGCTCTGACAAGACCTTTCAGGCGAGCGTGCTCATTTCTCTTGTCACAGAAAGCTGAAAACCATTACTCTCATGCTTTCTGTCACCCGCTGTAGTCCTTAAATCACTCACTCGGCTCAAATTTGCTGTTGTCAACATTTCCACATTATCTGCTCGGCCAAGGAATTTACTGGATTCCCCTGCTGCTTTTGTGGGGTTAGCGAAAAATGGCAAGGCATGTAACCCAGAGCCAATAATGTCAACCGTCATATTTTTATACCCCAATGTTTACACCAAACCGAGTCAGAAAGCTTCAAAAATAGGTAAAGATTAGCACATTGGTGAAGAAAAGAGGGATAGAGGAGAGAGGAGTATATTCTTATTTGGTATTCACACTCTATCCCGTAGGCTTTCTTATCCGTGCTCCGTATTGATCTCCGAGGCTGCCCTGTTTCCATTTAGCCTCTTCTCATAATATAGAACACATCTCTGATTCATCCACCTCCTCTCTCTTACTTTTCAATGAGGCGACATGACACTGAGAGGGGGCCATATAAGCAGCAGCAGGCGCCCGATCTGGCTATTGGTTTCATGTTATTGAAACCTGACCAAATAAAGAGGGAGCATCATCTGTCAATGACACCAAATGGAAATAATGTGTGCGGGCGTCACATTTGCACTAGACGCAACCTTGTGTTTGCTACGAAGAGAGAATTACATAAAACAATGAAATAAATTCATCGAATTTGCATGATTCATCGCCTATCCAATCTGTGAATGACTGCACCGTCTTGGGTAAGACAAAATGTGCTAGAACAATTCGCTAATTGCAACCTAGTCTTTGCTGTAAACAAAATCGCATTAATCACGCAGGGGATGCAGCAGCGATAAATCACCGCACAGGAGTAAAACAAAGCAAAGCGATCGCTCAGGCACCGGCACTCTGTTTATTTTCTTCAAAGGGAAAGAAATTGGAATAATATTACAAATTTGTTCAATGGATCTGCGCAGAATAACATACTGTGTTTGCAAATGACTCAGTGGCCGTCCGTCATCAACATCACATCAGTCACACACACTGACTCGCCTCTCCCCTGCTCATTATATCAGCTGCAAGCTGTGCTCTCACACACAAACACACACAATGTACACAACCCGCATGCTGCCTTTTTAGGCGGCTGACACTCCATCAGAATATTATTAAGGATTTGACGGAATTTCAATGAATGCGACTATGAAACAAAAAGATGAAGATAAAGACAAATGTGCAATGAATATTCTTCATATCGTATTAAAAATAGATTAAATGCCAAAACGTGATGAGAAAAAAAAAGAAACTTATTGTAACTCCATTACAACTATCACCGTATTTTAAAGTCTTTCAGCTCCAAGTTTTGTCTTTATGACTCATTTGTTTTCATGTGCTGCAGGCCAACAAGAGCAGCCGAACAACACTGAAAGGAGGCAGACAAGATTAGCAGCTAGCTTAAACCATTAAGCAGCTATAGCAAGATATTTCCTTCAGGAGCGAGTATGGGAATGATCTGTAATATTCCTCTCGTTTGCGGTCCTTAAAACCACAACCTCAAACACAAATAGAAGCCGTTAACAACCAGCTGGTTGTTGAGAGTAAAACATTTCCTCAAGGAGTCGGTGGAGACCAAAACAGAGCAAAATAAGAGTGGGTATCGGAATGAGATTCACCGGGTGGCCAAAACGTGGCTGCAAATGAATGCTACCACCTCACCATGTAATGTGACATATTAGTGACATATTTGCATATGTACCTCAGCAGCTGGTGGAGACTAAAACCGAGCTAAAATAAGAGACAGAGCTGAAATTAGATTCAGCAGGTGGCAAACATGCGACGCCGAGCGAATGCTACTGCGTCACCATATGATATATTTGCTGCATTTATGACCTGCCTGTTGTCATCTCCTTCGAGGCTCTGGGAACCAACAGAATGCCTTAAATCCAAATAGCTGCTGCTCGTTAGGACTAAGATATTTCCTTCACGAGTGGGCGGAGACCAAAACAAAGTAAAGTGTGGGAGCGGAAATGAGGTTCATCGGGTGGCCACAAAGTTACTCCAAATTAAGTATCAATATAGTAGACGTGTTCACAGGGAACGCAAACCACGGCAGAATTTAAAGAGAACACAACCTTGAGGCAGGTTTGGCAAAACGTGGGGACTGGAGCAGAAGCAGTGCCCATATTGTGCTCTAAATAAGATGTCTGGGATACAGTGAGCTCATGGAGGGATGTGTTGCAGGACTCGTTTGAGAAGGTGAAATCACCGCATCAGGAATTCAAGCCGATCACATTTGCTGCTCTGCACAAATTCTGTGACGTTAGAAAAAGATTCCGAGTGCAAAAGTGGGTGGAGCGTGGCTTTAAGAGCTATCTGGCTTTCACATTCACACGTCTAATTCTTCTAAGAGACTCATATTCTCACAAAAGGGCATCAACACCCAGAGGAAACGTTCCATTGAAACTGTGCAGAGAGAGAAAAGCGAGGGAGAGTAACACAGGCCGAGAGAGTAATACATAGAAAGGGAGAAAAAGAGAGCCCTCAATGCATGCTGGCTCCTGTTCTTAATTATAGTAAAGCACTAAAGTGGCTCATTCATTTCAGCAGGGTGGGGCAGCGGCCTGTGACAAAGAAAAAAAAAAAAAAAAAAAAAAAAACGTTTATATAATTTTTGCCTCAATTTATTCAAGTGTGATGCACAAGGATTGAGGACACACAGCTATGCGTGAAAAAACAAGAGTGCACACTGGTAATCACACTCATAAGAGCTGTACACGCACACACACACACACACACACACACACACTCACATAAACACAGAGAAAATTCAACTTCCCTCAGCTTAATTCCATCCCAGATGTTCTTGCGGTTGACAGAGGAGAGAGAGGGGGGGGGAAATGGTCGCACCGCATTCTCAAAAACACACACCCATATTAAATGTTTTCGGTTAAACAGGGGAGAGGAGAGGAGAGGATAGGAGAGGAGAGGAGAGGAGAGGAGAGGAGAGGAGAGGAGAGGAGAGGAGAGGAGAGGAGAAGAGAAGAGAAGAGAAGAGAAGAGAAGAGAAGAGAAGAGAAGAGAAGAGAAGAGAAGAGACAAAACAACATAAGCACTTTCCTCCAGTTGATTTATGTGATTCTATTACATTAAACATTCTTTCCCCTGAGCAGGCTCAGCTCCCTAGCAACCATCGCTCGCAGCCCTAATGTGTCTGGCACGGGGCCAGGGAAAGCTGCCTGCCTTATTGATTGCCAGATTGAAAAGTTTGCATTTAATAGGTCCTGTAATACATGAAGGAATTATTCAGTGGGGCTCCTTGTCAAAAACCCAAATTGGTTCTTTTGACTATCAAAAAAACAACGGGGGCCTCGTAACTAATGAGCTTTCACAAAACTCCAAATGGTCTACTTTGAGCCTGTGATGAAATTATGCGCGTCTTCGGCCCCTCAGAATCATCACCGTCGCGAGGAGGAAAACTTGAAACTGCGACTACCACGAGGTCCGAGGCCGGCCACGACGAGCAAGTTTGTGCCATGTTGATCCCCTTTTGTGAAGTGATGGATTGGCTCTAAACACAGTTCCCTGTCTGGTCCCCGGCTGCATCCTGACTAATGAAAGACTACTGCTGGGTTTGGGGGGTCAATCCACTTATGGCGCAGTCAATTCTGGGAGCAAACAAAGCTGCTGTGCGAGATCCTGAAATGTGCAAATACCACAGGGAGTAAATTTAATCAACTATCTTTGGTTGCAGAACTACAGCTGCTTTTCGCCTACACAAACAAGTGAAGCCCCTCTCGGCGTCTCTTCCCCTCTCCTTGAACGAGCCTAAAAGCTGTTATACCCAGGTGATGATACTCTATCCGCTATGACGGCCACTCTCATTTGTCACGCAGCCCTGTCCGACACAAACTCAATTGAGCAGCTGTGATCAGAGATCTCGGAGGTTGTCAGCGGCGGGAGAAAGAGGAATATACGGAGGGTTTCTTCGGCTCTGCTCGTGGTAGGCGGCGTTTTTCAACATGTCACACATCCCTCTCCTGCAGAATGAAACGGATGACATGTTTGGCTTTAAATGTATCTTTAATGGGACAGCACGTTCCTATTTGAGTCAGTTCTGCTGGAAGGTTAGAGCAAAGGAGGGAGAGGCAAAAAAAAAAAAAAAAAAAACATCTTATCAGGAGATTGGGAATTGGGTCAGGCAAGGAATTACATGCCATTCTAGATCAAAGTTGCCGTGTGTATTTCCTCAAAGATGGGCCCCTCATTATCAACTCGGACTTATTTCTCAGGGCGTATATTGTTTAAAGGGAAACATGATTTAATATGTTTTCAGGAAAAAGCAGGACAAAAGAATAACACTGGAGGCTATTTGGGACAGGCATGTTTCCCAATGGTAAAACTGTAATGAGAAAGAGGAGGGGGGGTGATGGGTGGAGATGTTTGGGTGGGTGGGGGTGGGGGTGGGGGGTGGGGGGGCGCTGTTGTCATTCAACATAGCTCCATTGTGAATTCCTGTCATTATATAAGAACTTCTCGTTCTCCCTCTCCCTCTCTCTCTCTCTCTCTATCATCAGATCTGTACGGAGGAGGAAGGCTTTAAATAAACAGCCCGTACAGTTAAGCCAACTGGAACCCTTTTCAATAATTACATCCAGCACAATACTCAATTTACATTGCATTTATTTAGCTGGAGGACTTGACAATGTGGCAAAGAAAAGAGTGACATTAGCAGCGGATGATAACAACTAGAGCGGTGCGTTCCCCAAGGGGAGACGTTTTAGTCTGTGGCTTAGAGGGAGACTTTACAGATAGCAATATGTCATTAAAAACCAGCGCCATCTGTTCAGATTTCTTGTTTATGTGCTGTCATGGATATAAAGCGTATTGAAGATACAAAAGCAAATCCCAGAAATGCAATCTGCAGGATTTTCTCTTGCATACTTTGCCGTGCAATTAGTTGTGATTACACATTCTAACGGCACCGCGAAAAAGAAAACAACAACCACTAACAATTGTTTTCCCTCCACAGTCCCTAATGATCTCCGTTTGAAGTTCCCCAGCTCGGTCCTGTGCAAACTGTTTTCACAAGACTGCCGCCCGATTCAAGTGACATACGCGGAATCTGGATAAACAGGCAGGTAATGTCTGATGTACTGCAGCCCGCTTGGCTTTAAACTCATTCATTCCAGATTACAGAACATGACCTCTGATGTGGCAAACCTCCATCCTCCGCTTTACTAACAGAGCTGTAATCACTGTAGTGCAGCACATACTGTGTTTGTAGCTGCTTGTCTCACATTGCACAGGAGTGATAAGGACTTCAGTGGAGAATATCTACCAACTGCGATAACAAGTTTATGTGCGCAGGTCACCGTGCACAAATGCTTCTGATTCCTCAGTAATATCGCTGTTGTTATTCCATCTCACAATAAAACTGATCCAATATGACAGTGAGAGGTATTCTGGTTTATGTGGTGTTTTTATTTATTCATTCTGGGGTTCTTTTTTTTTCCGTGTTATTATGTTGTGATTGTCTTTTGCGTGGACTATAATGACAGAGTGACATGAAATGGAAACAACATGAATCAGAGAAATTATTTGGCAGAGGCCTTTGTTGCCACAGAACGTGCCAGTCTTTGTGACGAGCGAAAACAAGGGCGTGCCATAAGACAGAATTGGACCCTCGCGAACGTCACGGCTGCATTTTTTCCCACATTCGGCAACAGTCTTTGAAAATATAATTCCGACTGTACCTGCGCTATGAATCTCTGACCGGGCCATTGTTAACTTTGAATGTTACGCTCCGATAAAATGAATGAAACAACAGCTTTCCTTGAGTTATGGCTGATGGGAAAATCAGAGAGGGGGGAAAAAAAACAAGACTGGCTGAATGCCTCTCATTTTGCCAAGTGCTCCTCAGGCCACTACATAACAAGGAAATGGACTGACAGGTTGAGAAAGAGGACACAGAGGCATCAATGATCTATTGTTTGCAGCGAGGGCGCAGCGTCCCGACTCCCCTGACAGTCAGTATATCAAAGAAACCAAAATATATATGACACCATCTGCACTGAGATAGTTTACAAATACAAATGACGTCATTTGTCGCTCTTTGGCTTAATAAAAGCATTAGGAGCAGTTATGTACTCAATGAAGTATGTGTGACTATGCAGCGCACACACACTCTGCTTCCAGTAAAGGTCTGGAATCTATCAAAGCCCACATTGGCAATTACCTTTTCAATGCAAGAAAAATGCATTACCTCTGCGCTGTGAAATGAACAGTGTTATTCCTGCAAGGCTAAAAGTCTATATCTTCCATACTACGTACTACAGAATATCTCCTGCAGCCTGGCTTTGTGCCGGCGCTCACTTCTGCCTTACAGATTATGAAAGACATTAAGTGGATGTCGAGAAGCTGATCTGCAATCAGCGACAAAAGCTATTTTTACCTTGGCACAGGTCTGACTGAAAGTGTTTTTCCAACACTGTAATGCTACGGTAGAATTAAATGGGTATTTAACGTTCACACGCTCCCACATAGCGTGGAAGTTATTATTATCGACGTGCACAGTTCAGTCTTGTTAAATCATGTAACTACAAAGCCTGAAAATAGTCAGCCAAGATCCGAGTCTCTCATCTCACCAAGAGACAGAGCGGGATGTTTAACAGTCGTGTTTAATTGGAAAGTCACGTTAAAAAACGAACGAAACGCGCGCTTAAGTTTGTGTACTGTAACAGCGAGGAAAAAAAAAAAGGAAAAACCTATAAGCACCCTATGAGCAAGCACTGAGGAGACCTTCTGTTTACTGTTTATCCTCCTTCTGCGCTGACTTGTCCGAGATAATGCAATAATCTGAATCATGTTCTTGTGCCTTTATCAGAAGCAGTGGAGCCCGCGTCACCAATATTGAGAAATAATTAAGTCATGGTATGAATACGGCGAAAAATAATTCACTGTGGCGGAAAATATAACTAAAATAAAAGATAAGACGATCTACCGAGAACAATGAAGGATTACGATTATGAATAGATCAATAAGGGGCATATCTGATGCTAATCATTACACCACTCAGGTGTCAAATCTTAATCTGTAAAGAAACAACTAATTCAAAGTCTCATAAATGTACGGTAAAAAAAAAAAAAAAAAAGCTACAGCATTTTATTGAGCAGCATAAAAAAAGGGAAATGCTTGAATCTGAAAGTACAGACACCTCAAATCTGTACCCGGGAGGAGAACTTGAGCATATTACTAACCTTGTTGTTGATTTGACTTTCGAATCCGTTTAATAGGCACGACAGGGTGTCCAGAGGAGGACAGTTTTACATGCATTCATAAAGCAGATGGACTGGCGTGCCCATAAAATATGCAGCGTTATTAATTGTACAATCTGTGATGTCTAGAAAACCCACTGAGCATCCATATCTATCTATCTGAAGGCAGAATGTGAAGCTGTCGCGCAGAAGGAAACATGTCTGGGAGAGATGTACAAAAGCTTTCTGCTGAAATATTAATGTTGCTGTGATACTTTCAAATGAGCCTCATTTCTGAAAAAAAGACTAATATAGAAATCTCTCCAGAAAGCCTGCCGGTTGGGTAACACTTAGGTATGAGTCAGAGTAACTGGAACAGGCAGGCAATTTGTTAAAGAAAGTGAATGTTGCTCCATCAACACGCAATCTCAAATAAAAACCTCATGATTCCTATGAATTACGAGCTTTTTATCACACGATAATCACTACAAATGATTAATATAAAACAAATCTTGCCGGAAATTTGCCTTAGAGTCAAACCAGCCTCTAAAGTGTATATAATGCAAGGACCTCAATCCCGTTTGTGTCTATTTAAGATGCTGGCAGAGGTCACATCAATAGCATCTCTGTTGTTCCAGACCTGACTAATGGAGAGAAGAGAGACACAACTGTTGTTTCAGACCTCCCTAATGGAGAAACGGAGCTCTTCATTTCCTCTGAGGCCAATCTCATTGTTTAAACATCCACCAGCCTTCTACCCCCCACCCCCCACACCCCCTTCCTCGCACAAGCCGAAAAACACATTATGTGACATTCCAGAAATAAAATAACACAAATTATTGATGAATATAGCCATCCAAAGGAGCTGAATTTGATTACAGTGTGAGCCATAACAGGATATGGCTCGGGTGTTGGTGGTCTCTCTCTCTCTCTCTCTCTCTCTCATTCTCTCACAGTGTGTCTTTCTCTCTCTTTCTCCCATTCAAATTCGAGGCATGCTCAAACATCTAATAGATTTTTCCACCCCGGCACACAATTTACTGCTTACAGATTTAGAATTCTCTGGCTTCCGGCCAGGCCACAGTCAGAAGGGAATTAATGATATGAGCACATCAGTGAGGAAAAACAGCTTGTGATTCTCTCTCCTACAGGTCTGAGCATAATGAAGAAGATACTGCCATAAACCCCTGAAAAGGAGAAGAAAAAAAAACATACTATAGGAGGAGAGAAAAAAAAAAGGGAGGGGGCGAGAGAGAGCACATAATCAATACAAACACTCCATTAAATTACTTCAAAAGGGATTTTGGACAGTTTCTAGAATTAGTTCTGCGGAGAAAAAAAAAACAGAAGGGGAAGCAAATATGTTTGAGGGGCGGAAAGCAAACAAGTGCAAACGATACAATCTGCCACATACTCTGAACGGAGGAGTACAGTGGCAGTGTGTCTTACAAAAGCCCGGCATTCCTTCTCAGTCACAACATACCATTACTCTTTGTAATGCCACAGCCCTGTTGTCATTATCTTTACTAAGAAACCGCTTACTCCTTCCCACGGTGCAGTCGAAACATAAAACAGCCTCACGTGTGATAGGGACTTCCAAATATTGTTCTGCATTGTCACCTAGACAAATCACCCATGACAAGACAGAATCTGTCTGTTTCCTTATCACAAGTTCCTACCTGCATAAACATTCGGCGATGGCCTGAACAGAATCTACCCTCTACATCAAATTGAAATGTTCCGACTGAAATATTGTCAGGATATCAACTTGGGTATATGTGCCAGGGCTGGCATGCTGATCAGATATTGCATCGGAGGGAAATACGGTGATTCTATCCCCCGAGAGAGGAATCTTGAAATGCAGATTCATGACACAGGCATACTGACCTATAGTGTCTTCAGGCTAAATCAACATAAGTGACAAAGAAAGCAGAAAGACAATTAAATGTCTGTACTACAGCTTGACAACATGAAGGCTTTGCAAAGTTTGAAAAAAAACTTTTTGTTGACTGCAGGTGAACTAAAAAAAGAAAAAAAGAAATAAAAACGAGAAGCTACCCTTTAAAGTCATTCTGAAATTGCATTTCAATCAAGTCTCATTTCCTGTTTGTATAAACTGATGTCAAGCCCAAAATGAGTTCCTAGTAGAGTCTGTGTGGCTCTACTAGGAAGCCGTTGGGGTTTTGCAGGTTCGCCATCTATTTCATAATTTCATCACTGGCCTCTCATTCACGAGTTAATGTGCCCTTGAGCAATATACTGCACTCTAAATTGATGTTGTGTCCATTGATGCAAGTCCCTTTTAGACAATAGCACCCTCTAAATGAATTTAATGTACTTACATACTTGCATACATACTAATCGAGGTCAGTTTTTATGGATTATTGGGAAAGGAAATCCATAAATTCATTCATTTTGCAACATAGAACTCATAACAAAGTGCACTCAGATTTAAATCTATTACGTGAAATTCGACTCTGGACACTGATGGAGATATTGGATGGGTAATGTCAATCAAAGGACACCATTTGCAGCTTTTCAGGCAGCAAAGAGCTGAATGAAAAACATCTATTTCCTTGGATATTAATAACAATAATAACCAACCTTAGTGACCTTCACACCACTGCCAGATGAATAGGAAACGGGAAAATATTTTCTGATATCTAATCCATCATGCAACCTCAGCTTTTGTGTGATCCACTGAATGCATTTGCTCTGTCAAACTAACAAATTACAACAGATACAAATACACCTAGGGATACAATTTTTATGGTTTTAGGGTTTCATTTATTTAAATGCTCAAAAGCCGATGCAGCACAGAAATAGTATAAAAAGCCAAGGAGATGGGTGAATATTTTTTTTTCCTGTCAGTGTGGTTACTTTTTCCTGTCTCTGTGCTTTGTCAGAGATCCCTGATCCTCGCAGTGCATAGGGATGAACGAGCCACAGATGATATTATAGGTGAGGGCAGGAGTCATGAACACCATCTGTGTTCTTTGAATGCAGGAGTCACAACCTTGTATAATCCGCCACATCATCTCAGCTCAACAATCTGCACGCTGGCTTCCTTGCTGAAGGCTTGAATTTGAAGAAAGACAAGACAGAAAGCCTATTGAGCTATTTTGTGAGCGAGAGCTTTCCTTTGTGTTTTATTTTTTAGTATTTTCCTTCAACAGCTCTCTGTTTCTCCCGGCACAAGCTAACAAACTGCATCAGCAGATACAGCTCTCAAAAGCTCGGCCTCGTAGTATACAACCAGAAACCAATTTCGGCAGGCAGCAATGAGAAAAAAAAAAAAAAAAAAAAGAATGAGGCCAGTCCTCTGGGGAGATATAGAGGGGCAGAATGTAAACTTCCCTGGCAAGCTATCCCTAGTGGATTGAACTGTAAAAAGAAGCCCTAATGCTCACTCCAATACAAGATAAACTGAGCGGACAGTTTGCATTACCCGATTAAGTGAATTACATTACAGATTACGTAAGGCCTGCAAAATACCATACATCAGCCTCTATGCACTCATACGGCTGTGTTATTTTGGTATTCTGGTCTAGGAACTTGTGGGAAAGTTTGTGGTATTTATGGACCACAACAGGGCTAACATAAGTTTAAGTACCATGGATCATTGAATAAACAAACAGCATAAAAAAATTTTGTTTGTCATTTTATCAAGCATGCTTATTTGCTAATTTGAAGATTGGCTTACTTTCGATAGAACCACGCTAGAGCGGTTTCCAAGTTTACGCAAAGCTAACTAGCTAAAGGAGAATCATATTTAGCATTAAAGTATTAATGTCGTGTATACATATATACATATACATACACATATATATATACATATACATACATACATATATATATATATAGTCACCTTGTAACAAAAAGGATACTAAAAACTAAAAGCAGAGCAGGATTCATTATCAGTTATTACGCTAAGCTAACTAACTATGGTAGCATCATATTTAGCATAAACATGGTATTGTTTTTTTATATAAGAAAATGAATAAGCATAGCCTACTGTATATACTAAATACTATCTTTGAAAGACAGCCACGATAGATTTCCAGTCATTATGCTAAGCTAACTAGCTACTCTATTGTTATATTTAACATAGAGTAATACATGCCTAAGTACTTTCTTTGGACAACGTTGAACTTGATAGGTTTCTACATGCTAAGCTACCTAGGGTACCATCACATTTAGCATGAAAATACTAGAATAGTGCTGATTGTCTGATAAGAAAGTTGATAAGTACATGTCTCTCAGTACTCAATACAGAGCCATGTTAGATCAGTCTACTCACATACAGTAGCATCATATTTAACATAAATCAGTTCAGCTAATAAGAAAGCTAATAAATGTACGTCCCTAAATACTTCTAAAGGATTAAAAGAAGACCAATTCAAGGCACTCTTGTAAAATACTTTCTCAAAAAGCCTCACTTAGGCTGGAATTTGAATCATGATACCAATCATCTCTGTTCCTCAAAGGCTTTAGAGAGCTGTGAGTGAACTGCAGCGAAGGTCACCTGTTTTTAATTAATTACTGCAGTTTGTAAGGGCATATTTGGTCATAGTTTTTCTGCATTTCAGAGGACACGACAAGAAAAACTTTCTGAATTCACAAAAACACAATGTCCCATGTATTACAGATCAAAGTAACACAACTGCCATCCTGCTGTTTGAGACACATTTGTTTTGTATTTTTCATATGTTGCCTGTGAGACACAAATGCACTACAGCGTGCTTCATTCACATTGGCAGCATGCCAGGAAAAGTTCGGATACGCACTTAGAAAAAAAAAAGAAAACATTTCCCTCCATAACAATGGCACACTTTATTGCTCTTTAGCTCACAATGGTTTTCAGTGCAGCTTGTGGTATTGCTGCAGTATCCTGTTATGGGGGAACAATCCAATTCTTCTGCCATAGTTACACATCAGCCTGAGAATAACAATTAGCCCATGCATCATTCAAGTCATACAAGCTGTAGCCACTGTGGGATAGAACAATCAAAAGAAAAGTATCACAAAAATGTACGTTCAGTCCATGAGCCAACATATTACACAGCATTACAGACACTCAGCTACAGGACGCTTTAAGGCTACTTTTATATCTCATCTGCTGCTGCTGTGCTATGAATATTTCATCTGGGTAGTCAGCAGCATTGCAGTGGCATATTTCATATTTCTATGCAAGCACTTGCTCAGAGTAGTGTTCATTTGCCTTGATGAATAAGAGATCTCTCTCGCTACTCTCTGCCCCTCTCATATTGTTAGACTGTCAACAACTGACACACGCCAAAGATGTAGCGAGCAAACAAACAAATGGATAAGTGAGTGCACACCACTGATTGTCGGTGTGTAGCATGTGTGCATCTATGTGTGTCAAAGTGTGTGCGTGTCTCTGGTGCCCTGCCAGAGTCTGAGCCCGTTCTGCTGAGTGGGCAGATTCTCTGGCGGAGTGTCCCATCGGAGTGACAAGTGCATTTAGAAACAGCCTGATGGAGTCATTAACAGCAGCGCTGCTCATTAGCAACACACGCACACACACACACACAAGCGCACATTCACACAGCCTCTCTGTAACAATAGCATTATTACACTGACTACAGTTAAATCTATAAAATCTAGACGATGCAGCACATTTATAAAAAGCCAAGTTATGGAACATAATACCATTTAAGAAGCAGGCTGACACATCTGTTTATGAAAGCAAGCAGTCACACAGACACACACCCACAAGCTCATTCACGCTGTATTGATTACTGGAATAACAACAAAGCATCCATTATTGATCACTTTGGCCTTTTTTGCGTATGAGATTCAAGCGGTGTCGAGTGATGAAGGACATTACAGCATCACACAGCATCACACAGAAACACACGACGACTTGTCTTCCTGGAAGATCCCAAGCAGAATAACACTACAAGAGTCATCAATAAACCACCATTTTCTACATAAAAAAAACACGCATTCTCCAGCCTGGAGCGGTTTCACTTCCGTGTAGGCTTTAGGAATATTAAAAATGTATTAATAGAAGCTCATGAAGCTAAAATTCTGGCTTATGTCACAAAGATACATACTTACAACCCGAACAAGAGGTGCTGCAACTGTGGTATTTTTAGCATGGTTGCTGTGCTTTATTATAGCATTATAATCGGCACTAGGTATTACATCATAGCCATGTTAGGGGAAGAGACAAATAAGTGGGAAACAGCATCAAAGGGAACATAATGTCCTTTGTGATTATTAGGCTCAAATGCCAGAGTTTCCTATTTGAATTGGATGACTCATCTGCGGAGACGTCCAGCTTTATGTTGGTTCTGATTCATATGTAACGCTGTAGCGGGAACCGGAGAGTTCCCGGTTGAAAAATCAAGCATTCGCTGACGCTTAATGGCACAGCGCACACGATGAATACACCAGACAACCATTCAATGATCCCTAAAGCTGCTCAGCAACACAGCCAATTATGATCTGAACTGATGGATAAGACGATATCAGAGGTGCTTCAGGCTGCAAGTTTGATGCGACTCAATTATTTAAGACGCAGCCAGCTGAATTCTTTTTTCTTTGTTGTTGTCACACTCAGAAAACAGAGCTGTTACACTGTAAGATGGTAATATGTTGGCAAACACGTTGCCATTAACTGTAGCCTGCCTCTATTAGCAGGATTCTCAGCTCATTATATCGGGAGTAATTTCAAGTACACACTGATGAATCACTCCAGTCAAGACAACACTTGTTAAACCAACCAAAGGACAATAAACACAAAATGATTTATGGTGAGCACATAACACAACTACATAAATATTCAGCACAGCACGGCTCACAGAGAACTGAAATACTGCAGTAACCTTTTGGTAGAAAAAAAAAAAAAAGTAATTGAGGTTTCTGGTGCCGCTCACCTAGCTGTGCTCTCTCCCTCTGGACATCCTTGAAGTTGAGTCCGCTGGTCAGGGTGCTCTCCCTGTAGCGGTGGAGGGCCTCCCGCCTCCCATTGGTCCCCAGCTCCCGGAGCACGGAGGGTTTGAGAGGCTCGGCCTTCAGACCGTCGGCCCATCCCGAGAAGTCCGGTACCGTCCACTTCACCAGGTCATCCAGCCGCACGATCACCTTCTCAGACACAGCGATTACCTCGTGCTGCAAGGAGGCAGAAGGACATTAAAGCAGCTGGGCCCGAGGTAACAGATCATTTACTTCCGCCGCGGTTTTACTGGCTAATACTGTTTTAGCCGAATAGACACAGACATTTCAAAACGGCACAAATATGCAGATTACACAACCAATTTAACAGATCAGAAAAAGCACCAAACAATTACCCCTAACAAAACAATACAACTAATGAGATTTTGTCCTGCACAACAACACTTTCAACTGTTTAATCTGCAAGTCCAGTTGCCTTTTTTTAAACGCTTTTCTGGATGACTGAGAACCTTCACAGACATATTCAATAAGAAAAGTAACAGATTATATTAGTATTTGTGGTAAAAGAACAGTCTATAGATACTGACAAATAAGAGTATAACATTACAATATTAAAGTATAGTAAACATTAGCAACAGATAAATTACACATTGTAATATCACAATAGCAAACAGCATAGAAGAGCATTTTAATGTCTGTCAGTGTGGAGACAGTTTTAGGTATTATATATACACAGTGGGGGGTAGATTAAAGGTTTTCACATCTCGTCACATGTGCACTTATTTGCAGTCCACTGTACATAATCACGGCCACAGCTTGACTTAAAAATAGGATTAAAATCAGGACATAGATCAGAATCCAGATCAGAGTCAGTCGAGGAAACAGGACCGACAACAGAACGTCCCTTATTTATCATCGAAATTGGTATGTGCGTCAAGTAGCATTACGGCTGTGGATGCACATTAATGTAAGTAAATTACTGCGCCATGAATATGGATGACGTGGATGATTGCTGAATTGAATTTATGCCAGCAGCTAAATCAATGTCAACGAGGACGGAGGTGTTTCAGACTTTTTTTGATTTGCATTTAGAAAGTGAGGCTCCTGGTAGCCGCTGTGAATGTTGAGAGTTTATGCTTTCAAACATCAAGTGGCTGTGAACACACCTTCAAAAGTGTGGAGGAGCAGATGAAATGTAATTTGTAATGAATTAAGAGGAACAAGCTGCGAGCCCGGGGGCCTCTCCGACACACAAAAAGAAAATTGTAAATGTAAATCTATAGCAGCGAAGGTACGTTTTTGTGTATACTTCAGTCTGTTCAGCAGGGTTACTCAGTAAGATTTGCTCTCCCTTCAGTATGCTCCAGCCTTTTTTTTTTCTCCTCAAGGTTGATTCAGCCGCTTTTAATAACTCATACTTGAAGAACTACAACTCCAGTAGAGAGGGAAGGAAGCCGAGATGCTTAAATGTGTTTCCATTTGAAGGGCTAATGGCTGAAGTGCTTGTTACAAACAGAATGGAGTGGTGTGGTGTAAGATGGTTATTGCAGAAACAAGGCAATCTGGAGGACAGATGTGTACAGGCAGAAAAACACAGACACACAGAGTAGGTCTCTGATGTTTACCTTGGTTATCTCCAGTTTACCAGGCATCTGTCAGCCTGTGTATTTCCCCCTCAGAGAGCTTGTCTCATTAAAATAACACTTATTTATGTCACATCTATATGTGTAACCTGAAGATGTGGACGCAATAAAGGCGGGCTAAGCTGAAGTCTGAAGCAAATCCTCCCTTAGCAAAGCTCGAAATGTAAAATTAGCCTTTCTTGGCATTTTACCCTGCATTTCACAAATTCTAAAGGATTATTTCATTCAGTTATTTTGTCACCACCTTCTAAAAACAAACACTTCTCAGAGTTTCAGACTCTCTCCAAGCGCTCTGTCTATACAATTACCCGTGTTCTGTTCTCAAATCATCAGCAACTACAGCCATATCAAATCCCAACCAGTTGGAAACAGTATTTCCTTATAAAGGAAAAGCCTGCAAGGAATGGCTTGATATAGCTGTGCCTCCCCACACTAAGTAGAAACATCAAACATGGGTTTTCGGTCTTCTTATAATGAGCTGTCTTCAGCTGTCAAGTGGTGGCGGGTGGTTGTAACCGGCTTTCCATGCAATGAAAAACTGACTGCTGTTTCTGCCTTCAGAAAAGCAGGCCATTTGAATAATGTAGAGCAACAGTAAATAGAATTCAGCCCGCGGCCAAAAAAAAAACACATTGCGCTGTATCGCTGCAGAATTATTTACTGTACTTTGATGCAATCTGTTGACAGAGAAACAATACCATAAAATATTTTAGTCCATTGAAGTCAAAAAAAAAAAAAAAGAAAATGTACTGGATGTTCTTTTGTGGATATACGCGGCGAGTCAAACAGCAATCCTTCAAGTGTTCTCAATAGCGCACCAGAGCAACATCAAACCTTAAAAAACACGCAGCCGTTCCCTCTGTATTAATCAGCTGAATGACACGGTGCCTTGTGTGAATGTCAACAGATCCTGTTTGGGGACTTGTTCGGCTTGAGAGCAAAACACAACAGGTGAGAGCAATTCAGCAGCTGTCAACACAGTCCAGAATATAATCAGTCTATGAACGGAGTCGCAGCTCTGGAAACAGCTTTCATCCATTAACTCTGCCATTTTACAGTTTTTTTGTTTTTTTTTGTTTTTTTTTTGTTGTTTTTTTTACGTTACCAGCCAACTTTGTACTGACTTAACCGAGCGAGCAGAAACAGGAAGGTGAACCGTCGCTTGTGGTTTGCATAAGTCATGATATGTGATTGAGAAATACGCAGATACTGTAGAATTAAGAAATGTTTGTGTGTAAAGGGTTTCTGAGAACCAGCCAGGCCAGTCAGTTATTGAGAAAGGATCACAACGACAGCAGCGTTGCACCAACCCCGTGTTCCACTTCGGTGACAACAATACTCTACTTTCATTATCATAACATGATCTTTCAGTCGTAACCAAAAAGGGCACCAGAAACCCGATATGATATCACGTAAAAGAGTCTAAAACTAAATCAGTTCTTGATCAAATAGATAAAATCAAACAAATTGGGAGATGAGTGAATAATTACATCTGAAAAGTGGTAACAACTTAATACTTTCGATCCAACTAAGAGAAGATTCATCTCAACTATTACAATATCTTTGAAAAGTCATAAAAAAAATGTTGCTTGGACAAAAAGAAGGAATTTAAAGTAATCATCTCAGGACCTATTCAGATTAAATAATTAATCGAGAATATCAATAATTCAACAATAATTGAAGGAATTGTTAGTTGTTAACCCTTTAAATGACTGACCTATTGCTAAAATTGATGTTGGCTAATGTTCAGTCGAACCCATTAATTGATTAATTGTTCCAGCTCCGGACGTACTGTAACTCTGCCGAGATGAATGATTCCAGCGGCTTTGCAGGGGTCCCTCGGCTCACTCGCTCGGGTTTTGGGCTTCAAAGATGTGCTTTGGAAACTCGGGGCCACGCTCCTCTGTAAATGCCGCCCATCCACACTGTGCTGTCATTTCGAGTTAGGCACTTGATAGCTTAGCAAAGCGGCAGACACAGCCAGCGGGCCACTTGATAATATAGGTCAGAGGACTGCAAGCCCACAGCCAAGAGGTGACACTCCACATCAGCAACACACCAAACAGCCGGGTGTCATTTCAGTGACACTTCCTACACAGATGCATTAGAAGCATTTATACACTCTGAATACTAAATATCTTAAAGTGTCCCCTGGATAAACACACACAAACTATTCCTGCTGTGGTTGGGTTTAAATGTAAGGTAACGTATTAAGAGCTAAACGCTACATTCTGTCTCCATCTCCATCCTTCCATCAATAATTCATGTTATTACTGCAGCAGCATGATATCACCAAAAACATTACTGAGTGAATTTATCGCTATGGCTGCACATAATGGACTGAAAAAAAAAAAAAAAAAAAAAAACTTCTGCTGTGAAACTGTAGATAACTCTGTTCCAGCAACACATGACTTCGGCAATCTCATTCAAATGAAACTCAGTAAAATCCATATCATTCAATTTATATGGACGCGTTGGCGCACTGGCGGCGAAGCAGCACATAAGGGATGTTTCCAGTTCTATATTCGGTGATCCAATTAGGAACAATGCACCCTGAAATATTCCATATCGCTCCGAACAATTCCCTGAGACGAATCCACGCCACCATCCGCGGACATTAAGGCGGGCATTCCTGACTGTCAGCGTTCTGCGGCCGAGCGTCTCATCGCTCAGACAGGACTTTCAGCTTGGGAGTCAAGGGGTGCACGCTCCCAGTGGGTGGGTGTCTTTCTATACTGTGGGCACACACGCTTACATGTACACACACACACACACACATACACAGAGTCCTCCTGTTATGCTGGGAAGGTTTCAGCCTGCTGCCTCAGAGAGGTCAGCACTGGAATTCCTAAGGCCAAAGGAGATTAGTAATTGAGTAATGGACATGGTGACATGGACAATGAGGAGGGAGAGAGGGGGGGTGGGGGGGGAGTGAAGGGACAGAAGGAAAGAGAGAGAACGAGGGTATGAAACACAATATGAGTTCATTATCTATCTCCCCTCCCCATGACTGACCTTGGCTTCAGTGTCCCAAAACAAACTTATCTGGGAATTAAAAAGGAGCTCTGGGGAGTAAGCCAGGGACAATTGAATTAGAATAAGTTTTCTGAGGCCGCTTTAAGACTACAAAGAGCTCAAGGTACAGCATTTAAAAGGTGAGAATTATGGTACATAATGTTCCGCCACCTAATTCATGCAGTTTATTCATATGCATGGAAGTTTCTGTAATATCGGCGGGGTGCTGAACTCATCTTTTATTCACTGATTCCATTAAGAGATTGCGCCTTCATGAGCCGCAGTTATATATGAACTTTGCATTCTCTCGCGCTTCTAATGACTGAGAGAAATAGTGAGATAACAGGAGTGTTTCAAAGCCTTTTCCTGAAACGGGTGAGGCATCCATCATGTAAGGTGACACCGCGAAAAAGCTGCGTCAGCTCCCTAGAATCACTGCAGCTTTGTATCTTGTATTTTAGCAAATGCACACGCAGACGAAAAAAAAAAAAAAAAAAGACTGAATGCACGATCCCACAAGCTCCATCTAAGAAGTTGAGAATTAAAAATACTGTCTGGAGTGTTGAGCAAGAGCTTCTCATCTGTGGCTGCATTCCCCTCAAAGGTTATAATAACGATCCACTGTAGCTGGGGGCGCTGGAGTCATGCATCAAGGCAAATGTTTGCCTGTTCAAGTGGTTAGTCAATGACAAAGTGGAAAAAACCAAGCTAAAGGGAACCAAAAGCCTCCTGTGTGTTGACAAACAGGCACCGCTGTAACATATCATTACTTAGGCTGCAAAGACGCAAAACAGTTGGGTGAAAAGAATCGGAATCTGAATGTTTGTAGGGATTTTTTTATGGCCTTTGAAGTCCAGGGTATTACATTTTAAAGGTTTTAAATTACACTATCCTAAAAAGCTGGTAATAATTTACATGCTATTTCAGCAATGGTGAGGAATTCACTGGAGGGCAGTGTTCAGAGTTAATGACTTGTTCTGCGGCAGGAGGAGGCACACACGCGCGCACGCCACACACGCACGCTAAAAAACACCGCCGCCCCCTCCCCACCTCTAAATTCCTGCCATTGTTGTGTGAATGGGGAGATTTGGGATAATGCACAGACCGGCCAAGACAAGAGAGCAGTATGGACACAGTAAAAAAAGATCACTGTAAAAATGTGCCATATCACATTTACACTCGAGTCATTCAGCAGAACGACCTTATCCATCA